>NC_061089.1:15418914-15458914 GCF_015104395.2 Macrobrachium nipponense
AGTTTTACCCATGCCGTTCATTTTTTTGCTAACCCGTTTCATCTGCTTCTTCACTATGGGGTTGTCTTGCCATAGCACATCATTTTTCCTTTGGCATCGTATGTCTGTTGTATCAGTTTTGGAGCCCCCTTTTTTTCATGAAATTTCGAAGGGCCATTCTTTCTTTGAAAAACTTATTTAAGCGGGCCTTTCTTCCAAATTCAGTGTCTTAGTTAGTACGTATTTTCCAAAATTTAAATATAGAGTTGCCTTCTTAAATGGATAACAGGTTTCTTAGAACGGTAATTGCAGGTAAACCCTGAAACTTACAGTTTCGTCAAAGGTGCTGAAAGGTATTTCACACTTAAATATTTCAGTCTTATTAGATGTTGTGGATATAAGGAACTATTGTGATGTCAATTTAGGTGTAAAAGGTTTAAGGAAGAACAACTTTGGAACTGAGCGCGAGTCTAGGTTTATAAATTGAGTGGACAATGTGAACCTAGTCTCGGCCTCCATAGGAGAAACCATTTAATGATAGTAATTATTAATAATATTGAGAAGTTTTTTTAATAGGTCTTGCAGGACTTGCGTAATCCTTTTCCTGATAACGTTCCTGCCCTTTTAGTAGGGGGCGCTGCCCCCGATGTTTTTAGTTTTGCCTCTCCTTTATTACCGACAACCTTCATTTTCAATTAATTGTTTTCCTACCAGTGCTGCCTTTTCAAATCTAATTATTCTTTTCCCTTTTAGAGAGAGATTATGTTCCTCTATCAAAGGTGGTTGCTAATTAAAGAATCTCTCTCTCTCTCTCTCTCTCTCTCTCTCTCTCTCTCTCTCTCTCTCTCTCTCTCTCTCTCCTTGTGGTTGTGGTGTGGTAATGAGTTTTATCGGATTTCGTCCGGGCCCTTACTACCCCCATTCGACTCCTTTTGACATTTCTCGGAAGAATAAAGAAAATGATTCAATGAGTTTTATTCTGTTTCCAGGATCTTGGACGAACGATTACGTGAAGCTGACTGTGCCTAACGCACGTGTGCTCCGAGGCAGAATGGCTTTGGGTTGAGCGCTTTCATTTTTTTGAGGTGATTTTAAGAAATTGAATTTCAAAACGACAGAAACGAATCCTTTTCGAAAGACACCTATCCATTTGCACAATTTATGAGTGTAGGTGCCTGTTCAGTCATCTGATTTATGTAGGTAAGGGCTTATTTTCGGTATATTGAGAATCGATTCGCTGTCCTCAAAGAAAATCTGTAGATTACTTCCATTTTAGTGTTAGACGATGTAATCAGACTTCCATATAGACTCCTAAGAGGCAGAAGAAGCATCTCTGTAAAGAGGTCGAGCTGCATTGTTGTTAACGTTTTTGGTATTAGTTTTCTATGTTGACATTTTACTTTTTACAGTCCTTATGGTCAATGGAATGTTTGCATTTCGTCATAAGTCCCCCTTACAAGAAGCCTTAGGATGCATGCAAGATAGATGTTAATTGTACAATTCATTATATATATATATATATATATATATATATATATATATATATATATATATATATATACTATATATATATATATATTAAGGGATTAACGCACTTAGACTGAATGAAGCAACGAGTATGCAATGGATTGTTTTTTTTTTACTTACGATTCAATCTTCGACTAAAAAATTAAACCTATAATGTTTCAGTGGCAATAAATGCCATTATTGCCACGTTTTACTGTAGCATCGTCCCAGTTTGGAGTTTTGTTAAAATATCAAACATTTGACGAAAGGCAGAATAGCTGATATCATTCACATGAGAATTGTAACAGAAAATGATTTATTTTTCTTGTAATATTCGTCTGGAAGTTGACGCGTTTTATTTAACGTCGTCATCTGTGCCAAGCGAGGTCACCCTGTAATGAGAGCTGACTTCAAACGCGGGGGTTAATCATTTCAGTCATGTGGATTTGCGCTTCTAACTGCTAATTACTGTAGCTTATATGCGAGAGAATTGACGCCGTTTATAAGTCATTACAACCGACGTCATGACCGTCTCTCCTAGACCCCGAAAACGCCCAGTCAGTAGTATCAGTATAAAGATCCAACAGCCTGGGTAAAGGGCTCAGCACTGTGTGATGTCATGCATCCTTTGTACCGAGAGCGGTCGGCTGCCCAGCGTTAGTCATCGCTAGTGTAGTGATGTAACATTCATTATGAAGCTTTTCATTCATTCCTGCGTCTTAGCGTTGACTAGCATTAGAGAAATGTTTACCACTCGTTTCGCGTTCGGCGAATGTTTCTATTTAATTTTATGGCGATGTTCCAGTAATACCTGCATGACCGCTGCCAGCGACCGCTTTCATTTGAATAATTTTAGAGGTCGACTCATAATTTTGTGTTCTTTGCCAGCTCTCACTTTTTCGCTGAAAATGTTGATTGAATTTCAGTTTTGTAATGGAACGCCATTCGACTTTGTTACGTTGACTGTATTCAGCTGATGCTTTTGTGACGTCATGTTCTGTTTTACATCCGAGATGGAGCGATAGAATGAGATTGAGTGAGTGCTTTAATTGCTTTAATATAAATGGCTTTGTTGTGAGGAATGCCTCAGAAATTATATTTTCCAGTCGTTTATATTGAATGCAAAACTTGTTCTTTTCCAGACTACACCAGAAATGTGGCATGTGTAGTGCGTTTTCTCCAGCAATGATAAGTACTATATGAACGAGTCGCCGATATGAATACTGATTCATCTTTTATTAACATGAAAGAGTTTTAATGATTAAGCTACTGAACGGATTCAAGTGATGCGGGCTTTGCTGTAAAATATGCAGGGAAAAATGTAAGCCAATTTTTTTTTTCACGTCTTTCATAGAGCGGGTTACGCATTTATAGGCGTCCTCTCTTCTCATTCCTCCTCCTCCTCTCATCTCTCTCTCTCTCTCTCTCGTCTCTCTTCTCTCGTCTCTCTCTCTCTCTCTCTCTCTCTCTCTCTCTCTCTCTCTCTCTCTCTCAGCAAGGGACGAGAGCTTACCAGGTACAGCAGATGTTGCCGAAGTCATGTTGTTATGAGGGTCATTTAATATTCATAACGTTTTACAGTTTTTGTGTTATCAATTATAGTTTGTCCTTGGCTCACTCAGCAGAACCATGATCCGTTATAAATCTGTCCTTGTGTGATTCCTTATAAAATAAATAAAGGTTAAAATTCTCACAGGGGCTTTCTTGATAGCTTGGGATTCAATCCGTGCCTTGATGGATATGCAAACATGACTCAAATTTACGAACAGCAAAACTTAAGATATGGCATGAGCAGCAACGTGACGAGAATCCTGTTGAATATGGCTGAGATCGCAACTTTTTGATGGACAAATGGAGCGACAATTCGAAATAAGTAGCCGTGGGAGTGTCAATTTTGCGTGTGAACTTCAATCCAAAGCAAGGGCGCCTCTTTAGTTACATATAAGGTAATGGTACTCATAGAAGGAAGAGGGATGCAGTGTTTGTACCAGTCATGAGAACAGTTTGGAGGGAATTACATGGTTATTCACAACCTGCCGGACATTGCATGGTATTTTATTAACCGGTGGGGTGGGGGGCGAGGTGGGGTTCCATACTGCTCTACATTAGAATGGGAGTTGTGGGTCTGAGACAGCCCGGATGGATTCGTATGGTCTTTAACTGCCTGGATGGAATTGCATGTTCTTTAATAGCTTGATGGGTGGTTTTTAATAATCATGAAGAGATTGGTGTTTTAAACTACCAGAGGGAATTGGAGGTCATTAACAACCTGGAGATATTGTAGTTCTTGAACATCCTGGAGGGAATAATATAATCTTTACAAGGCTGGAAAGGTTGTCATGTTATTTAATGGTTAAAAACAACTTGGACATTTAAAAAAAAATTATCGAAAACCTGCCCCTTAGAGATAGTTACGGTTTACGGTCTGTATTATCTCTGTTTCGTACATACTACATTAAAGTTGCTAAAAAAAGGGGGTATTTTAAATTTATCCTGTATTCGGAGGTATTGCATAACTCGTCTGAAGGGTGAGATACCATGCATGAGACCCCCGGCATTTGCCCTAGTTGTAAAATATGCCCTGTTCCATCTATAGAGTGGGTGTGGTTTGAGCACAGGTTATGTAGAAATTGTAGTTACAGTGGATGTCTGAGAATGAATGAACATAACTCTCTCATCTGTAATCTCATATAAATACTTCTTTCACTACTACTTCTGTCATTGTTTGATTCATGACAACGTTATCACTAACCTTACGTAATTGTCTAATGAGTCAGTGTTATCAGTAACCTTCCGCGTCTTGTATCTGTTATCATAATGAAATTCTTTAATATTGTTGATACGTAGTTATTTCAAAAAGTATTTTTCTTCGTTTATTTTTATTATATAATGCGCATATTTTCTCATGAAACCAGGATATGACCTTTGGAATGACCAGCGAGCGGAGCGTTTAATGTTCTAGGCTACATTTAATGGGATGCATATTGCACGAATTGAAAATAAATATCATGAAATTTTAAACCGGAATGAAACGTGCGCGCTCATATTTATAAGCAAAAGTGTTGCAGCGCTAATCTGTTGGAGAGAGTAATGGAGAACGATTTGAAATGCTCAGCTTTGTGCGTGTTGTTGTTTGTGTGTGTGTGTGTGTGTATATATATATATATATATATATATATATATATATATATATATATATATATATATCTGTGTGTGTGTGTGTGTGGTGTGTGTGCGCGCTTGCGCGCTTGCTTACTGTGCATGCACATGTTAATGTTTTAACAGGCAACAGAATCTGTGGAAATATGTCAAATTTTGAGCTCGTCCTTAAATTATTTTTGGTCATGCCATAGACTGGCCTTTTGATTTCTGTACACTAACCTCAGCTATGGGATATATATATATATATATATATATATATATATATATATATATATATATATATATATATATATGCGCAACCACACGCGTACATATTATTCTTACTGGAGGCGAGGGATTGAGGAAGGGAGAAAATAGTTCATAAGCGTAATGTATACAAAAACAAAGGCTTTCTCATCGGCTTCTAGGGGAAACGGAAGGAACACAAGAAGATGAAAATGTTACTTGCCTCTTCCCCCCACCTCCACCCCCACTCACCCTCTACGTGAAAAAGGGTAGAACAACGGTTATACTTTAATTTCAAAACGGAAGAGTGAGTCTTGTTTGCTTTTGTGATCCCTCGACCGTGTGTTTTCCTGTCATTGTTCTCTGTAGGAATGTTTTCCATTCTTATGATGGATAATTGAAATAGAGAAGAGTAGTAGGTTCTTTGTAGATAATCTTTGCTCAGATATTTGGAATGCCTTGATCATTTTGTCTCTTTTCTGTGTACTCTTAAAGATACTTTTCAGGTTCAAACTTTTGCCATTACTGAACTCGGCACCATTCCAATGTGACTGTGTTATTTTTCTATATATAAGATAGGCAGTGCTACGGTCATAGATTTATGGGGATAATTGTTTAAAATCCTCTTACCATAAGATTACTAACCAGTTCATGCGTAATATGCTTTTCAGTTTTTTGGCGTAGATTTTTTTTAGGCTTCTTTATTTGGCTAAATAATACATTTCACCAATCATAAAAAAATCAGTCGATGATCCTTTCGTTGGTACAGAATTATCCATTACGTAATTTGTTTGCGCGGAGAATTGACGATTGTGTAAAGGCTAATCCATTGTAGGAAATCAATTTGCAGTATTATATAAACTAAAATTGCTTAGAATCTTATCCCGTAAGGTCTGAAGGTGCGAGTTTGGAAAGCGTTGAAGAGACTGCATAGTAATGTTGTTTTATTTTGCCGGTGTTGAGTAACTTGCATTACTCTGAATGTTTTAACTGCTATTAGCGTATGTGTAAATCAATTAGCAGAATTTTAGTATAATTTACTATTGCTAAATAGTTGTCTGTCATTACCAGTAATTAGAATTATTGCAAAACAGTAAATTGCATTGTGAAACGACCCATACTTTATGACAACTGCAGTTGCAGTTGCACTCCAGCGAGTGGCATTTTAAAACAACGAAAACCACTTTTTGGCGCAGTGATTACCACAGCGAAAAAAAAAAATTGTGACCCGCTTTGCAAAACACTTGACCGTGCTTTAAAGCAATTAACCGCATTGTAAAGCAATTAGCCGCAGTTGTAAAGCTTAACAGCATTGCTAGGTCATAAAATCGTCCATCCCACTCGGCACGATATTTGGAAGAGTATGTTTTCTCGCCATCAAAAGTTTTATCTTTTAAACTTTTTGTCCTCCATTTTCCCTTCCCTCCCTCTTGTCTCTTACTTCGTTATTTTTATTGCGGTCTTTCATGAATTTATGAATCGGAAACGTGTTGACTCGCGTACGTCGAGTGGCAATTCTGGCGCCCGTGTTCCCGTTTTCAAACGGCCAAACAAAAACCATAAATAGATCAAAGATTGCTCAGATCTCTCTCTCTCTCTCTCTCTCTCTCTCTCTCTCTCTCTCTCTCTCTCTCTAACTCTCCTGTGCATGTGCTCGCTTTCGTTTTAGTGAACGCATTTGGCTATTCACTCTTCTTTATGTGATGCTTGAGTAAATGCATTGAGTTCATGATGAAGACTTAAGATTTCTCCTTCTGTCTCAGTATGTGTGTGTGTGTGTGTCCTAGTGAATGCAACGGATACAAACATATTGTTAAGCTTTCTCACTGTTTGTGCTCTTGTTTGTTAGTGAAGTGATTACACAAAATAGATGACTAGTCCTTCAGTGTATTTTGTGTTAAGGAATGCAGTGCTTACGTATAGATGGCGAGGTTTTCCCTCATTCTCTCTTGTTTGTGTCTGTATGTGATGTGTTAGTGAGTGCATTGAATTCAAAAGGGTGACGGAGTTCTTTTGTCTTTCTTGTGTTTGTGTTTTTAATTGCCCGCTTTGTTACCATGCAGTGACTTAAATAACCTACCCTAATCTGTTTTCATTTCCTACAAAGTCACATTAGGCCTTTGGAAATGTTCGCTTATGCAAGTTGTTAAAAGAAATATGTTATTGTATTTCTGTCTTGAATATCTCCATTTACATGAAGATTATTATAATGTTTGGAGTAGAAGTACTCGTTTCAAAACGCAAGAAGCAACGGTGTTTATCGCTAACAACTATTCTCTTGGTAACCAGTCTGACCAAACATTACTTTTTTTGTTTATTTTAAAGCAACATTTTATTTTTATTTAGCGATCCTTGTTACGGCAGTTCGATGCTTCATGCTTTTATTAAAATCTTAAATATTTGTATCGTTTTAATTCAAAAGAAACAATTCACTTAGTGATTCTTTGATGAATGTTTCTCTATTTGGATGTTAAAACTCTTCAATACTATATATCCAGTCCAGTTGAAGTAAACATCCTGTACTTTTTATGAAAAAGTAAAGAGATCCCCCTCTTTTTTTACCCAAATAATGGAAAGACTTGTCATCAGTTAGATTAGTGACGAAGGCAACGTCCCATTACAGTGTAAATCGACATTTTATATGTAAACTCCCCCATTCACGCAGACTAATATATATATATATATATATATATATATATATATATATATATATATATATATATATATTATGCATGCCAGGTACATATATACTTACAAAGAAGATAAATATTGAAAAACGGGTGTACATCATATAAACGTTATGAGAAGAGCAATATCGTATAGGAGATAGAAAAAAAAATGTTCACCTGAAGCTTCCTCGTCTGTCGCTTCATCTACCATTTCCTTGGCTCTTTTCATTCCTCCGTTCGGATTCTTTTTCTTCCTTCTTACATTTCACCCTCTCCTAACAATTGTTTCCATCTCTTACACCTTTAAAACCTCTTTTACTTTCAATTTTCCTTTCAGCGCTGAACGATCTCATTGTTCTCACCGCTTGGCCTTAGGCCTAAATCTGAAATTCATGGCTTAATCCTTTTCAGGCGAGAAGGAAATCATGTCCGTGTACGTTTTCTTAGTGCCGAGTTGCCGGTGAGATGTAAATCCATTGTTCTAGGTCAGCTTGCAATAGTTAGTGACGATACGTGACACAGAGAAGGAACAGCCCAGAAACAAATGATTCGAGTCCCCGCGCATAACTTTTCAGGCGAGAACTAGATATTCCATCTGTTGTGTATATTCTCATATTCTCTTTGGTCAAAACGAGAACGTCTCGTTACTTTACTTTTCACTGAAGACATCCATTCCTCTTCATCAAAGCGAGCGCTCTGTTAGTTTTATTTTAGCGATAGGATACGTGTCAGAAAGATAGAAATATAGCATTCTGGCTCAGTTTGCAGTGACACTAAAGGAAACTATATATAAAAAACAACAACAACGTTAGGAGTGAAGACAGGTTCATGTAGAAGGCATTTATTTTTATCGAGAAAATACTCTTTTTCTGTGTGTGTATAGTTATGTAAAATGTTTTAAGTGAGTATGAGAGATTCACCACAGAGTAATAATGATTTATACAAAGTGTTCATGTGTTGATTTATTAAAAAATCATTTCTACTGCTAGTGCATTAAGGGTGAGACATTAATTTTCACGAACTGAGTAAAATAATGCAAAGGATCAGATACTTTGTATCTTAAGGTGTTACACCTTGTAAATTAATTTTCCTCTTCTTTCGTAAAGTTATTTATCCTTTATTCCTTCTCCATTATTTTGTTCTGATGTAAGATTATCCTATCTTCAGGAAGTTTGCTTGTAATCCGTTAGAGAGAGAGAGAGAGAGAGAGAGAGAGAGAGAGAGAGAGAGAGAGAGAGAGAGAGAGAGAGAAATGGAAGCAGATCGACTCGTGTTTGTGTAGGATGTTCCTTTATCTCTGGGCGAACGAAGTGGGCGTGACGGTTGCTATGTTGTCTGTTTATCTTTCCTGAGTGAAGAAAGAGAGGGAACAATGCCCTAAAACTAGCCAGCCCACTGAGAGAGAGAGAGAGAGAGAGAGAGAGAGAGAGAGAGAGAGAGAGAGAGAAGCAAACCATTTTTGGACTCAACAGCAAATGGAAACTCATCCTTGTTAATTGCTAACTTTAAGACTCCTAAATCGCAGACTATTAAGAGAATTTCCACAATTACGTAGGGAAGATGAAGCCCTTCTTTAACTTGTTGGTTCTCTTGTTCACAATATCCACCGGATGTAAGAGAGAATCGTTAGTTTCTGCGGAGCCGTAGGAATGGTGACTGAGATGCAGGAGGCAGCTATCGAGAATGTTATCCAAAGTGGTATCCGTAGAGAAGGCCAGGAGAGTTACTTTGCGACGATGTTGTAGGAAGTCCAGGCATAAATAGACCAAATCAGTAATGTAGCAGAGAGCAATGTATAACTACGTTAAGAGAGATTTAGAAGTAGCGCTCCTCGTACATCACAACCGGCAGTCGAATAACTCAGATTTGTAGAAAGAGCACAAGCAACCAATATAAATGGAAGACTATCTTGGCCATTATTGGATTTACGCCATTTACTCATAAACTATAATGTTGATAGATGGAAGGTTGATTAAGCTCCATAGTTTCACATTGCTGCAAAATGTCAGGAAGCTTTAGTTGTGGCACACAAACTAAATTGACCTTAGAAACGCGTCATCGCGATAACCATTGAATGGCCAATATTGCTACTTTGGAAGTGAGTGCAATGTTTAACCTTCGCAATCTCTTACCTTATATTACTTAGCCATGACAGACTAACATCAGGTTTACGGTCGAGTCACATTACCAGAGAATTTTTAAAGGAAGTGCGGCTGCAGAGGGTTAATGTTGGCACAGACATTCAGATTAGTTTCATAATCATAAATAAAACGGTCTTGTTAGACCCTTAAGATTTGCTGTACAACTAACTAACTGCGTGCATTAGGTTTTCTTGTTTTCCTGAACACGATAAAACTCGCCATTCCCTTCTGCGCTTCGAGAAATTTGCAACTGAGGATAAAGAACGTTAACTTCGAAAGTTTCCCTCCCCAAGATTGTGAAGTTAAATGAAACTTCTTTAAGTAATCAGATTAGAATTTGCCGCTTCGCATTGAGAGCCATTTTTACATGGGGACTTTTGCAATAGGTATGCGGAGAGTAATATCGTGAGTGCAGTTATTGATAAGTAAATGGCCACGGTAAGGATGTGCAATGTTCTGTCTTTTGCCGGGTAGTTTACTGAAGTAATCAGACTGATAATAGCCGTAATCTGTTCTGTTTGCGTCTGTTGTAATTGAATTTAGATTACCTGCTTATGTCTCAGATGGCAGTCTCCGTTTGTCACTATTGATTGCTGCTTCATTTTGGTAGGTTTTGCATTTTTCCTTTCCTCGTAAAAGTGGAAGGTTTTTGCAAAACATATGTGTATATATCTATATATATATATATATATATATATATTATATATTATTATATATAAATTGTTTACCTGTCTTTTTGTTCCTAAAATGGAGTTACATCCACCGCTTGTGTATCTTGCCATACTTGAGCCGAACAGATAGATGTGTCATTTGCGCCAGTGTTGCGGCGTCCCGCCGAGTAATTGCTTAGTTTCTCTCTCTCTCTCTCTCTCTCTCTCTCTCTCTCTCTCTCTCTCTCTTCTCTCTCTCTCTGCGGTGTGTCCTGGTCGTATTAGCGAATGGAATCTTCTCGTGGTGGATGTTCTAACTCCTTATCTCTTATCCACTAAGACTAAGTGATAAAGTCATTCCGAGAACGTGCCTATAGGGTCCTCTGCCGCTGTCGTGCGTATATCGTGTCTGGTTAGTTAATGGTTCTGAGGCGATTGATCCAGTCCCGATGGGTGGTGCTACTGTTTATGTGGTATGGGAGACGATCGTTTTCATACTTGCTGCAATTAGCGTTTCAGGGATTGTTTTAAGAGGGAGTATTGTGGGAAGGTTGTCGTGAATAATGAATTGCTCTGGGTTCCATTGTAGTTGAGTAGATTTCTGAATGTTCTTTTAGAACTAGCATGTTAGGGTGTATGATGTATTACGTCGGGACGTCGCTAGTTACAGAAGTAATTATGAAGTGAATGTAAATGATTTGAAAACTACACAGAAGGATATACGAATTTGTAGGCGAATATTGATAGCCTATTTTTATTATTATAAAAATAAGTATGTGAAAAACAATGATAAAACCAAACGAATATGGTTCCGATGTCCTTATCGGTTAAACGCACGAGTTACTAGACATCAGATTGGTCTCCTCTAGAAAGTTTCCTTTCCTGCTCCTTCATGTTTTAGTGTAAACTGTAACACAAACATTGCCCTTTTGTATAATGATACTTAGTAAATTACAAATCCTATGTTCCTATTAAAAGGAAGCTGTTATTGATGCGCCTGCAAGGGTGAGGTGCTTTGGTTGGTAGTCCTAAATCAAGGGGACCTTCGTTTGGATTATGTATAATGTTCATCCAGTCATATGAAAAATATCTCTCTCTCTCTCTCTCTCTCTCTCTCTCTCTCTCTCTCTGTGAGGTGCAGCATGCGTGTTTATAGTGACGTACACCTTATCGGAAAACTTGAGAATGGGTCTTTTGAATTCACGTCCCAGTGAGCTCCATAACCCTTCCCTATCCAAACCACACGCGGCTCGCCCAAAGCATCAAAGCTCAAGGCTTTTATTTTTCCCTTCCATTTTTTCTTTCTCTTTCCTCCTCCTCCTCCTCCTCTTCCCTCTTCTTCTTCTTCTTCTTCTTCTTGATCTCCTCTTGGTTCCGCTTTGGTCTTGTAGGATCGGGGGGCTCTGCCGGCGGTGTTACTGCTGGTGGTGGTGGTGGTGCTGCGGCTGGCGGTGCTCTAGGCATCATATTGAGGTCTCAAGCCCGAGAGATTTATGTGGAATGTTTGTATGACTTAAGGCCAGCCGTGTTGACTTGGCGGCTCTGACGACAGTCTTATGTTCCCTTACGGATCAGCGGGTTGACACAGGGCTTCGGCACCCGGCCCTTAGTCTCGACACCCGAGTGTCAACGGGCTGATTTCACATGGATACACCAGATTTGCTGCCTCTCTCTCTCTCTCTCTCTCTCTCTCTCTCTCTCTCTCTCTCTCACGGTCTTGTTTCTTCTTAATGGATGTTATTTTTCGTGTGCGGTCCTTTTGATTTGGCTTTGTTCCGCTTTTTCTGAAGGTCCCCTCTTTCATTTGCGACGACATCTAAAGTTTGTATTTTTTTATATTGGTCTGTTCTTGTCCAATTTTCTTCTTCATTTTTCCCTTTTCTCGTTTGATGAATCCTAAAATTGGCGTCCCGTGGCTGTATCTTTCATGTTACATAAAACAGCGTATTGATTCAGTTGTCATATTTCCATCCAATTAACTGGAATGATTAATTATCGTGGGGGTCCCGCGCCATCTCCATTTTTTCGGTGAGGGGCAGAAAATGTGTTGACTTTTCTTCCCTCCTTTCTGTCTTTTGGAAATCTCGAAAGGAATTTTAATGTGATTGGAAGAAATTCTTCTACTCCTGGAATAGAAGGGCTTCATTCACATTCATCCCCTTTTTTCCCTACAAAACTGAAATAACTTCTTTTTAATGGATTTGGTTTCTTTTTTATTACTATTCTTAAAGTGATTCCGTAGTTTTTAAAGGGATTCTATGTTGTTTTTGTTCACTTAGAAATTCGATAATCTATTTGTGTTAGACGCGTTTTGTTTTTTATAATAAGACGTTTTGTTTTGACGCATATGCTATGGATAGTAACGTTTTAAAATTTTTTTTATTTAATCCCGTTTTGAACGAAATTGCCTTTAGGTTTTGGATATTGATTTGTCTTGATTTTCTCTGAATTGTTTACAGTTTTCGTGGTATTAAGTTTTTAGTCCCCAGTGATGCAAGTTTTTGTAAATAATTCGTTTGAGTCCCCACTCCTCTGATATGTCCTTTTTTTTCAAAAATTAAAATTCTGTATACTATCGTTTAACGTTTTGATTTGGTTAATAAGAATGGTTGCTTTAGATATTTACTTACTACTCCTGCTACAGCTACTACTACGACTAGTAATCATGATAATATACAAGACACATTTAATAAAATATTTTGACTGATGTTAAATACCGATTGATCAAGTTTTAGGAGACAGTCTACATTACGGTTTGTGCTGTTCTTATATTTTATAGCTTTCTTTATATATATATATATATATATATATATATATATATATATGTAGTATGTTATATATATATCTATATATATATATATATATATATATATATATATGTGTGTGTGTATGTGTGTGTGTGTGTGTGTGTATATATATATATATACTATATATATTATATATATATATATATTTATATATTGTGTGTTTGTGTGTGTGTGTAATGGAAACATGAACAATAATGAACACTTGAGCACGTGTGTTCCCAAAACAAATATCTGACTTAACACGGGAATGTATGTGTGTGCATATATACTGAGAGAGAGAGAGAGAGAGAGAGAGAGAGAGCCACGAAGCTTAAAAATTGTTAGGCTGAGAGGTTGTATGACTATTTGTCATGGAAGTGCTGAACCACATCATTTTTCTCTTGCCCTTGTCTGTGATAGTGTCGGCATGCTTATTAACAGCTTCCTCCTCAATTATGCAAAAACTTCGAAGAAGAATCCAAGAAGCTTCAGAAAAATGAAGGGCCAATTCCTCTCTCTCTTCTTCTCTCTTCCTGCTCTCTTTTCCTTCCTTCCTTCCTTCCTTCGACCACCTTCAGCCAATTCTTAAGAAGCTTTTCTGTAAGTCAACTAAAATAAGAAAATAATGAAGAAACGAAATAACCAAACAAGATAAATGTTTACTCTATTAAATTTTTACTTATGCTTATGCATTTATATAGTAAGTTTGTGTTTCCTCTCTCTCCTCTCTCTCTCTCTCTCTCTCGTCTCCTCTTTCTCTGCTTCTCTCTCCTGCAAAGAGTAGCATGGTATCTTCTTTTTCCCATTTATTCAATCCACTCTCTCTCTCTCTCTCTTTTCTCTCTCTCTCTCTCTCTCTCTCTGTGTGTGTGTGTGTGTGTGTGCGCGCAAAGAGTAGCACCGTATCGTTTTTCCTATTTATTCAATACATTTCTCTCTCTCTCTCTCTCTCTCTCTCTCTCTCTCTCTCTCTCTCTCTCTCTCTCTCTGTGTGCAAAGAGTAGCACAGCATCTTTTTTCCTATTTATTCAATCCATTTCCTCTCCCAATACTCTCTCTACTTTAATTTTGCTCTTTACAAACGCATATTTACAAATTCTTTCCCCCACTCACTCACTCTCCCTCTCTCTCTCTCTTGAACGTAAGAGTAGCACCGTATTTCCTGCAGGCGCCATAAGACGTAATGCTCTTTTCCCCCCTGCCTCGCTTTCCCTCGGGCGCGTGGGAGTGAGTGACCTAAGAACTATTACCGAAGCTTTTAGAAATCTTAGGAAGATTCCGGTTGATGAAATATCATACACCTCCAAGCGGGGAAGAAGCCAAAGGAGAAACCAGCTTCCTTGAACGTAAGACAGGCCCAGTTTTCTACACTACTTTGGGCCACGTACAATACCCGTAAATTTATATCCTGAATGTGTTTGGACGATATTACGTCTCTCTCTCTCTCTCTCTCTCTCTCTCTCTCTCTCTCTCTCTCTCTGATTTATTAAATTCTCTTTTACGATGCACCTCTCTACACCTTGGGAAGTAGGCCTAGCAAGGCATGCATTATTTTTCTTTTTATAGGGGTGCGGGAATTTATTAGGGAGTTTGGGAAAATTAAAATATTAATGACGATGGATCGAGTTAGAGAGAGAGAGAGAGATTCTTTTCGAAGGTCATGGTACGAAACTGAGAATCGCCCATGTTTTCACAAAATATTGTATTCATAAACGTGATATTTGAACTGTACTATGTTTGGAGAGAGAGAGTGTGTATAATAATAAAGGGAAAATGTGCGGCTCGATCGATAACTAGCTTTAAAAGGTTTTTAAATTTATGCAGTGCATTCTTAGCAGAACCAGCGAAAAATGAATTCATCGGTGACAGTAATGGAGAGAGAGGAAAACCGCATGATTAATTGAATATAACATGAAGATATTGGGTAATAACTCAGTATGACAGCGATTTCCATTACTTTATGAATGTGCAGGATAGCGTTGTCAAAGTGCAATAAAATTTCGTTCCATATTAATCGTGTTTTTCAAGTCAGTCCTTTTTTAATGACGTCATACCGGCCATTCATTGTCCATTGATCGACAAATTTCATAATGCGATAGAGCTCGCTCGCTCGCTCTCATCTGCAGTCCCTTTATGTACTCAAAATAGCCTGCACATTTGTTTTATATTCGTCTATATGTTTCTTCTGAGACTTTCTTTTTTTTAATTTGAAAAAAATTCTAATGAAAATATACTTTTGTCTTACGTTTTGGTTGGTAATAGTATACCGCGGTTTTCTTTATATTTTTTGTAAGCTCAGGTATCCTAACCTACATACTGTCTAAGCATTTATTGGCGCATTTCATATTACTTTCTACCGCTGACAAGGGTTCACATTGCATAGGGACTTCTGTTATATCCTAGTGTGTCTGCTGGAGCTCATGCCCATTTATCTATTTATATACCCACCCCCTACCAAGTGGGCCTACCGGGCATTCTATGTAAACGTATTATATATATAATATATATATATATATATTTATAATATATAATATAATTAATTTATATTATATATATCTATATAATAATATACACAAAATAGACACATATGTATTGTGGTCTGTTGTATGTATTGTGAAGTGGATGATAAGTTCGTATCTTCAGTACGGTTACCCCTGGAAGTAGCAATCTTTGGTTTGAACGTGTGTGAAATAAAGATTATCGTATGGCATATACGTATACGACAAAAAGACGAGTGCAATGGCAATAATAATAAAATAAAAAATGCTACTAAGTATAATGCTGTACGAGCCGCGGTTCAAGAAACTCTGCCGCGACCCGGTGGAGTCCAGTCTAATACCGTTGCCAGACGCGCAATTAAGGCTTAAATTTAACCTTAAATCAAATTAAAACTACTAAGACTAGATGGGCTTGGAATTTTGTATGTTTGATGATTGGCGGGTGATGATCAGCATAACCAAATTGCGGCCCTCTACCCTCCTTAGTTTCTAATATCGGAGGGCGGACAGACAAAGCCGTCACAAAAATTTTCTTTCCAGAAAACTAAAAAGCAGCCACGAGGGAAGTACCCTAAGTAGCCTTTATTGAAATGATAAGAGACAGTTAACCTTTATTCTTCCTCTTTTAGTTCTTCTTCGTACTGATATTATTAGGATTCAAAAGGTTCAATTATCACATGGGCGAAGTCGAAGGGGAGATGATCTTCCAATTAAGCGTCATTAAAACGATAGCCGGATGTGCAAAAATAAATAACACAATCACGTGAAGATAGAAGCACAGGGAAGATCAAATAATATCAGATCATGAAAAGTGAAGAAATTCATACCAAGCAAATGGGGAAAAAAATCAGATATCAGCAGCTTACAAATGTAATTTCGATTGGCTTGCTTTGAGGTGGTTTATTGTAACGACCCAGCGATGCATGTATTATGCGCTCGTGTTGTTATCATTATTATTATTACTTTATTATTAACCTGTGGAATTATCCTCCGTAAATAGATTCCCAGAATATTACAGTACTTTGATGATAGCCGATTAGTTGATGAAGATAAAATAATAATTCACCACACGCAGGTTAAGTCGACTGTGTGTGGTGTGTGTGAGTAATATATACATAAACATATATAATTACTATATATATATATATATTATATATAATATATATACATATTATATTATATATATAACACATATATAAATATAAATATATATATATTATAAATATATATATAATATATAATTATAATATATATTTATATATAGGGTTAGAGTGGGGTAAAAGGCCCCCCTTCCCCCTTACTTTTTTTCTCTGGCTTATTACATTAATCATAGCAACTTAGTCCAGCCTGATCACGTGCAAGCCACACCTTCTGCCTGAAGCTTTTCTATACCAAACAGCCAGGGAGTAACTAGAATGGGACACAAGCCAGCAACGCAAGTTTTTCTTCTTTGGGACTTTTGTCAGTAAAGTCAGTACTGTAACTACAGTTGACTTTAAATGAACGAGACTAAGAAATATCTTGGCAATGCAATCCCGCCAGACTTGAAACCTCAAACTGAGGTACAAGGTGGTTTTGATTTAGTTTTCTTAAAAAAACAAAATGGCAAGTGGGGTAAAAAGGCCCACCACGCTTTTTGGGTGCAAAAGAAGGCCCGCAGGGGGCTTTTTACCCCCATCTGATCAGTTTGGCACGTGGTAACCAGGGTTGGTGAAAGAGGAAGCAGACTACATTGTTGTGCAATGAAGGCAGCAGGAGTTTGTCCTTCCTCTTATGTTTTATAATTTGCCCGTTAAAAAGGATGACCTTCCACTACTTAATGATCGGCAACTCACCTGGGCGTCAAATCTGGCTAGATGCACAGCAAATGGTATGGTCTTAAATGGGGCTTGGTTGTTTCGGTAGACTGGCTACATCACTTTGTTTAAAATTGTTTAGGCCCAATGGTCGAGGCAGAAAAGCACATTACAATTCCATATGGCCCACCCCAGAGTCACAAGACATTTAGGCCCAGAGAGGGAATGGAATGGAATGTTAAAGAAAAAATTAGTCCTATCCTTTTTGAACTTATGTCCATAAACTTTTTTCTTCTTATGTAAAACTTAATCCATTATTTGTCTTTTATTTGTGTTATTCTTCTTGGTGCTGTTATAAAAGTGAATTTCTATTTCTAATTGTGCTGACACAGCTGTCAATGTAAGGAGGATTAGTTGTCCAATTTATTTTATTACAAATTTTTGCTAATTTCAGTTTACCTATTGGAATACCAAAAACGTTTCCTAGGTTATACAAGAAACTAAGAAACTGCTAAGATTAAGTTTTTTTTATATTTTTCCAGTGCATTAGTTCTTGAATATTTTTTTGTGTGGAAAGGTTGAAATTTTTTGTTTATTTATTGAAGCAAAAGTTAAGGGGCGTCTACTTTTTCAATAATAAACTGGTAGTTTTCATGAACAAGTACCGCACAATAATCTTAGGTACGGTGGGGGCAAAAAAAAAAGCCCCCGCACCGTGGGCTTACTTACCCCTTACCCATGGGGTGGGGTAAAAGGCCGGCCTTTTGGTTTCTTTTTTTTTTTTCAGGTCCATGTTTTTAACTATCCTAAAAGTTGGCTTTTACAGCTTTCTAATGCTTATGATCGTTAATACTCCAACTAACAAAAGCTTTTTTAGAAAAATATCTCTGTTAGGTCAATTAGCTGAAATAACTGGGAGACTGTCTAAAGCGATTTCTCCTTAAAGGGGGGCTTCTTAACCCCACACTCTCCCCCTATATATTAAATATAATATATATCCTATAATATATATATATTATATATTATATATACAAAAATATTATCCGTACATACATACATAAATAAATAAATAGAGTGAGCTGATCATTCACAATCAACAATATACGCCCATATTATGGATCACAAGGGGAATAATTTATTATACCATGGTGCAATAATAATCAATTTTCCCCTCGGTATGAGACGAATTTCCCATTTTCGAAAAATTAGTTAATATACCAGTTCAATTTCGAGATATTAAGAGGAAAGTGGTAAATATATAATATATATATATATATATATATTATATATTATAATCGGGAATTTATATATATCTATATATATATATATTATATAAGGATTTGCTGGGATTGACGGGTATTCTTCTAGGGGCATTAACTGCAGGTGCAATTTTGTCAGCTTCCGGAAAAGCTCAGGTGGATTAGGTAGGCCTTTTAATTAAAGACCTTAACGTTAAACAAGATTGCTTTACCGGATTTAGGCCTTGGGAGAGAGAGTGAGGAGAGAGAGAGAGAGAGGAGGCGAGAGGGGGACGAGAGACGGAGGAGTTGGAGAGAGGAGAGGGAGGAGGGAGGAATAGAGATGAGCGAGGGAGAAGAGGAGGAGAGAGACGATGGAGAGAGAGAGAGCCACAGGTTTATACAAAAACTTTTATATATACTATATACAATATATATAGATATATATATAATATATATATAAATATATATATATATATATATTTATATGAGAGAGAGAGAGAGAGAAGAAGAGAGAGGAGAGAGAGCGAGGGGGATGGGGAGGAGTTTGGTGAATGCGAGAAGGTGAGGGAGGTGAGGAGAGATCGGGGTTGATGAGAGAGACCCGGAAAGAGGCGAAGAGAGAGCCGATTTTAGAGAGAAGAGGTGGGGAGTTAAGTCGTCCAAAGCACCTTTTGTGCAGGTGGGCTAGTTACATTTTATGAATAACCTGAGCACGGTTGGTAGAAATCCTAGGCCTCGTTTATCGGAGATAATGTGAGTATTTGGTGGTGAAGAACGTGGATCTTTCTACCAGCCTGCTGTGGTTTCTTATCGTATAGGATGATGATTTATATGTGCATCAGCATGTATGTCTTAGCTACTTCCTCGTGAGTTGCCATATGTGTAGACGGGCAATTGTTCTTTAAAAAAAAAAAAAAAAAAACATAGTAGCATGAAAGGTACGTCTGCATGCAAAGTATAACAGCGGAAGTGAAAAGGAAACAATTTTGACGAATGAGCAGTTGTCCTTTAGTGCTTTTGTTCCCTTTGAGAAATGTTGTCGAGGTATAAATTGATTACTTCAGGCGTTATTTAATGTGGGTGGAAGTAACCTTAAGAAGATAGACCGAAAAATGTTACTGAATGAAAACCTGTGTAATATAAGACTATTAAGAAATAAATTACGTCGCTCAGCAATGAAAAACGAAAGAACAGAAGGAAGGAGGAAGACTTAGGGAGTAACAGGAGGGAGTTTGGGGCGAAGCGAAATGAGTGAAAGGTTGTAATCCTGCGACTGGTTGGAAAGCGGCTGGAGTAATAAGAGTTAGAAAGAGAAGTTGCAAAGAGAAGCGAAGTTGCCAGGTAGGAAGAGGAGGAGGAGAAGGAGGAGGAGGTTTTGCTGTCGGAATTCCTCATCTCTGTTGCAAATTTAAAAGCATCCGCATTAGAGTCTTCATTGTACTTAAGGCGGGGAAAAATCGCTAGTTGGTCTAACTTCTGACATTCCACTCGGGCAATCGGGAGCAAAAGGCGTTTCGAATATTAGAAAAAAGCGAAAGTAAGACACCGATTCAGAGTGGAGTCTCGTTTCGGGTGATGCGGCAACGGTGCGATAATATTTAGAAGAATCGGAATTTCATTCATTTTTTATATATATAAATTAGATCTTTCACAAAATGGGTCTCCCATTACTTTTAGAAACTGACAATTTATGAATTTCTGAGGTGACGGCTGGAGACTAGCACTCAGGTGACTTTCATATCTTCCACACACACACACACACACACACACACACACACACACACACACACCAGGGCAGGATTACATCATCCTGCCCTACTTGGAATTGCAACTTTGTTCTGTTTCAAAGATTCTTGATTTATTTGAAGTTAATTTTCATTTGATATTTTCCTCCAATTTTGTTTTTTTTCTTCATGGGAACATTTAGGATTTATGAAGCATACACATTGCATATTTTGCTTGGTTTTCTAATTAATAAAACCACTTCATTTTTTTTTTTCTCCTATTCATTTTTATTTTCATTCTTTATAAACATTTCCTATATACAACTTTTCACGTTTTTTTTCTGGCTCTTTTTGTTTAACACCCGTAGTTCACTTCCATTTTGGAAGCATCTTGTTTCTCTGGCATTCCTGTGCTTTACTATCACCGCATAACTCACCATGCTTTATGTCGCTTGCTTTTGACTGTCCTTGACAATTAATTTAGCTTTATCTATAGACTCATTTCTGTTCACAGTAGCATTCGAGACAATATTAATTCTCGTTAGTAATATTTTATTCATACTATACACCAATTCATGGAAGCCCCGTTCGTCTTGATTTAAGATCTTTAAGTTATCAGCTGATGATAATGCGTCGCCTGATGATGATTACCCTTCAAGGGACCCCATTTTAATTTATTATGCTAATTCCTTCCTCCCCTGATTTTATAGTGCTCTCTCTCTCTCTTTGAGCTTTTTATAGCAATGACTTTCTTTTTGCTTACTCGGGGAGTAAGCCTACAAACTGTTGTTGTTGTTGTCTGAAGGTGTATAGCGTTGAGTTAAAGGTACAGCAATTTTATGGTAGGATATTTATGATTATTTATTAGAATGAAAATGTAAAAAATGAGTAATGTGCATAGTACACAGTACAGGAAAATGATTTCTAATAAAATATATAGTATTTTTTCCATGTTCGTTGGTGAAACAACGGCCTGTCTGTCCGTAGATTTTAGCACGTTTTAATTTATTTGACATACTGAATTTACAGGCTGTTTCTGTTCAATTAGTTTGTGTTTCCACTTATAACAGATAATATATGAACGTGTTTATTTTGTCCTGTTCCTTTTTGTCAGTATGAGTAGCACTAATTATGAGTAATAATTACGAAGACCACTTCACGTTAATTTAGGAATATAATGTTTTGCACCTTATGCTTCAGTGGAAAATCTTCAACGCGTCCCGAGTAAGCTGGTGGTCGGACCACGCCTTGTTTTTATGACTGTCCTTATCCTCTAGTCTCCAGTTTCTCATTTTCCGTCTTTCAGAGCGTTTCCTCTACGCACAGTATTCCGTAGAAGCACAACGACGGTTTCTGTAGAGTGCAACAGAGTAAAACAAAGTTTGCCGTGAGAAGGTGAGGTAACGCAGCCATCTTTTTATTTTGTTTCTTCTTATCCTGAAGGAATAACTATCGGAAAACTCAGGAGGGATCGCTTCAGGCGGAAAGGAACGGCGATTGTAAGTCTCCACGAAACGATTTCAAACACTACTAATGTGAGGTTATCTTGAGTGAAACTTGGCGAAATCCTTCACGTAATGGAGCTTGCGCACTTCGATCGAATGTCTCCCACAGCAACAACGGAACGCACTCTTTTAACTCACTATATATATATATATATATATATATATATATTATAGATAATATATATAATATATATGTATATCTATATATATATATATATAAATGATATATATATATATTATACATACATACATATATCTATATATATATATTATATATATATAGAATATTCTATTTATATAATATATATATATAGAATTTTAAAAATTCATTTAATATATCTACATAAAATCAAAACACACACTACAAGTAGGAAATAAAGAAGAGTATCTAGCCGTAACATACATCTAGGGAAATCTTCCATTACCTTCTAAGAACGTCTTATAAATCATCGTAGGATCCCACAAGGACCAAGAGAACAACAGAAGAGAGTAGTAGAAAGGGGAAGAGGAGAAGGAAGAAAACAAAGAGGAAGTAAAAATAAGTCGGCCGCACAACACATGTTGCAGGGAATTTCGGAGGGGATCCTTGGGTGTTGGGGGGTTGGGTAGTAGGGCAGTAGGGTTGAGGGTCATCGATGGAATGGGGTTTAGGGGTGTTATTTTTAAAGCTCGTGGCTAAACCCCCCCTCCCCCCCCCACCCCCTCCTCCCCGCACCGTTCCGTTCCCTCTCCCCACCCGTGGCCTTTCCTTTGGGGAGGGAGAGGGTCGGGTATGGGTCACCCCTTGGAGGGGTCAGTCCTTCCATAATACGGCGCTCCGGCATGTGATAAATGAAAGTCTCCTCCGACCCCTCCTCATAAAGAGGCGCCGCCTTTTCCTCTCGGTCGGCCGATGCCACGTTTAGCACCACCCGGAAACGTTTCTTGAAGTTTTTGTTCTCTTATTTAGCTTTTTCTCTTCCAGACGAAATTGTCATTAGTTGCAGGGGAAAAGGTTTTTTTATTTATATTTTTTATCCATTTTTTATTCGAATATTTGTCTACGGCAAACATAAAATAGAAGTGTCTATCTCTGTAAGGGGCATTTAGACGCCACGTTTAGCAGCACCCGGAAACGTTCTTATTGTTTTTCCTTTTTCTTTTAGTTGATTTTTCTCTTTCAGACGAGATTATGTCATTGGTTGAAGGGGAAAAAGTTTCCGAACGTTTAATGAAATGGCAGTTGCGTGTCGTCAGTAGAGTATTTTGTAGGTGGTTTTCCTTCTTTTCTATGGTTTTTGTTCGTTGTTACGTATATTTTTCCTTTTTCAAATTTTTTTTAAGGCGAAAATAAGAAGTATCTAGTTGAAACAGATATTTAGATGTCATGTTTAACAGCCCCCGGAAGCGTTCTTTCTTCCTTTTTTATTTTACTTATTTATTTTTCTCCAGACGAGATTACCATTTGTTGAAGGAAAAACGTTTCCGGACGTATAATGAAATGGCCGGTGCGTGTCTCCAATATGGTATTTTCCAAGTGGGTTTTCTTTCTCCCCTCAGCTTTTCGTTCGTTGTTATTTATATTTTTCGTTTTCCAAACGTTTGTATAAGGCAAAAATATTGCCACCACAGGATCGGATGATAAGTTTCATAAAATCCGATTAGGCAAGGATACAGGGACTTGACTGTGCCTTCCTTTTACCCGAAAAGAGCTAAGGATTAGGAAATTCATTCAAGGTAAATCTCTCATTTACATGTGCACAATAGACTATTCGGGAAAATTTATTTTCCCTAACGGATTATGTCATACGTTGAGAGGGGGGAAATGTTACTTATCATTTCATGAAATCTCAGATGAGAGTGGCCAGCTGTAGAGTATTTTCTAATTTCCTGTAACGATTTTCTCTTGTGTTCGTCCGTTTATCTATTTTTTCCCAAACGGTTGAAGAGGGGGAAAACTCTTCAGAACATTTCATGGAATCATGGTTGGGTATGGATAACGGAGCTTTCCTTTCAAACCTTCCTTTCTCCTCTTTTTTTTTCTCTCTCTTTTCTCTCTTATTCGTTCGAAAGGTATCTTTGACGACTCATTGAGTACCTCTTAAATTCTTAATTTGTTTTTTCATTTAACGCAAGATCATGTGACGATATGGACACCGTCGCAGCAAATGATGCTGAATTTATTGGCGTTGTATTTTCTTTTCCTTGTTGACGCTGTTATTGTACTTTGTCGTTTTGGTAAAATTTCGGAAGGACACCCAATAGTTTTTGTTCAGCAGTGTTTTGGTGTTTCGCATTATTTTCTTCGTAAACCACTTGTTTCTGAGTTGACCCTGGGAGTCATCTAATGAAACCTGTAGATTTTCATATTAAAATCATTACAAAAAACGTTACAAAACATGAAACCACGCGAGAAAAACTACATTTCAAAATGGGTACACCCTAACCGAGACTTCCCTACCTAATCTAATTTAGGGCATCGGGTCGTAATCTGACTGGGGTACCAGGACGAAATGCTCCTCCTCCTCCTCCTCCTCCTCACCTTTCCAGAGCTCCGTGAATTATACAGATTTGCAGAAGTGAATCTTAATGATTCCAGTGCACTAATTTGTAAGTATATTCCTTAGCATTAACTACCGAAGATAAATGCATTAGAAAAATCTATCGTAGATTAAGAATTCGTTTTGTGTGTACCAAAGAAATTTAACTATTTTGTCAATGTAACGATGGTTTTAGACTAGGTTATATTTATTGAATATTTATCTATTTTACGTTTTTTTCAGTTTTTTATTTATTTATTTTTATTTTTCAGAAATCAGAATTTGAACACTGGAGCTTGCTCCTCCTGGAGCGCTTTTTTTTTTTTTTGAGAAATCAGAATTGGAGCACTTTAGTGTGTTCCTCGTGGAGCGCCTGATTTCCCCGAGCATATAAGCAAATGTGATTTAGGTTTTTCCATGCAGTTGCAATTCGGAGGCCAGGCGACGCCGGTGTCGAATCTGCGCTGTGTTGATAAGATTTTAAAGAGGTGAATTTATGTACATCAAATTCCGCATCCTCCGGAGATCGCGGTCCGGGTAATTTTTTCTTCTCGACAGATTGGAATCGTTCCAGCTTCCTCTTGAATTCCCATCTATGCGGGGTTGATAGCTCTTTGGGCATCATCTCCGGGTTTTTCACCGGCCCTTTGTGTGTGTGTGTGTGTGGTGTGTGTGTGCTTGTGTGTTTAGGCATTGGGGGCGTTGGCTAGGTTGAATGCCCTTTAATATCTAATTCGCTCTACCTCGGAATTGATATATTTTCATATATGTACCGTTTTTTATTTCGTTTCGCCCGTCCACTGGACGGTGGTTCGATCCCATGGGGGGACGAAATTATTATCAACTAAAATTCCCCAAAACCCCTTCGGTACATATATTGGGGAAAATATATTCAATTTACCGAGGTTTTAGAAGCGAATTAGATATTAAAGGACATTTGTAGCTCGAATTATTTATATGAATCACGGTGATATGATAAGTATTCATATATATATTATATATAGATATATATATATATGTGTGTGTGTGTGTGTGTGTGTATATCCTTCTTTCTTCTATTCTTTTTTCTTAGTAAATTGAAGGATACCGTGGAGTATATGGTGAGGTATATTGCATTACTGGGGCTACCAACTAGCATTCTTGGATTAGAAAAGTTGACCGGGCTTTTGTGGGGGAGGGGTGCCCGTGTTGCCGAATCCATACGTTGTATATATAAAATTAATCCAAATAATATTTTCCATATTAATATTCAAAATAGGTACCATAAAAATCCTATATTAGTGATCGTTTCTGAATTCATTCTCACCCTTCCTTCAGCGGAGAAAGTTTGGTGTCATGGAGTCGCAATCATTTTGATTTCTCTTCCCCCTCCCCATAAAAAAAATAAAAAATGGAACCGGTCCTATAACCGTTCATATTGATCAGCGATTGCAGTGGGCGAGGTAACTGGCACAACAGAGATGTGAAGTTGTAGGAAACAAGTCGTTTGTGTCGTGATGGGCCGAAGAACGTCGTTGCTCGTCAAAGCCAAATGAGGGAAGGTGTTGAGATCATCTAAAAGTGGCTGGTGGAGGAGGGGAGAGTGACGGAAGAATTGTTTTTAACATCTATAGTGTAATTAGCGGAATGATCTTTAAAAAAGTCAAATGAAAATTCAGAGATTTGTAAGAATATTTTTGTTGATATTCTTAATGGACAAAAGATCACCGGGAACAGGCCTTAAAGGTCGTTAACGTCTTTTATCAAATTTCCACAAATGATGAAGGGCGAAAAGAGGAGACCAATAAACAGCGGTAAACGCAAGGAACAGATAAATACCTACAGACATCAAAACAATACGAGCCAAAAACCTGAAGGTAATGGGGGCGTAACGTTTTGAAGTGGTGATATAGCCTCTATAACTTAGGAGCATCGGCGCTGAATGGAGTGTAATGTGAGAGAGAGGATGAAGTGTAAGTAAAGCATTGGCAGTTCATTTCTCCAATATCCCGGCAAGTGTTCGTTCGGGAGATGACGGAGAGACAATAGGTCGTAACTCATCCAGGAGGCAGATTTGCTCTGAAATATATCAGGAAGTGACAGGATGAGGATGATTGAGGAAATGTGTTCAGAGCTTACCTGAGAGAAAAGCGGTGGTCATTGTTATGTTGATTTGTTTGCCGAAATGCGGCCGTTGGGTGAGAGGATTAAGTCCACTCGTATCGATTCAAGGTCTCAAATTGAGGTCATATTCGTGTGATCGTGTGTATGAATGTCCATTGTGTAAAGGTAGCGTTTTATCATGGCCCTGAGAATAAGCCACAGTGAAATGAAACGCATTTATCTATGTAACGTGAATATCAGTCTTGTTGGGTCCATAAATTATGACGATCAACCAGTACAGATTGATTATCATCATCATCATCATCAGTAAAAGAATAAAGAAAAGTATATCAATAGGATTTTGATTATGCGAAAGCTAACTGAGAGCAGCGTATGAGCCTTTCATTTGAGATGCGGAACAAGAGGCCGGTGTTTGTATATTTAATAATGCCGTGTTTATTTAGTGCGTTAAGTGGGCGGCCTTGGGTAAATAGTAGTAGTACCTTGGCGGAAAATATTGCCGACTCATGCAAATAGAACCGGTTTAGGAAATATTTTGTGAAGGGTCAGCGTTGGGTGTTTAAACCAGGCTCTCTTAATGGATCTCCGTTGAATGAAGCCCGGAGTTTGTCTAGGTGTACGCGTTTACCCACTCGTTGTTCACACACACACACACACACACACACACACACATATATATATATATATATATATATAATATATATATATATTATAATAATATACGTATATGTTTATATATTATATTACACACATACATACACACGAACACATTATATATTATATATATATATATATATATATATATCTATATATATATATATATGATAGAGAGAGAGAGAGAGAGAGAGAGAGAGAGAGAGAGAGAGAGAGAGAGAGAGAGAGAGATAGATTTGTGCGGATATATTTTGTTTTTTAACACTTGTTTCCCTTGATAAGGGATGATACTGATAGATAAAAAAAAAATAAATAAATAAAACAAGCAAAGCTCGGTGACAGACATTCATTCTTGTAAGTAAATGAATCGTGGATGAACCCCCTGTTGGGCACATATATATTCCATTACATGAGCCTCTTCAGGCACATGCACAGAAGGCTCACCAGCTGTGCAGGGAACCCTCTTTAAACACTGCGCATTTCACCGCGCTACCATGAATTGTATTTTGACTTAAATATCTGCTCGTATTAATCTCGTCTAAATATCTGCTCTTACTTTATATTTCATTTCCCCTCTGCGTGTTTTGCCAGTGGAAGCATCAGACGGATAATTGTGCTATTGTCTGTACGCAGGGCACAGGCTTTATTCCGCAATAGAAGTATGAAAGTGGCACTAACTTTCTCGTGCTTTTTCCATCAGGGGAAGAAGCTTTTAGGTTATGCTCACGCGCACACACTTTCTATGTCCTCCTCTTGACTTTATTAAGGAAAGTGCGCATGACATTGTTGCAATGTGCGCACATCTAAATTCTTGACTTCAATAATCAGATACACCGTAATTTATGACCATTACACAGTCATTCGAGTAATATGCTAAGAATGAATGAATATTACACCAAGACAGTTTTAGGCATTGGTCAGTTTGCAATAGCTTTATATACTGCTCCTGCAGTATTTGTCGCGTTATTTCCGGTTATTTGTTGCGTGGTAAATAGATAGAGAGCGATTTATAATATGTTTCCGTTCTCCTTCGTTGCAGGGTCAATGCAATTTGTCATAACATGCAGTGGTTGTTGTTGTTATGTAACTGGATAGTTGGGACAACGAGCATGGAAGGGCTAATCCAAAAGTTTTGTTAGAATAGGGGAGTGTCTATGGGAACCGAAGATGGAATGTGAGTCGACTACCGTTTAACGGAAGAGAAGTACTATTTATATATTTCGTGCGAAGGAAGGGAAGTGGGTTGAAGCTGTTGAGCAGAATGGTTCAAACAGTTTAGGTTTGTAATAAGATAGAAGGATTGAAATGTAGAAAAGTGGAGACGCAGAAAAATTCTGTAAAAAGGTTGAACGTAGGTGAGAAGATTGATGAGAATGTTTCGATGTGGAGCGATATGTCACGAGCGGAAGATGACAGACAAGTTACTGAAAATAGTAGAACACCTTTAAAGAAGTAGATGGAAGTGTGGGAGGTGAAGGAACGGGAGGTCCCAAATGTGGAGGAAGCCAGTGTGTGTGTGTGTGTGTGGTGTGTGTGTGTGTGTGTGTGTGTGTGTGTGTGTGTGTGTGCCGGATATGAAGTGAATAGTACTGAAAAATTGCGGGTGGTTCGTGCTCCTTATGACCCTCCTGTGCAGGTATGTGACGCGGCTAATAATATGTAAGGCTTTGGCTCATATGGTTCAACCCTGACTCTGAAGCTCAAGAATGAATATAGCAGTGAGTATTTTCACCCCCTGGTATAAGGAAGGCTTAGTTTGTGTGTACCAATACACGTATATTTGGATGAGGTATGTGTATGTGTTTGTGTTTTGGTGTTGAAGGGGATTGGGGCATGAGTTTGTTAACGACAGGCTAGTGCTTGTGTTTGTGAGAGAGGTGACTGAAAGAATCTTATAAAGCCGTCCCTCAGGTGAATGCCACTTGCTTTCTTTTCCCTTTCTCTCGTGTCACTGGCTTTCAATATTTGTTGACTGTGGCACGTAGCTTTCCCCAGAAAGAAGGAGAAATAAAAAGGCAACCGCATGATACCCGCTGGCTTGTATATCTTTCTTTATTTCTCTTTATGGTTCTTGGAAGGAGAGGCGTAGAGCTGGGGCCGACGGAAATGCAGATAAGTTCATCTGGTATTCCGGAGAAGGTGAGGTTGTGTGTCGTTGCGGGGCGGTGCGGCGTGACAGGGTGGACGCGGAGGGCATAAATACCACCTCGCACCAACCATACCACACGGACCACTCGAGCGAAAGCCTACAGCTCCCAAACTGCAGTTCTGTTTACATTATGTAAGAGACCTGCATTGGCTCTGATGAAGGGGAGAGTCGGGAATGGCGCACGGCCTTGACAGAGATAGCGAAAACAAAAGCCAGGTAGGAATGGAAGAGGAAGAGAAAAGGGACCTGTAGCGAATGGGGATAAAAATGAGACCCGAAATAGCGGGGAGGAGGCGGCAGGGGTCTTCCAGGGAGAGGCCGGATGCTGCTGCTAGTGGTGGTGGTGGTGGTGGTGGTGGTGCCTGCCAGCACTACTGTGAATTTAAAAAGAGGACCCATTCAGCCAGCAGTCGTAAATCAGGCGGCCTCGGAGTAATGGTGTTTTGATATAGCCATAAATGAACACATTAGGAGGAGTTACCTGCTGCTGACAAATATATTCAAGTGCTTCGTCATAGAAGTCCCTTTCTTTCGTGCGGTCTGTTGTTTTGAGATGCTCGCTCTAACTCGTTTCACGGAGGGTAAGGGTGGCATTGCTCATGTTTTTATTTGTGTGTTGGTTGGATTAATATGGTTACTTCAGTTTTTATATTTTTCCTAGAGTACGATTGTTAATATTTACTGCTAATTTACAGAAGAACAACACAAGACACTTGCATTTATCGTGAACTTAACAGAATTTAATACATTGTTCGTATATTTTAGTTAGTCATCGTTAGCTAATATAACAAAGTGAAGAATTTGTGTATGCACTTGAACTGTGAAAAGTTCAGCACATCGTATGTGTCATAGAAAAATATATGATATATATAAAAGCTCCCAAAGGAAACACTTTAGGCAGGGACTGACTGCATTGAAATTATATATATATATATATATATATATATATATATATATATATATATATATATATATATATATATATAGATATATATATATATATATATATTATAATTATATAATATAATATGTTATATATATATATATATATATATAAATATGTTATAATATATATATATATATATTATATATATATATATATATATATATATATATATATATATAACAACCAGCGAAAGCAGGCAAAGGAACGAATTTTTTTTCCAGGTCCATAAAAGAATGACAATGCTGACCAAGGGTGCAGTGCAAGTATAGACATAAAAGGATGAAGAGCAGTAAAAAAAAAAAAATCGAAGGAAATAAAGAGCCTGAAAATAGAAAACATTTTAGTAGCAATTGTTGACGCCAGTGTCAAAAGTAAATTATGGATGTTGTAACACTTACTGTAGAATTATAGAGATTGTCGAATATTTTGGAAATTAATTTATATCACTTAAGCATTTGTAATATTGGTATTTGTAGATGGTATTTGTTTAATTATGTACTTTGTCATATATATATATTATAATATATTATATATATATCTATATATATATATATAGGAAGAGAGATGAGAGAGAGAGGAAGAAGAGGAGACGAGCGACTATAGAGCTCCGAGATACCGAGGCGGTTATATGAGAGGAGAGAGAGAGAGAGACCGAGAGAGAGACGGAGAGAGAGGTTTATTCTCACCGTTGTAGACAGACCATTTGGCCTTCCGAAGGGACTAGTTCTGCAGGGAAATGTAAACCGCAGAGAGAGGAAAATGTTAATAACCACAGGATCTTAATAACCACAGGATCTTAGCATAAATGATGCAACGGGAGAGATGCTGTCTGGAGTGAATGGAATTCTTGCTCGATGGAGTGGCTATTTTTGTAGATTTGTTGAATATGGAGGACAGAAGAAAGCGAGAGCAGAAAAGGTTAGTTTATGGTTTAAAAGGCTTGTGTGGGTGACTACTGAAAGCATAAAGAGGTAGTGGACAGTATGAAAAATGGGCAGTGTAGTGATGACAGTGTTGTAAAGTGGCTGACCAGGCTTTGTAATGTATATCCAGCTGAATGAAAAGCTGTGAAGGCCTGGGTGAAAGTAACAGTTGTTCCATTATAATATAAAAATGTACTGCGTGATAGATGTGGTTATAAGATACAGACATACGTTACTTGGTTCAGCAGGACCGGTGCATGGTAGGATTGCAAAGTTAAACAGGATAACAGATAGTCTGATAGTTTTGAATAGAATCGAATAGAATAGAATATAATGGTAAAGAAGATAAGTTATGGAGGAGAATTGAAAGAAGATTCTTTTATGATAGAAGTGAAGAGGTAAATAGAAATAGGAAAGTGACTGGCTTGGTGTCAAACTTGGTCTGATACAATTCTGTTATTTCCCGTGGTCTGTTCAATATCTTTATGGATGGAGTGGTGCGAGAAGCCAGAGGAAGGATGGTCGATACAGGTTCCAAACTGTTGGATGAGAAAATGAACCGTGAAGTGAATGTGGAATGGGTAATGTTTGTAGATGCTTCAGTGTTGATTGTGTAGTGAAGAGAAACGGCAGAAGCTAGCGAAAGAATTTGAAGGTGTTTGCAAGAAGGGAAAGTTGAGAGCAAAAGTCAAGTTTGGAAACCTTGAATATGGAATCAGCTAATGTTGGGGAAGCTTTAGTGCACAGTTTTCATCCATGACTCAGCGGTTAAAGTGTTACTGTGGTACAGTCATTTTTTTTTTTTTTTTTTTTTTTTTTGTTAGGGAAAATTTTTAATGTCGGAAAAGTGTCTGTATTATTATTATTATTATTATTATTATTATTATTATTATTATTATTATTATTATTATTATTATTATTATTATTATTATTATTATTAAAGTGACAGTTGGAATCAACAACTATTTGGACGGCAACATTCGAAAGAAAGAAGGTCCGTCAAGTACTTCACCCTTTTCTTGTATTCCCTCGTATGCTATTTTACCTTTCCAACGTGAAGACTTTGTCTGGTCGGAGAGACAATTCTTTTATTGTTTTATTTTTCGGACGACGCTTTTTATGAGCGAGGAGCCGAAGTATCAGTGACAGCATCGTGAATAATGACTTCATAGAGAATGATAAAGGTTTCCTTTTTATGCTGCGTGGTCCTTCTGATGGCGTCTGCGGTGTAAAGTTAAAAACAGAATTCAAATATTTACGGAATTGTTGAGGGGAGTTTGCGCTCACAAATTATATTTTGATGTATGGATTCTACTGACAACAATCGGCAAATTGTGTCAGTCTAGTAGCCACGTAAAGTCTCAGGGTAGAGTCTTAAATTGTTTTTCAGTTTAGAGGCCGACGGAATTGGGAAGCTAGTAAGGGCAATATACTTACGAATGCTTTCAAGCGTAAGAATAAAAACAGGAACCTCTTAAGAGTTACGACGGGATAAGTAGATAATAGTATTATTTTCACGGACGTTGTTTATCTTTGGGTTCGCACCGTATTGCATCTAGGTTTCAATATGCTCATTGACTATTAATAGGTACACCCATTCGCCATTTTACTCAGCTTGGAAATTAGCCATTTATACTCACCAATGTAAGGACTACCGTATCATTCACGACGGCACTGCAGCCACCTACATACTGCCTTACCCTCAGCCACGTACCCGACAACTGTGCTATGAGAATCCATGCTTGAAATGATCTCAGTCCCAACATGCTACATAATTCAAAAGCTCGAGTAATTCACATTGCTGTCACGAGGGATCATAGTGACAGCCTGTCTATGTATTGTTATGACTGGGGCAAAGGTCAGATATCTCTTTTTTAGAAATTCATGAGTTTTTAATTGAGGAAGATTATATGTTAATATTGTTGCAACGAAAGCAGTTACAGTGATTTACCCATAATTACGAACGGAACGCTTTCAATTTTTTTTGAATCATAATAGCAAGGGCAGGTTTAACTTACAGCCGGTGTTTGAAATGAAAAGGTGGAGAGTATCACATGTGACGAAAGTATAAGAATTCAGTATTAGATTATAATGATCCCAGAATCCTATTCTGTGCCTCTGTGCTCATCCTCATCCACCTATTCTGCGGCCTCGTTTTGAATGAGGTTTTTACATGGTGTGACAGCTCTGATATTTAGATAAAAGGTAGGTGTCGGAGTAGTGCAATTCAATCCTTCACTCATCTGTAAATTTACACTCATTTTTGCCACTCAAGTAAATGATTCATTCATCTCATTCCTCAAAATCATTAGGACACTGAATGAACAGTAAAACCTGCTCCTAGAGATAAGTGAGCACACGATGTCTCCTCGGATGGACTGATAAGTCTTTGAGACAACTTCATCGTTGTAACTTGTCATTCTTTGATCTCATTCTATTCCACACTTTTGCTCGTACATTGCTTCTCGCACTGCATTTGTATTACCGATTCAGTCTCCCCTGCAGTCACAGCCATTCCTTCCCCTCTTGCACCCATTCCACACCCTTCCACATTTGTAAGTTGCCTTTTTGTCAGGCGCCCCTTGAAACCTTACCCATGACTGGGGTCATTTCCGGCGATGCCTGCTTCAATAGGCCAATACGTTTCGCTGAGTTTGGTATGTAGCTTAATTATGGAGAATTTGTATTTGTATGGGATGCCAATATTTGACTGATTTGTTTGTGGAATGTGGCGCGGCAGTGATATAATCTTATGAGAAATGCTGAATTTTATTATTTGATTTTACTCAGAAACTAAAGGGAAATCGAGCTGATTGAAAAGTGAGCATTCATCTTGATATTGGCAAAGGGACACTCGCGATAGAGTGAAAATAAAATTCATCGAAAACTGACTCTCTAAATTGCTGTGGATGTTGGGGGCTGTGAAATTTCAAACTTTAAAAGCTTTGGGTATCATATACACAACTTGTGTCATTTATGAAATACGTTAAAGTATAACTAGATAATCCGAGTGGACTTGTTAAATTATTTCTTATTTAACCTCCATCTTTTACTAGACACGAGAACGAGGGCAGCCTCTCATGATGTGAAAACGACATCATATTATCTATCAGCCCTCCTACTTTCGCCGTGGAATGCGCGTGACGCCATGGCAATCAGCCTCATCCCATGGCGAGTCATTAATGAAAAGTTCAGCGCTATGCCTCACCAACTTTCGGTTGTCAAGAAAAGTTGGCTGAACATGGGGAGTTGGGGTGGGGGGGGGGGGTTGTGATGTTAGACCCAGGGCGGTGTTGGTGATGAGGGTAATGATGACGAGTATGATCACTTAGCTTGATAGCTGGTTAGAAGCTGCCAGTGTCCTTCGCGTCGCTTGCCTCTCTTAAAGCTGAAGAATGGATGTGAAGTATGAGAGGTGTTTTTATGGTGATTATAGTGCATTTTCCAGCCCCATCTTCATGAATCAGTGTAGGAAAGTAAGTGAATGTGGCTTACATGTGTTACGCTTCAATAGTTTTAATGATGAAAGTAATAGAATAATTGAATAACTTAAAACGGCACGGGTTACAGGTAATTAATATTCAGGGATTTCATTAAACAAAATAAGTGAAAATAGGTAAATTATTAATTACAGGTAATTTCCAGTCTTTCGTCAATCGCAATAAGAAATTGAACAAGTGCAGCATGCCGGCAGTAACTCAGAAAGTAACCACGAAGAGAAAGGTATCCAATAACTAAAGGCAGTCGTGTTGATCCCCTTGCTTTATGTTCAGGAGCCAGTGGCTAATGAGCAGAAGAATCGGGGCTTGTCATCTATGGCCTGAGCAGGCTTTAGAAGCGGATTTCAAGGAATTAATTACCTGGCGCACACACAACTCTACCACGAAATTATTGCAGTTTAGGATTAGGGAAAACTCATTGTGAAGGGAATGACTTGATACACAGACGCTTATACACAATCCGATACTGAAATTATCTAAATCTCTTAGTTAAATTTTGTAAAGCACGATATTTCGTTGTAGTTCTGTGTATAGTTGTATTTAAACCCTTGTGTTAATTTTTACAGTTAGCAGAAATATCCACAAGTACGCATTTCATTATAACATGTAGAGATGTCTTAAGACCAAATATTATGTACTGTATTTAGGGATACCCAGAACCAAATTGTTTCTTTATGTAGAGATGCACATAACCCTTTGTGGCTCTATATTATTCAGATATCAAAAAACGAATAATCCAAAGCTCATTGTTCTATTGCTGTACTGTATACAGAGATATTCGAAGCCCATTGTTTTTTTTAAAGGGAGTAAGCTAGTCACACTTAATTCTATGATATTTTACCTTTTGTAAAACTATTAATAATTTCGTCTCCTTGTCATACTTGTGGAACATAAGTTAGAAATGCTCAAAGCCCGACAACTCATTGTATTACTGCACAAAAAAGTGCAGAAGCTGAATGTTTCACTGGAGAACACTGTGATATGCTACTCGTAAATATAAATCAGTATAAATATCCTCAGCTCTGTATACACTGGCATAAGAAATTAGATTCATATTGCTATGTTTGGTGTTCTAGTAGCTTCGTGGACGTGAAGGAATCGTCCGTGATTACGATTGTTAGACGCTGCATAGGTCTGAATTTTTCAATAGTATTGCAGCGTTCTCAATGATACGCTGCGTTCGGTTGTTGCGATTGTAGATATGTACTACTTGAAGAAAAATAAAAATAAACTTTTCACCTTACGACTCTGATTATCAACAAATCCTTTAGGAAGAGTTTGATAAAGTTTTTCAGACCTCGTCGGTGACACCATAATCGTCTTAACTACCAGGTACGTAATTCATTGCCAGGATCAGCAGTGGCTCGGTGGGTTTATATTTGAGTGTGCCCATCCTCACAACCTGATCTAGTGGCCGAACTTAGGCCTTCTGGCATTATACGTGGGAATATTTATGGATCACATACAATATATATATATATATATATATATATATATATATATATATATATATATATATATATATATATAGACACATATATATACGTATATATATACACATACTATATATATATATCATATACATATTTTATATATATATATATATATATTATATATAATATATATGAATAGGTGTATTATATAGATATATATATATATATATATATATATATATATAATATATATATATATATATGTATATATATAATACACACACACACACATATATATATATATATATATATATATATATATATTCAATAGATATAGTTTGTGTATTTATATATGAGATGTGTGTGTGTGTGTGTTTTTGCGTTTCCACTTGTAAACGCGTATGTGTCCAGATGTATACACACAAAGACATATGTCTAGTTTCAGCAATGAAAAGCTGAGGCAGAAGCTAGAGAAAACGATTAAACGATTTTCCATAGTAACTCTAATGAGTGAGAATTACACCCAAGAAAGTGAATGGAAGAACGCAGCCGAATGAAGGCATTCAACAGTCAATTAGGAAGAGTGGTCCAAGTGAAATAACAGGTAATGATTTGCCACACGAGAGACCTACAGTTTGTTCGATCAAGAGAAGGATAACAGCGTAGATGAACTGAATTAAAGGGAATGAAAGAGAATTCGTAACGGTTGAAAGAGAGAGAGAGAGAGAGAGAGAGAGAGAGAGAGAGAGAGAGAGAGAGAGAGAGAGAATCCATACTAAAGGAGAACTGCAGGGGTGCGCGACGTTGGGATAGAGAGAGACGAAGAGCTAGCTGGCTGTGGCGAGGTTAGACGAGGATCTAGGCCAGGGGTCTGGCTCTGAAGGTGTGTCCTTCCCTTCGGCATAAAGCAGAGCCTCTTAACATATTCGTTTCTGCTTTTCGTCTGAACTTCATTTCGTTCAAGACCGATTTCTTTTTATCCTTTGGACTGCTTTATTGTTAAATTTCATTCGCCGCACCATTTGTGACGACCGATGATAGTCTCTTTCTGTCATTCCCTCTTTCTTTCAAGTGACAGCTATTAGGATGATGGCTGCTCTATGAGATCATTGGGTGCTTAGGCTTAAGAAGTCTTTTGTTTTGTTCTTTGATGGCCTTCGTGGGATTGTCCTTTCCGAGTAATCCAGTTTAGATGTGATGCCTCGGTTCAAATAGAAGAAAAGCAAAGCATATAGAGTAGGTATCAATTTCTTTTTCTGTATTATTTTCTCGATGATAGATCGCTGATAGATCTCGATATGCAGGTCAGTCTGGCACCTTGTTCGCAGGAACTCTTATTTACCGTGTTTTTGTTCCCACTGCTAGATTTCACCTCTGCATGTTGCCTATTTACCATTATATGGGGATGTGAAAGCGTGTAACTACCATCATTGGTATTTGGGGTCTTATCTATAGCTTTTAGCGTTTGTTTATTTTTTTCATTTGTTTGTTTCTCTTTACTTCCTTGATTAATTTAGCTCCAGTTCCGAAGTTTATAGACGGGTTTAGTGCGCAACATTGTGCCTTTATGAAGTGCTTATAAGTTGTGTTTATATTCCTTATCGTCACGTGTCATCAACACATGGGTAACGTCTTATATATGTATTATAGAATACAGATTTGCAGACAGAGAAACAGATGCAATCCTTAGTCTTCTTCTCTTCCTTTCTATCGAATAAGGGGAAAAATCGAAAAGAAATTTGCACGTTTTGCAAATGTATTGTATATGAGGAAAACTGGTAGAAAAAATGAACGGTTCTTGAAAAAATTGATTACACTAGTATCCTTCCCATTTCTTTTCGCTTGTAGCTCATTATCAGGCAAGGAAATAAGTAACAAAAGATGATTGGGAATAAGAATCAGAAATTTAATGTGGAATCGCACTGATTTGTTCTATCTTTTTAAATAAAGCTTGGAGGAGCCTCTGAAGGTCGAGGGAGAGAGCTTGAAACAAAAGTGCACTGCAGGAATCACAAATGATTAGGAATAGTATTTCATCCGTACTATATTTTTGCGTTCCGACCTTGAACCTTCCAAGGAGTTTTACGAGCCTAGAAAATAGCACTGCATATTTAACTTTGCGGTATTGCGTTCATTGTTACCACTGTCGTGCATTTTTGGCATCTAAGAAAAGCAAGAAGATTAACCCGGGTTAAAAAGTTTATCACTATGATCCTCTTATTGTGACGGTTTCAGAAGTATCCTATTTTTCCATTTCGAACTTTATAATTTAGGATGGATTCAGCAGGCAAGAAATATGCACACAAACTTTCACTATACTTATGGCATAGATAGCCATTTGAGATGTCTTCTGTCTTAATGCCTTTACACACACACACACACACACACACACACACACATTCTATCTCTTATAACTTTTTGTTTCGGATTCCTTCGAGAAGTGGCGAGAATCAGGGCCTGGATACAATGGGCCAGCAGAGGGGTAGACAAAATGAAAAAGTGGGGGAGTCCGCTTGTAATTTGTCACCGTTAAAGGAAAAGAGAACTCTCGCCATCAGTCTTCCCGTTAAGGTTGAGACAGATTAGGGGCCCGATATTGCCTCAGCCATGTAGGTGTCTTTGTTAGTGCTTGTGTGTGTGTTTGTAGGTGGGTGTGCTCGCGTGGGGACATAATGAGTGTTTATATTAAACAATGCATGATCCGACCTCCAGCTTACTCGAGGGTCGTGCTAAAATCTACAGTCAAATAGAGCATTGTTTCAACAACGAAAATTTTAATAATTACGTTATATTTTATTAGAAATGATTGTTCTGTACCGTTTAACTTTTTTACATTTTCATTCTAATAAATAAATCATTAATATCCTATCCTTAAATTCCTGTTATTTTTAACTCAACGTGCAGCACTTTTTTTTTTTTTTTTTAGACCTTTTTAGTCTTTCCTACCCCAACAACAACATAGTAGTAGTATATAGGCTTACTCCCCGATTAAGCGAAAAATTTGTTTGGTCATTGGGTCATTTTCCGTACAGCTATTTAGGGATGGGGTTGCAGACCCACTCCTTTCCTTTATCCACCAGAGTTGCCTCCATCACATTCGATTGACTGCCAGGTAGTAATGAATTGCCAAGTCAATATGCTAAAATGACGATTCAAGTTATTTTCTCTTATTTGTATATGAAAAAAAAAAAAACTGAAAACTACATCTGCTTGTTCCATAATGTGTCTAGTATTTTCTATATTCAAGTGGTGTTTATTAATGTAATGCCAAATATGTTTGGGGAAATTCATGCTTTTACATGAATTCGATGCCACTCCTGTTTCTATTTCAGGGTCAGTTAATTTATTTGTTTTATATTTTAAAACTCTGCTGTCATTTTTTATCCCAATGGGTGTGTTTAGAAGAGACTCCTCCGTCTTTTACTTTGCAGTTATTATTTGCCGAGTCTCTCTCTCTCTCTCTCTCTCTCTCTCTCTCTCTCTCATTTACATTTTTGTTAATCCTGACTACTAAAAAATCGCAAAGTAATGTGAATTTCATTGACAGGGTCATATTATTCAAAGAACCGAAAAAAAAAAAAAAAGTTTTTTTTCACGACCGACTTGTGCTGATTAAGGCACTCAGTAAACAAAAGTGGCGCCGCGGTTAAAAGGCATTTCACCGCGAGTCGAAATGGCCTCTCCTGGAGAGGGAGAGGAAAGATTTGCTCCATTTGTGTCCGAGGTCGAACGCCGGCCTTTTCCATCACATCTAGCACTGCTTCATTAACTATGCAAATGCTGAGGCAGGACTGAGAGGAAAATGGCTGTGCTCAGCTCTCTGGAGTTTTCCTCAATCAAACGTAGAACCTAGAAAGAAGGACAAAAATGATTCTCTGTCTTCGTTAATTT
>NC_061089.1:15466414-15491414 GCF_015104395.2 Macrobrachium nipponense
GACTTATTGTTTTTTCCTTCTTTCTTTATGGGTTCATATTTTCATTCCGTCCTTTGCTGCGTGAATATCACGTCTCTAATGAGTGGAAGGACTTGGTAATGATTCGTACTCGCAATTACGTTGTTTGTCGTCAGTGTTGTTGACTTGGTTGCTTCTTGTTGCAGACTGTATTGTCGTCATTCGCATTCATGAGACGCGTCATTGTTTTTTATCCATTTTCCTCTGCGCTTTCAGTTTTATTCCCTCGCCGTTATTTTTCTCTCGTCTCCCCTCGGGGAGTTTCTTCATCATTTTCCCACTTACCCCTTTTATTTTTCCATTTGTGTTCTCATTCATTGCACACGCGTCCCCCTTCTTGACGTCACGTCTTTGAAACCAGCCCAAGCGGACGTGACGAAGAATATGATATTTTCGGCTAATTTTCGTTTCATGGGATTATCGTCGTGCCGCCTAACTGAAGGAGACTTTGCTGAAAGGATGATGAGGAAAAGGCGCGGGAGAAGGAAGTTCGTGTTAGGTCGAAGGAGGAGGGAATTGGAGAGAGAGAGAGAGAGAGAGAGAGAGAGAGAGAGAGAGAGAGAGAGAGAGTACAAGGAGGGAATGCTGGAAGGAACGGGGTGGTAGAGGATAAGGAATTTCAAAAGGGATCGAGGGAGGAATGACTTTGGGAATGGAAAAGCAAAATAAAGATGAGGGCTAAGAAAGGGGTGTTGGGGAATGGGGAAAAGATGCAGTGAAGTAGAATGCGAATAGTATTGGTAAAGGCAAATGGGAGAGTACAGGAAAATGTGAATAAAGCCTGTAAGATTGCGAATGAGCAGTAAATGTAGAATACGGTGAAGGAAGAAATGGAAACAGAACAAAATATATCGAAAAAAAAGAAGATGTCCGAGAGAAATACCTGAGTGCAAGAAGGTGGAAAGAATTTCATCAAGGAAAGAGGAGGGGAGGGAAATAGGGTGGCACAAAAGAAGTAAGTTTATTAATAGCAAGTAGGAAGAGAGGTATGGAAGCGGAAGGAAAAAAAGAAAGAAAAGGGAAGCGACGAAAAAAAGAATGAAACGGGAAAGCGAAGGAAAGGAAAAGACTGAAGCAGAAGCAAGAATGACGGGAAATCAGTGATTGCATTTGTAGGAGAATTGTAACACCAGAAAAGGGATGCAGGAAGGAAGGAAGGAAAACTGGGCAGAGGGGAAGACAAATCGTCAATTGATGCGATAGCGAGGATAAACTTTGTAAAAGCGACACAAGGGAGGATTCAGGCGTAAGAGCCCAAAGAAAGAAATATAGAAGAAAAGGTGATAAAGTATAGGAAACCTTTTACCTATGACAGCGGCATCGTTACCTAATACATTGCTTGAATAACTTCTTCATTTGCGAATATCATAGTTCCTCAAATACTTGACGCTGTTTACATTTTCTTTCGCAAGCAGCAGGAAACTTAATACGTTCTAAATGCACGAAGAATGACAATGAATATTAACGAAGCACTAAAGAAGTTCTGGATTCAGATTCAAACTCGAATCCACATCACAATATGACTCGTTGTTTTCAGAAATGCAATGAATCTTTGTTAAAAATGTTGTACTAGCTCTGCCAATAGTTTGATAACATCCTGTCAGCTGACAGAGAGGCAAACGGAGTAAAAAAATGTGACCTCTTTGTTAGATATAATATACTGGGAAGTGGCCATATCAGACGAAGGAGTATGGAAAGAATGTAACAAGGAAATGAACACAGCAACGTTGATATTCAATTCATAAAATTATTGATTGAATTATTTGTCGTGCTTTGCAACTGCTGCCTTGTGACTGTGCATTGAATCATCGCTATGGAATCATTCTGTGAAATCGGTGATTAAATCTTTATGCAAAGAAGCAATTTTGAGGAAAAAGAATAAAAGATTTCCAATAGAAACAGAGAACCACAAAGAAAAGTGCGTTATCAAGCCGTCACCGAAAGTGGGAAATAGCCGAGAGAATCTCCCGCAAAAGTAGGCGTGAGAAACACTCATAAATATGCGGAACAAATATCTCTTGTCAGATTTCGAGGAATTTTATGGTTTCAGCGTTGCCTTCTTCCTGTGTACCCTCGCCTTGCGAGAAGACGTAGAGTAGATTTGCGAAGCGCGCAGGGTCCTGGTGACATTTAACAACGATCTCAGTGCCCTGGGCTGATGTTATTGGACAGACAAGATTTAATACGAATCAAACAACTCTCAGCTGCTTCTCACGTTTAAGTTTCTATGCATTTCCCAGTTTATTCTCTGGAAGAGAGAGAGCTGCGTTGCTCCACTCTCTCTCCTTTATTCACGGCAGAAGAGCCGCACCCACTTTCTCTCTCGCCTTTAAAGCAACAAGATACATAAAGGTATTCTTTAGTTCAGGTGATACGATACGTATAAGATTTCGTTCATTCAGAGAAATTTCTTTCATTCAGCGTCGCTCCGTTCACGAGGCTTTGGTGCTGGTAATCCTCAGTCATTCTTTTTGGGAATTCTTGGACTGAGGTCTACAGTCTTCTTAGCGTTCAGTGTGTCCTTTGTTTTTGTCTTTGTTGGGAGATGTGTGTAAATGTACATGTCTGCTGGATTGCGTTTTGACTTTTACCCTGGATTTGAAGAAGTTTTGGAATAAGCTCATCGACTTGAACGATGTGATGCAATTCTCTTCCAAAGAAAGGACGGGCTGTCGTCGACAGTTGAAAGTATTTGCCAGTGACGTGTATTAGACAGTCATCTGTCTAATAAACAGAGAGGGAGATTCAGCAGCAACTTTTCTTTTTTATTCCCATCCCAGGCTCCTCAAAAGATAGGTATCTAAGTGCGGTCGGTAGTTCTCATGAATGCTTATGATATATGGAAATGATGCTGAGAGTCATATCAGCTCCAACGAAAGTATCCATCAGCGGACAGACATGACCGTTAGATAACACTCAGTGGACCAGCAAGTTTTTTTACTAGTTTTTCTGGTTTTAAGTATTATCTTTAGTTTGTAACTGTGTAATGCTAACCAGTAATATCCGGATGAAGTCGCGCATACAAGATAATTGACACTGAATTATTTCCATATTAAGACAGATGCAGTAACAGGGCAATAATCATTTTAAATATTTCAGAAACGCGGTTAATGTACTTGAATACAGCACTACGTATTCAAACAAAAACTTAAAGACCTTATGGGTCCCGGTGCTTGGCGTTTGACCCAAACATTCCAAAATCATCGATATCCTGAAACACTTGAGCTTAACTGAAGGTTTACATTGTGGAACAGCTGTATAATTTGAGTATGACTATAAGTGCTGTTGCCTTAAGGAATTTTATTTGTGTGTGTTTTTTTTAGTAGACTTTAAGTGGAAGAACTCTGATGTTACCAAACATCAGAGTAGTCGACCCACATTTTTATTGTTAATGAGATCAAGACCCACATAAATGCCCAAATATCGTCCGGCATTGCGAGGAGTGACAATTCATGAAGGATCGATTGAAGCATGTAAATAAAATGCCCCTTTTAATGTGTAGTCAAAGTTGATGTTACCATTGGCTTGTGAGGATTATCTGGTTACCGTGCTAAGCTACTCCAATAAAGCTGGCTTACCTGTCATTAGTACTGAAAAGGGTTTCTCTTAATCTTGGATCACTGGCTTACGAGTCGCTGCATATTGTTCTCAAATAATTTATTTTAAAAAAGTTCATTTGATATGTGGGATGAAATTTGTGAGTTTTTGACAGAGATGCAGTATCTTAGTATTTTTGTGTTAATACAATATATATTGTAAGGATTTTGTATATATATGTATATATAAATGTGTGTATGTATTTAGGTATGTATGTATATGCGTGTATGTATATGCATATACGTATATAAATAAATGGTTCAACTACGCGCGCGCACACGATACCTGTGGTGTAGCGAGAGTGAAAAGATGGGTAATGTGAGATACATAGGAGTCCTAGATGGTTCAGTCATGTGGAACGAATATGGAAGACGATTGTCCGGTGTAAAGAGTAGTATACCACTCGGAAGTGCTTGGAGGAAGAAGAGGAAGAATATGATTTCTTAAAGGATAGATGGATGACGTGAAAGACATATATGAAAGGAGGGGCCTGAAGGCGTTGGTGTGTGTGTTCGGGTTCGGCACGTTGCTGGTGAGCCCTCTGTGAGGGAGTGTGATGCGACTGGTTCATCCCAGAAATCAGTGTTTAATTTAAACAGACAAAGCTGGTAGAACAACGTGTTAATTGTTCCTAGGGATAATGCCCCAGCCTTTTTATTGTAGGCTAATGAACTGCAACAAACTGTGAGTCTGGGCTGAGTGGCTATGGGTTACATCGAGGCCAGAGAAGCCAGTGCAAGGAAAATTTTTTTGCCATTGATTAATGATTTTCTGGTCTTCGTTTTTTACAAGCTTCCTGTTTTTCTCGTCATTTGCTATGTGCAGGCTATGAGTAGAGTGCTAGTTGCCGTTTTATGTGCGTAAAATCGTTATATATATATTATATATATATATATATATATGTGTGTGTGTGTGTATAACTGAATCATGAAAGTTAGGAACGTGATAAATCCATAAAATAAAGATATATGCCACGAAGGAAAATAAACGACTGAGTATCCGCGAGACCTTTCGACGTTAAATGTCCTTTACTAAGCAGAAACTGACATACATGAGGAAAAAGACAATAAAAGAAGATTCGTATAACTGACAGATAGGGATTATAAAGAGATTAGTACCTATTTTAACAGATTTGAAACCATTAAATTATTGTTAAAAGCTTTTAATGTCAACCTTGTTTTTTCCTATAATAACACACTAAAAGGAATGTTAATAAAAAATGGCCCCAGAGAAAGCAACAACATAATATATAAAATTCCATGTATGGATTGTCTCTCATTTTATCTCGGACAGTCTAGCAAGGGCCTAGAAGTAAGGCTAAGCCAGCATAAATATTCTGTAACAACTGGGCAAACATCTAATGCAATATTCATTCATTTAAGTGAAAACAACCACTGAATAAATTGGGTTGGGAATTCAGTAATTGCAAGGTCAAGAGATGTCTTATCACGAAATCGTTTAGAATCGGCTTTAATACAACTAACTTTTCATTGTAATTTCAATGTTAGTCGTGGCCTTTTTCATTTAGACCCTTGTATTTGTAACATGTTTAAGAATGACCTCAAAGATATAATTACAGACTTAAATAAAAATTAGTTGCCTTAGAGTTATCTTCGTTGTAATGTATGTCTGACATGTATTGTGAATATGGTTTTGTTTACCAAAGTTCTGAATAGCTGTCACCTATAATCCTTTAATTGTCTTGTCCTTGTTTCTGAAATGATTGTCTTAAACTTTTAATTGCACCCATTGTTTATGCTTGTCTGGGAAGGTTACTCATCTTCCAGGTGTGTCGGATTCTAGGTACTAATCTCTTTATAATCCCTATCTGTCAGTTATACGAATCTTCTTGTTTTGTCTTTTTCTTCATGTATGTCAGTTTCTGCTTAGTAAAGGACTTTTAACGTCGAAAGGTCTCGCGGATACTCCGTCGTTTATTTTCCTTCATGGCACATATCTTTATTTTATGTATATATATATATATATATATATATATATATATATATATATATATATATATATATATATATATATATATATATATATATATATATATATAATATATATATGTGTGTGTGTGTGTGTGTGTGTGTGTGTGTGTGTGCGTGTGTGTGTGTGTATAAATGCACAAAACCAACATACATAGGTACAAAAGTTAATACCGTAAATATATTATGCGTTAGCGCAAATATTACTGGATTCGTATCTGTACAAAATGTGTATCATTATCTGGAAATTCATTCCCGCATGTCAAAATATTTATTGGCCCCGAGAGAACGCGTCCGGCGAATGTCTTCCTCAGAGCAAGAATGAGACAGCGGTCTTTGTTGTCCCTTCCCTCCTCCTCCTCCTCCTCCTCCTCCTCCTCCTCCTCCTCCCTAATTAGAAAAGGACCGTCAAAATATTTCAACCTCAAGCGCTTCGATAAACGACAAACAACATTATTCTTGGAAAGACTTCATCTGCCTCATTAGCTTACGTCGTTTTCCCCCTCTTTTTTATGCCTCCCCCCAACCCCCCTCTCTCTCTCTCTCTCTCTCTCATCTCTCTCTCTTCGTGTCTCTCTCGTCTCTCTTCTCTCTCCCTCTCTCTCTCTCTCTCCCTCCTTCTCTCCTCTCCTCTCTCTCTCTTTGGAGGGAGATCATTAAAGAGAATGAGAAGGCTTTAAAAGTGGCAGGCAACGCCATCTTTGAGCCATTGTGGACACCACGTGTGCTGTCGGAGTATAATAGATTTAAAAGAGAGAAAAGTAACGATTCCTCCTTCAAAAGTTTTCCGTTTTAGTATCGATCACTGCATGGATGGATGGTAATCTTCGTTTGAGGTCACAAAAATGGGGATAGAACGACTGAAAGAGAGTCGTTCTTTTAGATTATTTACGAGTGAAGGGAAAGTAGATCTTATAGTTTTTGCTTTTATTTTGCTGTAATCAAACTAATTAGAACACTATTGATTTAGGAGTTTTTTTAGAACTATTGATTTAGTTTTTTTTTTTTAACATAATTCGACGCATAAGAAGATTCTCTCTCTCTCTCTCTCTCTCTCTCTCTCTCTCTCTCTCTCTCTCTCTCTCATATTTTCCTTCTATGTTAATTACCTCAGTTCACTTATCAGTTATGGATGGTATTTTAGCATCACCGTCTCCGCATCGGCGTCCTCGCTTATTTATAACCTTGCAATTTGTTTTTATCCTAGAAGCCCCCAGACAGAACCCACTTCATCCCAAGGAGCCTCTCCCATCCTTTCGAACTCATGCATATTGATGGCCAGGTCTTCGCAGCTCTTCCTCCTCATATATTCCCAGTTTGGTTCTCAGTAAAAAAAAAAAAAAATCCCCCTCGATATTCTCCGCATACAGAACACCGGCTAAGTGTAGGACGTCTTCGACTTTGAAAGTCACTCTCAATTAGTGGGTGGCTCTCGTTTTCGGGGGTGGGGTGGCGGCGGAGGTTGGAGTTTGGGGAGCGATATGGGATTCCACTAGAGCAGGAAAACGGTCGGCCTGAGAAAAGGTGAAAGTATTTATAGCCTAACTTTTGGCCCTTGGGCGCTGCAGAAAACTCACCGTTTTTCATTTAAGCTTTGAATAGATTTCAAAAGTAATTGTTACTTCATTTTAACACACACCACACACAGCACACACACACAACACACACACATATATATATATATATATATATATATATATATATATTATATATATATATATATATATATATATATAGTATATATATATGGGTCTAGGCGAATTTACCGACAGCAATTCACCGACAACAATTTACCGACAACAGTTCATCGACATGCTCAGTTTATCGAGTGCACAATTCACAGACAACAATTGATAGAAAATAAAAAAAAAATGGTCTTAAACAAAATTCAATCGGTCTTTATTTAGGATATTAGAAAACGATGTAGATTTTTTCTTGTATTTATTAAACATGTTTAAAATATATAGTAAATAAAGTAACTGTACAGTCATGGGCAAAATATTTAAGAAACAAAATATTTGAGAAATAAATAAATGTATAAAAAACCACAAATTGTTTTATTTTAAAATCAGAAAGCAAGATTATGGGCTATTGCCCGCAGATAATCAATGACATCACTATATGAAGAGTATTTTTCAATAATCCGTTTAATTCGTTCAGAAGAATCACGGTATTTCTTTCTTGATGGTTGAGATGAAGTACCAGCTAAGAATTAGTCAACTTTTACATCATTATAATTTTGTTCCTTCTTCAAGAAGTCGAAAAACTTCCATATATTAGGGTGGTGCCCAGCAACTTGTGTTTCAAAAGTTCGGTGCCAGCCTTCTACCGCATTATTTGTCTTCGGTAGGGATAGTAAAGCAGATTCATAAACCTTCCACATCTCGAGCTCAAACTTGGGAGGTCTACGACGGTTTCTTCTCTCAGGACGGCCTATCCACGTATCTTCAAAATAGTACACTACGGCTTCTGCTTCACTCGGGAAGATATCAGCATCACATAGCAATTCAAATGCACTGACTACCGAATCAACAGGCACATATGCTATGGCGGGCAAATAACGGAGATTTAGAGCAAATTCTGCATCCTCTTCATATCTTCTTTTCAGTCTATTAGCCTGGATGGCACGAAAGATACACTGAGAAAAATGGAAATACATCCTTTTAATACCACGCTTGGGAATTCTTTTTTGCATGCCTTTATCATTGCGTGTTCAAAATCAATAGTTATCGAGGAAGGAGACGTAAAATGTGTATTGATCTTAATCTTCTCTAGTAGCGTATTGTAAGATGCTTCTGACTTATCTGGAAGTAATGCATAGACAAGCGGAATTGCCCTATTTTCTTGAAATCCATGGAATGTATATAGCTGATAAAATAACAATGGAACGATTTTGAATGTTCCGTCCCCATACCAATGATCACTATTTGCTAGAAGATGAGTGTTACGTGAAGTAGCAAAAATTAATACGCGATTTTCAGTTGGTCTAGAGTCGAAAATTAAAAATTTTTCACCTCGAAACTTTTTCGTATACTCGCTAGTAAGTCAATTCACTTTGGCACTGTGGAAGTGGTGGCAGGCAATTATTCTCAAATCTGATACTTCTTATTGTCCTTTTCATCGTCTGTGTTTTCGGAAGTCTACAAGCAGCTGCTTCGCTGCAATTCTTAAGCTCGTTTGATATTAGTGCATGAGGTGCTTCTGTGGAAGATTTGGCTTTTTTACGTATGTTTTCCACATTTTTTTGTGCTTCACTCTCGGCTGCATCACAAACATGATTATGCTCAGTCACTTCTGATATTTGTGATATTTGTCACATTTCTAGTATATCGTATCTTCACGCTCCTTGTCTTTTTAAAAGAAATAACCATGAACAACAAGCTGCTTCTTTCCTTTTTCGGATTCTATAAAATGGAGAGGCAGGATGGGCTATGTAGTGGAAATCTTTAACTAGACCATTTATATTTCTTACTGAAGTAAGAAAATACACTGTTATTATTTTGAAACTCAAGCTAATTTGGTAATTTAGTGCATCGGCTGTTTCTAAACTACCTGTTTAGTATTAAAACCTTATTTGGTGATTTATTGCCTCGGTTATTTCATAACTACCAGTTAGTATTCAAACCTTTATTTTATATGTGGCTGGTACAGTCTTGTTAATGATCTTTCCTTTTTTATCTTAGCTTAATTGTTGTCGGTGAATTGATCAATCACAATGTCAGTGAATTGTGCAGTCGATAAATTGAGCATGTCGATGAACTGTTGTCGATGAACGTTGTCGGTGAATTGTTGTCGGTAAATTCGCCGGATCCCTATATATATATATATATATATATATATATATATATATATATATATATATATATATATATATATATATATATATATATGTATAGACATGTTACCTGTTGCTTCAGCTTTTTAATTTAATAAATACTTAATTGTTTTGATGTCACATGAGTAATATATATATATACTCACACATATATGTGTGTATACACGCGCGCGCGCGCACACACACACACACACATATATATATATTTAGATATATATATATATATATATATATATATATATATATATATATACACATATATACATAATTGAGAATGTGTGTTCAAAAACTAAGGAAAAGAATTGGCATACCGGAAGTGGGTGCTTTCAATTAGGTGGACACGAGTCTTCACCTAAAACACAAGAGTCATTAGGGGCGGAGTCGCGTCATTTTAAATTCGCCCGTAATTTATTATTTTCGACAGTCCCCGAGGGAACGCCGTAGATGAGTTGGTTCCTGTTAATTTTTCCGCCTTAATTACACATTGAATATATATCGAGCGCAACGAACTGTTTTCTCTGTCTTTTTGTTTCTCTTTGTCTGGGAATTTTGTCAATGCATTTTACTTCCTTTTTTTTTTTATTTCGTTCTGAGATAATAGTCAATTTCCGTTACTTGAAATCAGATAATTTTTTCGTTTTTGTTAATTGATTGCCTCGCCTCTTACCCCTCTTTTTATTTATTTATTTATTTTTATATTGCACTCAATGAGCTCACGCACACATTTACTGTATGTGCATATACACACACATATACACATATATGTATATGCTTAAAAAATCACAGTAGATGCACGTGACTTTATTAAATAAGCGAATACTACAGGAAAATGATAGAAATCTAAGCGCTTTCGTCTTAGTAAAGACGAAAGCGCTTGGATTTCTGACTTATCATTTTCCTTTGGTATTCGCTTATATATATATATATATATATATATATATATATATATATATATATATATATATATATATATAGTGTGGGTGTAATTGTATGTATGTATGAGAATGAGATAGAATATACTGGAAGAGTAAATGATAAAGTGGAATACAAAGGAAGGGACTAGATAGGGATTTAGGATACGTGATATATGAAGGAGGAAAAGAAAGACGGTCTGAATGAAAAACAATTATCAATAAATTTACTTATTGGTCGAATACTATGAATATTATGATTATCTGCTCCGAAAATAACACCTCATACTCGTGGACGAAGGGGTACGTCCTCGTATACCTAATCAGACCACCAGGATTTATTGTTGTATTTTCATTATATCTGAGTGTGTGCCATTTTCCGCTGACCTGTTGAAGAGCTTTGCAAATATGGCAGCATTAATGTACACTTCTTCCGAATTCTAGCGTTGGAGCTGAAGATAGGGTACTCCCTCCATTACGAGATTCTCGTATCGCAATTTCGCCTGAACATATTTGTTGAAAAGGAATGTGTTGGTTGATTATGTGTGCGACAATACGACGGAAGGAGTGAACTTTGACCCCAAGCAATGTTTATATACCATTGAGATTAAAGTCGCTGTGTCTGGAAGGAATATTTACGCTTATGTCTGGAATTCTTGAGGTTGTTCATCCTTGGAGTTTTTTTTTTTTTTTTTTTTTTTTTTTTTTTTTTTTTTTTTTTTTTGGTAGTGATTTCATTTTTCTTGTGATTGTTTATTTACATGTATATATGGCTGTCGTGTGTATTTGAAAATAAGATAAAACAAGAAAAAGGAAATAAAGCTCCCGAGGTAGTGCAGAGTAAAGACTTATGCCACGTGAACTTTGTTCATTTTTGAGTAATATTTATATAACTTCCCGTAGAACGAAGAAAATGTATTAAGAATAGTATGAATTTTTACATGAGTATGCAATGTTGTGTTTTTTTTTTATAATTGCGAAACTTCAGTGAATGGTATGGAAAATGAACCTTATGTCATTGAGAATGCGTAATCTCTCATTCACGTCATGTTTCCCTAAAGGAAAATATTTTTGAACAAAATATTTCTCCATAAAAGACTAATAGAACATAATTACGGGCCACTTTCCACACAATGTATTAATATTTGTTTTAAGTCAGATGCCAACGTTCTCATCATTGCATCTTTTTCACATCTAACGACATTCATGTAAAGGAATTTACCAAAGATATGACTTTGTAGATTTTGGTTTTGAATTCTAAGGAACATTAACGCCCTTGGATATGTAGCATGCGCTCCCACAAGGGGTGCATTTCTTACCTGGAAGCACCAATTACCTGCACTTAATTCTACGTGGTTAAGACTCGTTTGCATCTTCCATATGTAACGGAGACACCTGAACACCTGTGATTGTGTTTGCACTAAGTCTGAATTGCTTGATCTATATCACTGTACCTGCTATTATTTTATTCCCCCCCCCCCCTCTCTCTCTCTCTCTCTCTCTCTCTCTCTCTCTCTCTCTCTCTCTCTCTCTCTCAACCTACTATTGTTGCCCGTCTGTCATTTCTCTCTGCCCTTCTGGAGGTCCTGTGATGCTTGAAGGGCACCGTTAAACATTATTATGCCATTACTGCAAAGGTCAAGACATTGTTATTCAGTGATCGTAAACTTGTTTTCACATCCGTCTAATTACCGCTATTAGTGAATGACCTAAGGTAATTGCTGTTATTCACCTATCGTCATTGCAAAATTGTGTGTTTGCCTCTCCAGGCACGTAGGATTTCTAAACAATTTTATTCAATAATTCTTTTGTTATTCAGTTTATGCAAATGTTTATTGAATTTCTTTTAAGGGTAATTTCCAAAGGTACTACTCTCTCTCTCTCTCTCTCTCTCTCTCTCTCTCTCTAACATAAGTATGCATGTTAGCTGCGAGTTTCTCTGTAATGAGAATGATGTGTGTATGTTATTGTAGACTTTAATTAATAGGCTTCATTGGAATTTGGGATGATTTTGCAATACATCTTGTTATTCATCCAAATTTTTTTGTATGTCTACAAATAATATCATAGTTTGCTTTGTTTAGTGTTCGGACATGAGAACGATCTCAAAGACCAAAACTACTGGCCTGTATGATTAAAAGCGGTCTTTAGGTTCAGTGACTCACGGAAAGACTGTGTATGTCGTGTAACTCCTTGGCTAGTACTTGACGATATTCAGTAAGGAGAGTAATGCACTGTGTAATAATACAGCTCGTTGGAACGTGGTAGAAACACAATAGAATGGTTGTCAGAGTGAATGCGGAGGCTGGAGGCCAGACAGTGTTTAAGACGCTGCACGAAAAACCTGCATCTAAGTCTAGATGCAATAAGGTCGAAGACTGGTTGCTGGCCTTGGGTCAGGCGGTTAGAAAAAGACAGAGGAAGTTATATATAGGGTCAGGTTACTGGGAAACGGTCGATGTGGCGCAACAACAAGGCGAAATTACCCGAATTGCCATTTTGGCAAACTGAAGTAGGTGTGGATTTATATAACCAGTGCCACGACAAAAGTTGAGGAACGAAGGAGCGTTACCAGAATCTGTTAAGATCTCATGAGGATGAAATGGCGTGGGAGGAGGTTTCACATCGGCGAAGTTTAATATAGAGAGATATTAAGTGAGAGACTAATTGAAGGAAGCTATAGACTTGCTTCTTGATAGTACGGATAGTGCCTCGAGAATGATAATAATAATTATTATGTTCTAAAGGGTCCACAATAATACAAAGTGTTAATAGTCCGTATATAATTTGAAGACTTAACAAAAAGCTTTCGAACCCTTCCCTGGGTTCATCTTCAGTCCAAATGAACAATTAGTTACAACATGTACAGAGGTAAATTTAAAAACAAGAGCCGTTGAAGATCGTTGACATCGGTCGTTAGCTCGTTAATGGGCTAGGTGATGAAGAAAGAGTTTTTCCCCAATAATAATAATAATAATAATAATAATAATAATAAATAATAATGATAATAAGGCCTAAGTATAATGTAAACCAAACTAGAACCGAAAGCATTATCACTCCGAACTCAAACTCAGCGCTTTTCACTTCAGTATATCTACAAAAACTTTCTATATATTCCAGTGCTACCACAGTGTCCCTCCCCCAAGAAAACGCATTTTCCACAGGCACCACCTTGTTTGGTATGCAGATGTGACAGGGATTTTTTTCATGTCATGGTTTGAACTGAATAACCTTTTCTCAATCTTCCTTATTGTTCGCATTATTGGAAACTACGAAAGGTTTTCACAAATTATTGTATGTGGGACATAAATCTAGGTATGATGCCAAGTCTCTCTAAAAATTAATGCTTGTAACCCGCATGTAAGAGATTTTTAGCGCTCATACAGAAAGGGCATTTCATAATGATAATAGTCAAAGCAATATCAGCATTGCTATTTGACCCGTTTGCCTCTGCTACTGCTTTACTTGGGTTTCAAGATATGAGATTTTCTTTTTGCTCACAGAATATTAAGAACCTAATTAGATTCTAATTTGCTATCATCTCTCGAAGGCTCTTTCCTTTTTATCCCTCCTCGGCAAGATTGAATTAAAGGTAATTTGTTTAATCCTCGACCATGGCCTTAACTCCTCCCTAGATTTTTTTTCCTTTCCCAGGCAGAGTCTGCGCTCTTATCTTTCTTTTCTCATTTCTTTATTTAGCTTTAGAAGTTTGGCTAGAAGTTAGTTTGGATCATGTCAAGATTAGCGAACCTACTATTTTTTTTTATCATGTCAGGATTAGCAAAACAGCTTTTTTCAAGACAATAGTGAACTTCTTTGATATATATATATATATATATATATATATATATATATATATATATATATATATACTACGCACAGTTTTCTTGTAAATGTTTTCATAAAAAACTGTGCGTAGCAAATGGTCGAGAGAATTTAACACCATATGCCCTAAAGAAAATATGCTACCTAACAAATCCAAAACATATAAAAGTGTGGTTGTGTGTGTGTGTGTGTATATATATATATATATATATATATATATATATATATATGTGTGTGTGTGTGTGTGTGTGTGTGTGTATATATATATATATGTGTGTGTGTGTGTGTGTGTGTGTGTGTGTGTGTGCTATGTACTATATATATATATATATATATATATATATATATATATATTATATATATATATATCTAAATCAAAGTGGTATAATATTGTCCTGAGAAATGGTGGGTTCGATAATCTTGACATGATCCGTTAGTTTAGAGGAATCCGGCCTTATGCCAGCACACGCTCCTGCCCAAAGTGTAGTTAGACGTCAGGGTTGACACCTAAGGTGATGGTAATTCTTGCATCGCCTGGTTTGGGGGCGGTTTCTTCCTCTCTCCTGCCAGGCTTTGGAATTCTCTCTCTCTTACGTTTTCCTGGATTCCCATTAACTTCCGTGAGGCAGGTGTGTCGGTTCCTTAGAAGCTAAGTCCCTCACCTTTTTAATTTTTCTGTTACCATGATTATTTTCTATCAGGCCTGAGTAGGGACTACAGAAGAACGTGTTCTATTGGCTTTTGCAATATATAAATATATACGTGTAAATATACACACACACATATATATATATATAGTATATATATACACATATATAATTTTATCGTGAAAAATTGAAGGTACAGTACTCTTCATATTGCCAAAAGTGGTGGTGCGAGAAGCCCTTCGTGCTAACAGAATTAACGCGCCGATTCACTGAATAATGTGCATTACAGTGCCAGTTTAATAAGCACCAGTTAATCTGGGACTTGAATGGGGGCACCGAGCAAAGTTGAAATGGTAAAGAATTTGGAATTCGGGCCAGAGGCTGGCAGCTGGTAGCCACCGAGTCAATTAGAGCTAATTGGCAAAACCGTGTAAAGGCCTTGAAGCCTGATAACCTGAAGGTTAATTCAGGTATTGTATTGTCAGATCATTCGCCTGAATAACTCCTCTCTCTCTCTCTCTCTCTCTCTCTCTCTCTCTCTCTCTCTCTCTCTCTCTCTCTCTCTCTCTCTTTTGACTGAAATTTTTTTTTTATTTTTTCTGCTGTAAAATGTAAAATATTAAATCTTAATTCTGTCTTGTGGTCTTTCTGCTGTAATTTGTAATTCGTAGTTATATTATCTGCTGTAATATGTTAACCTTCAGGGAAGATTTCAGTTTTGTATCATGCCGTAATTTTTGCAAAATCGTGCATAGACTATTATATGATTCCCAACAGCTTTTGTAATTTACTTGAGACATTGATGATGATATAAGTGCAACAAATTTTAAATTAATAACAGTATAATTGAACTGAACCTACTTGCATTTGCATCCACTTGGCCAAGTTTCAAAGAGACATCATACTTTATTCCATTCATTTCATTGCAAAAACAGAATTGATCTAAATGCAACGAAACTGTTTGATAATTTACAAAAGTGAGTGAACGATTAAACATCGCACGATATACCTGTCCAAACCATTACTAGTGTGACTTGTTCGTCTACTAAATTGTTGTTATCACTTTTACGTTTTATATTAAGTGTTTTACCTTGTCACATACCCAAAATAATAGGGGGGAACTGGGAGGGGTATACTAGTGCCTTTATGCAGCTCAGTTTTGGGGAAAACTAAAAACTTAATTATTCAGTGAAGTCGTAGTAATTCATGTCATTCTGGCGAATTTACAGTATTAGTTAGTTAACAAAGTCAACCAGTATTGTTATAACTAATGACATTAATCAAGATATTTTGAGCATTGAATCTTTAAGATAAAATATTCGTATAAAAGCCGAAGGAATTTTCATGACGATTTCCCAGTGTATTTGTTACCCTTCCGTCATTCCGTACACCATCTATCTTATAAGCAGGCAGCAAACGGAGAGATCTCTGTGACATATTTCAGAAATGGTTTAATTGAGATGGCAATAACACTAATTTTAAATGTAATATCATTATCGGCGGAAGCTTGATATGATATGCAATAAATTAGAACAGGGGGTATAATAAGTTAATGTTTATGCCATTGATCGAGATAGGAGAGGGTGCGCCGCTAATGAAGAGTTTCAGTTGCCGTGGAGGAGTGATTGCTTCGGTAATTTCATGAAGCCATTAATGTCGTCTGGCTCCTTGATTTTTATATAACGTGGAAAAATTATGAAATACTAAATTATTATTATTATTATTATTATTATTATTATTATTATTATTATTATTATTATTATTATTAGTGTTGGTAGTAGTAGTAGAAGTAATATATGGCGAATACTCTTTCAGAAAATTTGTTCGGATACTCGCCCAGACCAAAAGGATAGCCTGGGTTTTATCTAGCCTCGGTAAATGGCTACGTGGCAGTTACATGGTCCCTGTATTTCCGCAGTTATCATCCACGTTATGTTTGTCATCCTCTTCATCTGCTCCTTTCCCAACTTGGTGGTGTTCCTTGGGATGTCATGGAGTGATTAGTCTTATCCTACTCTTTATCAAAGAATCTCTTGTGTCTCCCTCTTCTGTTTATGCTTTCGTTGTTTATTCAGCCTTCGCATTTTCACTATCGTCTTCTTTTTTATTCATATTTCTCCTTTTGTTTTTATTTTTTCACATCTAAAATCATTAAATTTAGTTCTTGAATATCTCCAAAAAGGACATTTTCTCGATATTTCCAGTTATGGATGCCCATGTTCTCTCTGATCAAACTCTCTTCTGCATTTCCAGCTACTAAAGAATTAAATTGGCCCTACCTGACCTTATTTGGGGCACTGCTTTTATATTTCAGGTGGACCCACATGCTTAAGGGATATGTTTTTTAACGCTCTCATATTCTGGGTGTTTCTTCTTATATTTCCCTTCTACAGAAGATTGAGTTTGTATATCTTTTCTCTCTTTTACTGACTTTTCATTTCTGACTCGGCTCCTATGTCATACCACATCCTCGGATATTTTAACGAGAAATCACCTTTCCTTCACTATTAAGCTTTGGAATTCTTTCCCCTCATTAATTTTCTCGATTCCCGTTGTTCGTTTTTCGGTATGGCTGGGTTACTAAAGGACTTTGATATGGCATACCATTTAAAATTATCTGTATTCAACTTAGTAGACATTCAAAAGTGATGTTTAGGGATTTGTGTTGAGTGTGTGTATTATTTCTCAGGTTTTAAAGTTATCTGCATTTCCATGGTCAGATATATTTAGGAAAGCCGTAGAAATGTATCTGAATATTACCATGACCGGAGAGTAAATTTTATCATTTTCCCAGAAATAAGGAAGACTGCTTTCTCAACTACTTAAGTCATGTGTTATTGAGTTAGAAGCGAGATCCTTAAGATATGAACATTTAGTCATGTTACGAATGTGGTCATTTTAAATATCCTGAAAACTCTGTGGCCTATTTAGTCTTTCCCCAGCAGAATCCCATATTTAAAAATCGGTTACCATGATTGACCGACCACCTGAGGAGTAGGTTATTAGTAAACATTGTTAATCAAAGAGTCTTTCAGTAGAGTCATTATGGTAATATATTTTTCTTTTCTTTTCTTTGCAGCTCAAAGGAAGCGGAATCCAGCAGTGCCTACCATAGGACACACCTAGAAGGGCCATTCTCTCCTCCTCCCACTTCTGTGCCAGATGACTATGAAGTTGAACACATTGCGCATCTGTGTCCTGTGGATGTTGCTGCGCCAGAGTGAGGTGATGGAATCATGATATCTTCGATAAGGCACAAAACGGAATCATGATACTTGGCGAATGAAAGGCCCAGGTCTCCTCTGGTGTGATCGGATAAACAAGCTGCCTGTTTTGAAGTGAGAAAATTGAGCACAAAGACCAAAATAATAATGGCTCGCGATTACGAAAGTGGTGAAATTGAGTGAAGAAAGGAAAACTTAGGAGTTTACTTAGGTTGTAGTTCACAGGTGAAGGAACACACTTCAAAATGTCCAGAACGAGTCGAGAAGACGTGGACAACGATCTCCTGGGCGTGCTAGTGATCCACCGTCTGCGTGACCCCTTAGCGAATAGCAGCAGCAGCAGCAGCAGCAGCATCGGCGGCGACGCATCTGAGCAGACGTAATGCCTCCCGGAGCCAAGATTAGGGACTCGTTCGTCGTTGCTCGAAGTGCCTCTTGGCCGAAGAAAGGTCCTTTGTGAGTGCGAGAATTGATTAGGAATTTAGCAGTTGTCGTCGTCGTTATTATTATTGTTGTTGTTATTGTCATTATTGATTCCATTCCTCCCTCGCCCATCCGTCTTATTGCTCCTCCCCCTCCCGCTCTCCCTCGTTCTCGATCCCGCTGGATTCAGTGCCACATGGTCGAGAGCATCTCAGTGCCAATCGGTAGTAGACTTCCTTTTTGCAGTTTTTCCATGAGCCGTAGCTAACGATCGCTATGTGAATAGTTACTGCAGGTGTCATTAGATTTTGCCTCTTCTTTATTGCTCGATCCTACAGATCCACGTCATCTCTTGATGAGTCTCACAATGCGTTCTTCTGTAAAGATAGGTGAAAAGATTGGGATGTATGTGTTCTGTAGATTACCTTTATAAAAAAAAGACAGTTTTCTTTCGACGGTCTCCCATCATAGAGAAGGTAGACCATAAAAATAGTCTATCTTCTGTTTCATACACCAGCTGATTGATCGTATCGTTTGATGAATCGCCCCCCTCTCGGGATCGAGTGTCCATCGTCGTCGTCAATTCTCCAAATGCATCCCTTGAGAAGAAGAACCGGGTCAGACTTCGCAGAATTGTCAACGGCATTACCCACAACGATGGAGAATTCGTCGTCGCCGTCTGTTCGTGAGTGAGAAGAGATCCGAGCGAAGGAGCTAAGACGAAGCCACCATGTTAGGCGGAGGACCCGCCAGGGCGCGGAGGGCGCCCCTGCAGCGCTCTGACACGGCGCCGGAGGAGCTGGAACTCGAGCGTCGCCTGGAGGCAGAATGGAGGCGGAGGTCGCTGGCCCGAGCCAACTCCGCCGACCGCCCCTCTTCGGCCGCGCCGCCCCGCACTGCCTACACCCTCCCCGCGGCCTTCCCAGGTAAGACGCCCCTCCGACGACATTCATAGGTCATGATGAATGCGATTTCGGTACGATGCAATACCTCATTCGTGGAGGTGGGTTTTCGACACAGTGCATTCCGAAAGGCATTTTGTCAAAAAGTTTTTAACTTTTTATTTTAATTTTTTTTATATAAACGATATAATAAAGTCGTGAACAAATATGAATTCAATTTTCTACAGAGACCAAATGAGTTTAACAATGTCCTGTTTTTCATATTAAGAGATATTTTCACCTAAACATTCAGGATTCATTTTCTTTCTTTCATCCTTAGTAAAGCTTCTTAGGTTCATTTTGGTGTGGTGATCGAATGTTCTCATTGGGCCTCGTGTGTATATATTATTATATGGTTACATATTAAGATAGATATATACATATCTTTTAGTACACTTGCAGCTGTGTAAACACACATTATACATGTGTGTATATAATAGATTCACACACACACACACACACACACACATATATATATATATATATATATATATATATATATATATATATATATATATATATATAATATATATATACATTTTTAATAAGAACTTTTTGCTATATTTTGCTTCATTTATTAATAACGTCTTTCAGACTTAGATATTTTGTTTTGGAAAAGTCAGTTTAACTGCCTTGTATTAGACGAACAAAAATACTCATTTCAATTGTCAGTCGAATGCATTTTGATTCTTGTACAGCAGTAATTCCCTTTCATGTTGATGTCAGCCATCTTTAAATGCCAAGTGTTACGATTCGTACCCAAATCGCATTCATTCTACTTTGATGATGATAATTAGTCTCCTTTATCTCTTTTTATCCGTAGAGAGAGAAGAAAACAATTGTCGTATAACCATTAGTTCTGTTGTAACATTAAGTAACTTGTAGAATAATAATGTATTCCCTCCCATCCCCTTTTATAGATTCATTCAACAGTTCAAAAACAGGTCAGTAATTCTGTCTGTGTCGTCAGCTGTCCTTTTTCATATTGATTTTCTTAAGACTCATACTTTAAACAATTTGGTGTTTTAAATCAGCCAGCTCGGCTCCTAAGTTCAGATTACCAGATACATTTAATCTAAATATAAATGAGACTCATTAACATGTCATAAAAGTTTTTCTCCTGAAAACTTTCATTGTTGTAAAAACAATTACTTAAATTGATTCATTAACACAATGAATGTTTAAAATCCACACTGTAATCAAGAGTACTATTTTGATTTATGGTTGTGTGTGCTCGATATTGTCTCCATCCTTTCCCTGAAACCTTTTACAACCAATTTTAACGCCCCCCTTTTTCAAACAAGGGTCAGAATTTTGCCAGAGGTCATTTTTTCCCATATTTTTTAGGCTAAATTGCCAGAGGTAATGATATGAGGATTTCGCAAACCTTTGTTCATGTGTTACTTTATTTTTGCCCGTTCTTAGTTGTACAGATGCCATATAGAATTGTGCTCCCTCAGGTAATACATTTCAAATGCAATGCAGTTCTGTTTGTTCAAAGTGTTAGCGTCTTAATTGAAGGTAAGGTATTGTATTTTCCAAGGATCTCTGAACATTAAAAAAATGTTATAGTTGCTCAAGTCTGGCAAGTATGAACCGCAGCACTGATTGTATTTCAGTCGTGACATGCCATTATCATGACGGTAATCTCATTTATTGTCCTCATTGTATCACAGTCATTACCAGTGATGACTATCATCGCGTCATATGTTTCAGTCCTAATATCCTCAATGTATCAAAGCCGTCACCCATAGCATTTACATGTAGCTAAGCCCTCATTGTAGCCAAGACTTCACTGACAAGTGATACCTTAACAGTATCACAGCCGTCAATTGTAATAATACACCGTTGCCTTTCAGCGTACAACTTACAACCCATCGGTTTTATCACACTCATTGTCTCATTCTTCACGTGGATTGCCTTATCATATTCATTCATCACAGACAACTCCCTCATTGTATTTCATGTCACACCGTTGTGTTTCAGTTATCAACTGTAACCGCTTTATCATAGCAGCATCCACGTTTTATCAGAGTCATCATCCTGGGAAAAAATTCCTGCGAATCATTATTCATTCATGAAAGCTCATTTATTAGCCACCGGATTATCCTGGAATGTATGTGGTAAGATGTTATCATCATTTTCTGAATTAACTTTTTTTATTTCTTTTTTTTTTTTGTATTTTTCAGCCGATGCAAGCTTCGTAGGTATCATTCATTTTTCACAGATATGAACATTGCCAGGTAATCATATATATATATTATATATATATACATATATATATATATATATATATATAATATATATATTATTTATAGATTTCCAGGCTTAATGGTTTTTACGAACGTTTTCAGAATTCTGTAGGTCATTCAAAGAAAGGTGAATTAATTGCTTGCTTGATTCATGAGAGAGAGAAGGAGAGGGATGAGAGAGAGAGAGAGAGATGAGCGAGAGCGAGTTCGAGAGAGAGAGAGAGGAGAGAGAGAGGAGAACCGAGAGAGGAGACCGCTGTAGCCGCAGCGGAAGTCCCAGAGAGAATTCACGTTGATTAATCTAGTTATGTAATTTTTTTCCATTGCCATTAATGAACTGAATTTCATTCTGAAAGCATAGAACTAGCATTCGGAATTACGATTCTCTCTCTCTCTCTCTCTCTCTCTCTCTCTCTCTCTCTCTCTCTCTCCTCTCTCTCTCGCTGTCCAAGTGGGACTTGATGTGGATAATATATATACTATACTATATTAATATATGCATATATATACAATTATATATATAATTTCCTATATATAATTATTTGTTAGTATATAATGTACACTTACCTTTATATATATATATATACATATGTATGAGAGAGAGAGAGAGAGAGAGAGAGAGAGAGAGAGAGAGAGAGAGAGAGAATTTTTTTTCCCTGATGATAATCCTTCAAATTCAGAACTGAGTTTAGTAACTGCAAAGGTGATGGTAACTGATCCTCAGCGGCCCTTTTCTAATGCCTTCGCTTAACGTTATTCTCGACGGGGAGGTGCGAAGGACATGTCCCAACCATTCCCCTCTAGGTCTTGAAGCCCTATTTCATGTCTGTACAGGTCTTACTAGACTAATTTATAATCATACTTTTGCCTGTCATTTCTTGAGCAATTGTTCCATTGATGAGGCTTTGGAGAAACGAATGTGTTTTGTACATTACTATCTCCATGAAGAAAGTAGTCATTATTTTTCATTGTAAGAAATTGTCTGGTCTAAGATTAGCCCCCGGTGGCTAAGAGGATTAGGCCCTGATGGGTAAAAAGATTAGGGCCTGGTGGCTAAAAATGAAAAGAAGAAAGGATGTGTGTGTGTGTGTGTGTGTATTGTGGTTCCCTACAGGTACTGTCGGCCAAAAAACTGGTGGCAGAGTTTCATAATTTTACGTTCACCTGCCTGACGCACGATTCATGCCTTATTTATCTGTTTTTCTTTTTTAAGACGGAAGAAACCATGTTTAATGACGTTAAAAACAGTCCCTGATATCTTTAGAACATTATGTTATGTTATTGTGTAAAACTATTTTCCATATAGCAAAATTGACGTGAACGAAACGAAATGATAAAAAACGTCATATCACAACCATAGATATACATTACCAAATAGATAGGAGACACCTATCAATAGTAGTATCGCATAAACATAGTCCTTAAATTATCATTTCAATATTAAGTTGAAGGTAGTTGAACTATTCCATTTGTTAAATTTTACAGAAAACATTGGAATCTCACAAAATGCTATCAAATTTAAAAACAAAAAGAAAAAAACGATATCCTAACAGTGTGAACCAGGCGACCTCACTCTATTGCTTTTGATGTTATGTGCACGGGAATCTAATGTCAATGTGTCATTTATCGGTCTAAGGAACATCCCTCGATGAGCGAGAGAATTATTGCACTGCATTCGGCGCAAGTTCCTGTTGGAGAGATATCAAGAAAGCTTAATAAACGGGAGAGAATCATACATAGATGAATCAAATTGTTTAAAGAACGGCAAAATTTAGAACATAGGCCGAGAGGTGGAACACCTCGAAGCACCACATGAGAGCAAGACAGTACAGTAGTGTAAATGTTGCTGAGCAACATTCATTTGCGAACTTTGAATTCTAGTGCCTCGTCACGACATTGCTGAACCAGGAATCATAACTAGCTCTACGCTTATGACTGGTGTCTGATGAATACTTTAGATGGAGAAGAAGAGATTTTTAAAACTCTACACTTGAAATCTTTGATAGATGCCTAATGAATAAGCAAACTTATCTTTGATGGATGAGAGATTCAGTTAAGCTTACTTCTTTTTTTTTTTTTTTTTTTTATTTTTTTTTTTTTATTTTTTTTATCTAGGCTTACTCTTTTTGTTTTGATTTTTATCGGTGGCCAGTGAATATCACGGATAGGGAGGGAAACCGTTTCAATGATGCATGCATTTTTTTCTTCAAAACCTAAAGAATACGTTTTATTGGGAGATATTTTATTAACATCGGCATAATCCTTCCACCACTCCTATACGCCACCTCCGCTCTCTTCTACATCTTACGCGACTCGATCCGACTTCTCTCTACGAACTCCATCGCGTGAAAGCATCACTAATGATAACAGTTATTTTAAAATTCCCCGCAACGACAACGGATGCCTTAGCATGTTTATAAAATATTTTCTGCTCAAAGAAACTTTATCTTTCATTCCACAAAATATGTGCATACACTCGTGTTACACCCTGTAGCCGTCAAAGAGCAACCCTTGATTAAAGCAGTAGGTTTTTCTTGAAAAAAAAATAACATATGAAATAGACTTAAACGAGAACGTCACCTTTCATATTTCAGCTACTTATAATATGCTTATAATAGGTCTAGGTATACATGTGTAACTAATTTGAATTCATTTCTATTTAGAAGAAATGAATAGCTACAGAAAGATCAACCTAAGAAAGCTATAATGAAATTAACCCTTTCTTAATGTGTTCGTCAGTTTTGACTCCTACAGCTGTCCAACGTCTCCAAATGAAACAGGATGATATGCAAGGAATTCGATAAAAAATAAGACTGAATTATTTTCGTTTAATTTTTTTTATGATTGCTTTTTTACTTTGAATAGCTAGGTCTGAGTTAATTATGTTAAGCAATTATGAAAAGGATAAGAAGAAAGGTGCACATGGCTAATAAAACAAGAATAACGGGAATAATCAAATAAAGCAGATTAATATATATATATATATATATTATATATATGTATATATATTGTCGATTTAAATATTCATTAATATTACGTATCCGAGAGAGTATACTGCTGAAAATAGACCTAGGCTAATCATGTGGGAAAATCAGAAGTCCAATTTAGGCCCAGTAAATGTGTCATGCATATTGTTTTATTGATCAATGGACAAAATTAGTTTAATTAAACATCGTTTTCAAAGAATTTTAACGCCTTGATGTATTATTTATCGGCTGTAGGAGACGAAATGACAACACCCCAGTGCAGTACGATAAGTTGAGTCAAGACTCGAGCGGCAGCAAAGCCAACTTCAAAATCTTCGGTATGCTGTCACGAAGCTAGAGTTGAGAATAAAAT
>NC_061089.1:15496414-15543914 GCF_015104395.2 Macrobrachium nipponense
ACTTATATATTTTTTCCCATTCCCTGTGTTCTTTCCGTCTTTCTTTCGGTTCTCAGAAAGTAAATTAAGGTAGTTTGCTCCTCAAGACCTTATTCACCTTTAATGCAATTCGCGCCCCCCCCCCCCCCCCCCCCAACACACGTGTATGTAATTATGTATTTATCTAGTATATTGTATATTTTACATATACGTACGTACATGGGCAGACACACACACGCGCACACACATTATATATATATGTTTTAAGATGAATATATATATATATATATATATATATATATATATATACATAATCTATGTATGTATGATATGTATGTACGAGTATGTATATTTATATATGATATTCTGGCTCAAGTTAATTTTGATAAAGTCAAATTTCTGTGTTGCTTTCCATTGAAAATTTTCTGAATAACTTTGATATCAGAAATTAAATCCTTTGGTTACGGAACCCCTAGATCTATTTAAAAAGAAAAAAAAATGTGCATTTGAAAAATCCTTTCGTAAATAGTGTGTTGCTATGTACTTTCGTACTGCGCAGAAATGATACTGATTGCCCAGTTAAATTTTTATATTCACGACTTGCCCTTTTATAATGTCACAGCATTATTTGCATATCTTCATGATGCTTTTATGATGTCGGCCAGATTTGCATATCGTATTTGGCAGTTCTATGAACACCAGATACGCCCACTTATTTTAGGGAACCCTCGTTTGAAGTTAAAGTATATTTTTATATCTTCAATCGCACTTGTAAACGTCATTTTTTTATTAGCAATTTCGCTCATGACTTTATAATTGCTCGCCATGTTATTAAATTCGCTAATTGCAAATGTAAATGCATTTATTTGTTTGATGAGCATAGCTGTCATGGTAGATTGTCAGCTGTTGGAACATTCAAGATAAAAGACCTGCCTCCTTAAATCAACGTATGTTTTCTTGATCATAAAACTGCTGTGATGAGCATTTCATATATATATATATATATATATATATATATATATATATATATATATATATATATATATATATATATATATATATAATATATATATATATATATATATATATATATATATATATATATATATATTATATATTTACCTATTGTTGATAGGCGGATGTAATGAGCAATGACATTCTTTAAATGATCGATTCAGCGTTAGCTCCCACGGAGACAAAGCGAGCTCCGGAAATGTTGTCGCATCATATATATTATCTATGTATATATATATATATATATATATATATATATATATAATGTATATATATATTGTATGTATTCCTTTTTAAAGTGTAATGACTAGTACATGTATATAATATTGACTGTACTATTTGATATATTTTATTCTTAAATATATACCTGGTCAACTTATTCCAACCTGTAAGTACTTGTATTACCAAAAAATAAAAAACAATTCACAATGCTAATGTGTTTATAGTGTTCAGTTATGGAACTGGATAATATGGGAACAAAGTCGATGAATCCTAAAGGAGATTTATTTATCGAATCCACATCCAATTTGAGGAATTTTTATCGAATCCTCATCCCATCCCAGTAATCTTTTAGGACTATTCATTGTTATCTTGACTGAGAAAGTTTCATGGAGCCCTGAAAGTTTTTGTTGTACTATTAAGTAACGTGTAGGCTTCCACGACGGTCTTTCGTGATATGTGAAGCTTGTAAGTTAAAAATGAAGGCAAATCGTGAGTTTGTGTTCGTCATTTGTCACTTCGTGGTTGAAAATTTCGGTAGTTTGTCATGGCTGATATTTTATTGATATATTTTCATTTTTTGTATTTAGCATTTTATTCTATTAAATTTTATATTTATTTAGGGAGACGTATACGGCTGGAAATTAGGAGTGATTTGAATAGAAGGCATTTTCAGGATCGCAAAACTTTGCAAAATACGAAACAGTATTTTATATATGTTACCGAGCACTCTCCAGATAGCCAGCTTCCCTTGCAAATCTTGGTTGGCAGTTGTGTGATCGTAAGGCGTGTTCAGTAGTCGCAACTGACATTCCCCTGATTGCAAGAAAATTTCTTTCCTGAATTTTTCGCGTGGAGGAAATGGAAATATCTGAATGTCTTGGTTTTTATGGCAGGGATTCAAGATTACGAAGCAAGGCTTTACATCTTGATGATTAACGCACATTCGTATCTGTGAAGTGTAAGTTGTATATTATTCTAGAATGGATATTTGAAGCCCACGTTTGTTTTCTAAAAAACTTGTGTAATTATATGATGTTTTTCTGTATATATTAACTACCACTTAGGATTATATATCCGCAAAATATGCGTGTATAGTGTGTGAAAGCTTCAGGACTTTTAAAAGTTCATTTATTTGTTTTGGATGTACACCGTAATTATTTCGTATAAATTCACTGGCCCTTTTATGAACGCGAGATTCATATATTTTTGCTTGGTAATTATACGGTTGAGATATATATTCACGCGTTGTGGCTATCACTAATGCTTGAAAAATATTTTTCATACACATTTAATAGCACAGCATGTAGTATAGTATAGGTTTTGTGAATTTATGTAAATGTTGCTTGTATTGATCAATGAGTGAGGGATGTCCCTTTTGTTTTCATTTAATTTAGCCGTTGTTGTCATAATGGTGAAATACGTTAGGGAGTTGAGGCTGGCGGTCTAATGCTCTTAATTTATGTATGCAATCTTTCCAGTTGCATATAGAAGTAGTCAGTTTTTCCAGACGTTCGTTCAGTATCATTGACGCCCCGTTATTTTAACGTGTTATAATAATATATCTCTCTTTGCGAAGGAGAGATGCGAAAGGGGGAAAAAATTAGATAATGACTTTTGATTTGTCAATAATCCTTGGGGGGGTTAGGAATTTGATATGAGAGCAGCACGGCATCTTGCTTTTTTGTCTTTCCAATCGTCTAATGATATATAATGACATTGACTCATTTGTTTTATGACGGGAAAAAGTAATGGAAATGAGCAGGTAGCTAATAAAACAGAACACGATCCCACAAATAATGATGATGTTTCCATCGAGACTATAATGATAAACAGAAATTCTTCCCTCTTATCTTTCAAATTAGAATATTATTCAAATCACCTTTTAACCATTATATGACCATAGGGGTTCATGCGTATAATCACGGTGGTTATTATTAAATATGGTATTATACTATAATGGTTATTTTTTCTGGAAAAACGGCATAAGACCAAAAAGGTTCATGTGTATAATCACTATTATTATTATTATATTATCATCACTGGTATTATACATGAAATGTTCTTTTTCCCCGGGAAAATGGCAAATTGAGCGAGAGATTGCATGAAAATGTCGACCCCTTCTAAATATTTTATATTCTTAGCGATAAGCCTAGATCTGCATCACACACTCCGGCTTTTGTTTGTTTTTGGGAGACTTTCGACGTTTTCTGTGTCGTGTGAGAAAGCAGACAACACAATTTCTCTTTTATGTGTTTGTTTGTGTGGCCCGTTTTCTATTTAGCAAGAGCGCCGTGTCTCTTAATTTTAGAAATTCAGTTTGCGCGTTCATGCGGACGCGCATAAATCATGTTTTCGTTTGCTTCGTGAAGTCAGGGAGATTTCAGACGTGTCTTGAGTTGTCAGAGAAGACAGAACTCTCTTTCTTTCTTCTGGTATTTCATTAATGCTTAATTTTCAATTTCTCAACATTTAAGAAATATCTTTGTTTTTGTGTTCGCCGGTACCAAGATTGTTCAAAATTAATATAATTGCGGATGGCATAGCAATGTTTTGAACTGGAACCATATTGTTTATTTAGTGAGGTAATGAATAGTGGGACATTTTTGCACCTCATTTAAATAAAATTCTTTGAGAAGAGAGAGATATCAGGTTCATTCGCAGTGTAGGGTATCATCGGTAGAACACAGTTTTGTGTTTTATAACAATGCTGGAACTTTATCTAAATTGTTATTTCCGTTAAAAGATACCCACAGAAATGTAAGTTGGGTTAGAACGTCTCTTAAAGTAATGTTGATGTTTGTGGACGTACAAAAACACAGGCTTCTATTCTAGTTAGTATGGCCATTTCCCCATATACAGCTAAATTTGTATAGATCAAGTGCTCAGTAACTCGAGATTAGTTATATCAAATCTTTTTGCGTGTACTCGTCCATATCGCGTCATGGACGACCTTTCCTTTGCAATCCTCGCTAAGTAATGACAACAATAATAGTGAAAGAAAAAAAAGTTGCGGGATTCATCTCTCAACGCAACGCAGGCAGTTTCCATCAGAAGTGATCGTCCCGTACGTCATTTACCCTGACGGCCCCCCCACCCCACCATTATGCTGTCAGTTAGCGGGGAAGGACGCGTTTGATACGGAGAACGGAACGGCCACTCTTTTTGAGTTCTAGGTGTCAATGGAATTTTTTTCCCCTGCTATCATGAAATACTCGCGCCGTAGTAATTACTGTTGAGATTTTTATGATCGGTTGATTGATGTTTTGGTTTGAAAACAACCTTTTTCATTTTGACGTCCTTGGTTTATGATGCATTGATTACTATATACTACGTTGGCCTTGCTTTTTTTTTATTTCATGATTTCTTTTCATTCTCAAAATTATGGCAAGAGTTGTGCGTGTGTCATTAGTCAACTTCATTTAAGGAAGAAGAAGAAGAAGAAAATGTTTTGGAATCTAAAATAGAAAGTTGCATTGGATGACATTATACTTTCTGATGCGAGACACTTACGAGATGTTATTCTCCTCCTCCTCCTCCTCCCCCTCGCCCCCCATCCCCCTCCGCAGACCGGCACCAGATCCCTCTTGCCCAAAAGTTTATTATTATTCCTAATGACGCTTTTTACTGCCATTACCCAAATGACAGACAGTACGTCTCGCGAGAAATTGTTCCTCCATCATCTGTCTAGACCTGGTGTGCCGTGTTTCTCCCGAGTCCTGCCCCCCCATCTGCATTTCCATTTCTTCTTAAAGTTATGATTATCACGGATCCTGTTTCCTTTTTACCTTGGCCGATAAGTCTCTCTCTCTCTCTCTCTCTCTCTCTCTCTCTCTCTCTCGATCTCTCTCTCCTCTACTTCTCTCTCTCTCTCTCTCTCTCTCTCTCTCTCTCTCTCTCTCTCTCACGCAGCTTGTGTTGGATCGATGCTAATTATCATATTATATGGAATGTCGAGAGAATTGCTTCTCACCAGTCGTTGGTGGGTGTGCATATGGATTCTGCTATTTTCCTCTTGCGATAATTAATGGATGCAGACCAGTTCTCTTTCCTACCTCAAAAGCACGTCCTGCATTACATTTATTATGTTTGTTATTATTATTATTATTATTATTATTAGTAGTAGTAGTAGAGTAGTAGTAGTATTAGTAGTAGTAGTAGTAGTAGTAGTAACAACGACTGAAGCACCTTCAGCAAATCCCCCAGCACTTCGCAAGATGTATCGATTCTAATTACAAATACCTGAGTTCGACAATGATTTGTGAGGCCGAGTCGGTACCATCACTGAAGTCCTGGTTTCACTTTCTCTTCTGTGCGCTGGTTCGAATCCACGAGAGGACGAAATTATTATCAACTAATGCTGATGTACAGAGAATTGGATGCTAAAATACATTTGTAGCTTAATTCATGTATATGAATCACGGTGATGTGAAAAAAATTCATATATATGGATATGTTACAAATTGAAAACACAGCTGACGAGTAATTAGCAATTCGATTATTATAAGTTGATGAGCGAATTGTGTTGAAAAAAATCAGTCGTTGTTGTGGTTAATTAATTGAAATAGCAACAGTACCTCAAGGCATCTCTTCAGTCTGGAGCTAAAGGGAAAAAATAGATAAATGAAAAATAGAGGTTGAAAGAACATGGAATTTTTAATTTGTCTGTGGAATTTTAAAAAAATATTTGATCGCCTATTATTTTGTGTACATTTGAAAAGGTAACTGTCTAAACTTCATATCTGAAAGGGAACCTTTCGCCTGGTTTAGAAGACTCACTTTTTATCTTGGAGGAAGATTGGCAAAGGTGCTCCCTGTCCCAGTGTTCGTCTCTCACAGGTCCTAAATTCGAAGTGATTCCCCCGTCTCGTGTATTTCAGTCGTGTGTCCTTTGTTTCGAAATTCTGCCATTGCAAACCGAATAAATGGATAAGATCTTTATTCTCCCTCTGTCCTCTTCCTCGTTAAGCGTACTGAATTTGTAAGAGCGGCGAGAGAGAGAGAGAGAGAGAGAGAGAGAGAGAGAGAGAGAGAGAGAGAGAGAGAGAGAGAGAGTCACTAACAGAAAACTAGTTCCCCAGTTTTCTCTTCAGGAACTTGGGGAGAGCTAAAATTGGAACAGTGTTTTCAGCAGTAAATACTTCGTATTTAGAAGCCAAAGGCAGTTACTAATATTGTTGGAATGCTTTATAAATTCCTTAAATGTAAAGGGATACTGACCGTTTGTTGCAAAAGTCAGTGGATGGTAGCAGTTCATGAATTCTTGAAAATTTGTTATACTAAATAAGAAAGTTACCGTTTGTTGGCAGAGGCATTTGATGATAATATGCAGCATTACCTGTGGATGTTAGAAATAATGATAACTCTTTGTGATTAAGATCGCATTCCATCAAATATTACCTGTTTGAGTTCCTTACTATAATAGATGCACATCAACCTTGCATCTGATGTCTAGGCCAGTCCCTAACGACGCTCCTGATTGACTGTTGATAAGCCAATCACAGGGTTGGAAACTCAGTCTCTCTCGAGAGTTCACATAGGCAGGATGTATGTTCCACCTCTCCTGATGTATGTTCCACCTCAGGAGAGGTGGAACATACATCCTGCCTATGTGAACTCTCTCGAGAGACTGAGGTTCCAGCCCTGGGATTGGCTTATCAACAGCCAATCAGGAATTTCGTGAGAGTTTCCCAGACATGAGATGCACGGTTGATGTGAATCTACTTTAGTTATGTTTGCACTGATTTCCCATATAACTGAGTAGATCTATCGTAAGCTATCTGACATCAATTTAAAACGAAATTCTCTGAACTCCGAAATAGTGAATCGAGTGTAGTTTAAAAAGAAGTGCTTTATCTGCAATGAGAGGACTAGGCTTCGTCCATATCACCCATCATTCACTTGGCTGTTTTCCACTTACTCTCGGAGGTGTGTTAGGGTTTGAAAGTGAAGACCTTTTTTCTTGTTTACGTCGTTGCTTTGCCTCTCGTTTGAGAGCAGCTGTGATTCAGTGATCTAATTTAACTACTACTGTTGTTACTGCTACCAATAGTACTACTAATAATGAATAAATTTACAGTGCATTAAATTGTTGTATATTGAAAATCCATAGTTATATCAGTAATTTAATTATCTGTAAAAGACTAAATGCTTTCATATTCGAAGTAATTGTTTTTATCTTTTACAAATAAAAATATTCATTGATATAATTGTAGTTTTTAATTTACAATGATAATAATATGGTAAGTGAATGTGAATCCTCTAAAATTCATGCAGTTTTTGTTCTTGCCTTATAGTGCTGAGTTAAATAGATATCCCTAATGAAAATAGTAATGTTATTGATATTTGTAATATCACTTAACTGCCTAATTTGGACCTAGAAGTCAAACTGCACGCGACTTGTCACAGCCACGAGTCATCGACTCTAGTTGATCTTCATCAAAGTTTGCCAAAGCTTTGGTTTTCCCGAGGCGGAAATTTGTCATGTTTTTCCTTTAGGAGCCAACGAACTCGCAAGGCATTTACGGTGTGTCAGATGGCATTCATGGAAGACGTGTTTTTATTTGTTATTTATTATTTCTTAGCGCCTGTAAAGTGAATATCGTCTTTTGTCGTCGTCGTCTTCGTTTTTTTAAGCCTTTTTATTATTATTATTATTATTATTATTATTATTATTATTATTATTATTATTATTTTATTATTATTATTTACATTCATACGAAATGTTCTAAAGGGTCCACAATAATACAAAGTGTAAAAAGTCCGTGTATAATTTTGAAGACTTTACAGATAGCTATCTGTAAAGCTTCAAAATTATACACGGACTTTTTACACTTTGTATTATTGTGGACCCTTTAGAACATTATATATACTCTCGTGATAGAGAGTTTTTCCCTACTAATATTTATACGAAAACCATTTTTTTTGTTGTCTGTACATTCGATCTCCTTTACCTTCATGTCAGCTCTATTTTCATTTAATATATATATATATTTTTTGCAGTTAATTTATAGCAAGTGAACGTAATCGTTCTTTGAATCCGATTTGTAGAGAATGGAAATAGACCATTCATCCATTTAACACGCTTCGTAGGTTCACAGCCGGTAACGGTGTCAGCTTTTGTAGAACTCGATGCTTCCAAATTTATTCGTTTTACCTTTTATCTGATTCCCGTTATCTTCAGGGATAGTGTCATCCTTGGGGTTAAGGCGGCGGGAATGGTGCGTATCACCTAAACTCGACGTATTTTCATTAGGTTCGTATCGGATGTAACAGTATATCGGAAAAAATTCTCTCTCTCTCTCTCTCTCTCTCTCTGTATGTATATAAATAGGTTTATGTATATTATAATATATTATGTATATATTTTATCTATTAATCTACTTAAGGATAGGACTTAATAGTGCATAGAATTTACGTTTATATATATATATATATATATATATATATATATATATATATATATAGATATATATATATATATATATATATATAAAAGTTTCGAAATACTGGAACACATTTGAAAAAAAAATGCTTAAAATGAGAACTATAATTGCCTGTCCATCGTTCGAACGCGGTGTTCCACTGAAGACCAAAGCTTTGCTGGAAGAATGAGGGCAGGGATGCCCTCAATATACCACGTGCATCCGTCATTAAATGGAGGATCAAGTATCAGAAAAATGAAGAGAAAAAAAAAAAGTCAGTTTAGTGTTTCCATTTAAACCCGGTGGAATGTTTAGTACACATATACCAAAGCAAAACCCCCATTTTACATTTTCCCCCCTTCAATTACAGTGTTCATGCCTCCAGGAACAATTTTAGAGGGGAAGGGTGAGGGAAATGTGGGCGAGTTGGAGGAGGTGAAGTGGGGGAGAAGAGTGCTTGAAATATACCTTGGAGAGGAGTGAGAGGAAACTTAATTGAGGAGACCCTGGTCAGTGGGGAAGGTCAACACTTGTTCCTGGATATGGAAATGGCTGCCACATAGGAGACTGAACCGGTGTTGGAAGACCTCCATTCGTTCCATCAGAGGCCTTTGCACCACAATGACGTTGAAACTAGAGACACACCTATAGTCAAGTAGCCTTTGAGTGACCTATTGTTAAATTGTTATATTGTTAATTTTGTTCATCATACGTAGTTTGGCTCATACGAACGTTATTTCAATACTTATTCAATGGACTAGTTCCCCCGAACTTCATATGGTTTTGGAAAAGGGACCCTGTAAAGACCCCCACCTAATTTAAAGACCCTGTTTTCTAGAGGGCTTTCAGGCGCTTGAGTCCAGAAAGGGAAAATGTGCAATCGTTCTTTAATACTGATGACCTACCACGTTATTGGAACTGCTCATGATTTCATTCATAAAAGCTATACCCGAGCTGTGCTTCGGAACTTATTAACATAACACTTAAAACTTTTGTATTGAACCCATTCTCTAGACCTTCCACGGATACTGTTATAGAATTATTCATCGGCGCCTTTTATCGTAGCCATTCTTAGAAAATGTGCGAGAGGCTTTCAGTGGAATGTATTCCAACCTTTCATTCGTAACTTTGTATTCGGCTACTTCACTGAGTCTCTGGGTCCTTGCTCTGTCGGAATCACTTTCCCAGACTTCATTTTTGAGCCGTTCATTGGCTGTATTTTGGGCCTTTTTGGGTCCGGGCTGTTCCCAATTGAGAACTTTATTTTCTTCTCATTCTTTGAGAATTGACACCAAAGGCAGTGATTGGAAATATGCATTATTCGATGGGTGGAATCGTAATTCTAAGACACTTTTCCCCGTATGATTTCGGAAACGGACCCTATAAATCCCCCCCCCCCCCCCCCTCATTCACTTTAAGAACTGGTGGTTCTGAATTGAAAACTAATTGCTGATTCAGCTCTGATGGCAAATGTCGATGTTTCTGAACGTTCCAACATTCTTATTTTGTAATTAGTTACAAAAGGCGATGTATCGGAATTAATGAACAAACGCCTGATGTTTCTGGACTAGTGGCAAACTTATTTCCTTTTATTTAAAAACGCTAGTATTTCTGACCTGTAGAACAACCATCTCGGTTGATTGGGTTGAATCCGTCGGTCCGTGTCTGTATAGGCTTATTATGCCCTTTTAACACTTTACCACTCTTTATATATATATAGTATATATATATTATATATATATATATATATAAATATATATATAATATAGATTAATATAATAATATATAGATAATATAATATACATATATATATATATATCTTGAGACATTAACAACGTCGCGCTCTTGCCATTAACGGAGAGCACAGCCGAACACCAAATGAAACTTCTGAAATTCGCGCGAAAAAAAAGGAAAAAGAAAACTCATTCTAAAGGAAGAAAAGAAGTAAAACTCGGGCAGGAATTGCCGTTCTCAAGTAACCGCTGTTGACTTGGCATTCTCCTCTTCCTCCTTCCCCCATCTCCTCCTCCTCCACCTGAGACACCACCTCCCATGAAGGGCCCAGGGTGGAGGGGATTAGAGAAGTGTGCTTTGTCTTGTGTTGCAGAGGTCTCGTATTGCAACGTGCAGAGGAAAAAAGGTGAATCCTCTCCCTGTGTCCCCTCACGTTTCGATTATCCAAGGCTCACGGTATTGCAAGTATTTTGGCATTACAGCGAGATCAGGACACTGAAGGTCCTTTTTTTTTTTTCCTCTCTCTCTCTCTCTCTCTCTCTCTCTCTCTCTCTCTCTCTCTCTCTCTCTCAGGTTTTTGCTTTCGTTTTTAATTGTATGTTTAATAGACATTAAGCATTTTTTATTTTGTAACTTGTGTAAGTTTAGTTGGTATTGTCATTTTCCTTATCTATGTACTTCGTATTTTTTCCTATTTTGGTAATTATTTGCTATACTATTTTTAGCGCATCCTCCTCTAAAGAGTAAAAAGACAGACGATATGTGAATATTATATAATATATATATTTTTTTATTTCCTCCGAAATAGACAATCTTTCGATTGTTTAGTACATCAAGTCACTATTTATATTTAGAGACTTTTGGATTAATTTCCATTTTTTATAAGATTGTTTATTATGAAAAATAAGATAACCTCTTACTCATCGCGTTAGATAAATTGGAGCTTTACTTACATACTCTTGAAATATTTTTTATTCGCGGAAAATATTCGAACTGTGTTTTGTGTTCATAATGTTATTGGATGTTATATCGCCGAATATTGTCGCAAACGGGTAAAGGTAAAAGAGTTGTGAATATATCAGATGTGGATGAAATTCATCTCCCTCGCTTTGATTTCATTCTTCCAGTTCTCATTCTCCCTTTTCTTATTCTCTTCGAGAAGTGAATTAGTGGAAGTGAAGAACTTACAAACGAGATGGAAGAGGTGCTCTCCGCGTGGGGAGAATTTTTTCCCGTCCCGGTCTCCCGAGGAACGTTTTGTCCTCCATCTTATAAGTGAGAGAGAGAGAGAGAGAGAGAGAGAGAGAGAGAGAGAGAGGTGGACAAATTTTTGTCCGAGTTTGTGTACTCGACGACCGACCGGGACGGATTGAGTTCCACCCTTGGGTTAGTAATCCCCCCCCCCTCCGAATTTTCTGGGAGGAGGACCGTTGTCAGTCGAAGCAGAGCATCGGCCAACGGCATCCTTAGTAGTAATGACTTATGGTCGGAATGGGTCTGGAACCCGGTGGTGTATTATTGGATTTTCGAATTTCTCCTCCTTCGTTTCTTTGTGTCTGCCATCCTCCTAATCCGAGTTGTGACGTTTTCTTTATGTTCTTGTGATGTTTGTATTCTTATTTTCAGTCATTGTTTCTGTTTCCTGTAATGAAGCAATAGCTACATTTGGTTATATTTTCCTTGAATTATAGGGATGAGTGTTATGAAGGCGCGTTGAAAATTGGAAAGTATGACAATTCACAGCCATTGTGTACAATATTCGACTGGAAATAGATATCTTTTTGGTATTTTCCTGACGCCTGTAACTCTGCTCCTTTTATGTTCATAAAGATTCCAATACAGAAATAAAAATAGTGGAGAAACATTAATGCGCGATTATAAAGAGTATTTGTTTCCGATGAGAAGAGCCAAGCGATGAAGACGACCACTAAAGCCAAAAATATGAGTGCTATAAGGATTGTCGTAACATCGTTATTAGAATGTGCTGCCCACACCGACTTCAAATGGGTTATCAGAGCTCCATTTCCTCGTTATCGTCAAAGGAAACCGTATGGCAAGGGAAGCTGCTTGAAATATCAAAACACTGCACCAGTATTTTTTTGTTCCTAGAAGTAGATTGAGCAATCTGAATTAGATGAAATCTGCAAAAAGCAATTCGAGATGATCTGATCACCTAGTAATAATAATTGGAAGATTTGGTATTAAAAATAGATGAACTGGAAGAAACTTATGCAAGGGCACAGAAGTCGACCCCCAGGTTACGAGATCAGCATTTAGGCGTCTTTCTCAAGATCAGAGGTGACATTAAAAAGAAAGAAGCGGGAGGCAGTTCGAGATTGAATGCAAACGAAGACGATTAGAATGCAGACAACGGAGAGACGCAGATGATTGAATCCAGGAAAAATTGCGTGAGAATCGGAAATGGGGTGAGAGCAGATGTTAATGCTGTCAATTGTAAGAGATATACAAGTCGTTATAATGGAAAAAATTAATTCCACAGGGGAGAAGGGCAAAAACCTAACCTGGAACTCTGGCTAACAGAACTTGGCCTTGGCGCTGTCGAATGACGAGAGATATCAAGAGCGACGACTGTTTTACTCCTGGTGTTCTGCAGATAAAGTGAACGAACACCAATTTAGATGGAAAAGAGGTTTGTGTGTGTAAAGGTCAGCAGAAAGTAAAATGTAGTATAATTCAATCCTAGTTTTCGATCTGGTGCATTATAGCTGTAGTTTTTTGGAAAGGCGGTAGCTGTTTTTACTTTAATTAAATCATTAGGGTTATGTTTTCCTCCAATTTCCGAGAGTTTATAAACCTTTGTTTGTGTGTGTGTGTGTTTGTGTGTGTGTGTGTTTGTTTGTGTGAGACTTTTCCTGAAGGTACGACAGGGTGTACTCCAGTGTAGCGAACAACTAGTGACAAAAGTTTTTAAAAGTTTGTCTTCCATCTTCGAGTGGCAAAGTCAATCTTCTCCCGAATTCCCAGACGCTGGGATTTTTTCCCTTTCTTCTTTTTCTTTCTTCTTCTTCTTCTTCTTCTTCTTCTTCTTCTTCTTCTCTGAGACCGGGGATGAGAATGAGATGGGGGGACATTTGAGAGGGTTATTTCCTTCGTTCCAGTCGAAGCCATTTCTCCCAAAAGGAGCGAGACCGGGAAAAGTGATAGATAGAGATAAAGAGAGGCGAATAACTTCCAGCATTTAGAGCCAAATCGAGAGAGAGAGAGAGAGAGAGAGAGAGAGAGAGAGAGAGAGAGAGAATATGTGCGTGCGCTCTTAAAACTCACGTTCGGCATCAGCCGGGTGTCTTTCGGTCAGGTTCCTCTCTCAAAGTGGGTCAGTGGGACGTTCTGCAACTAACCCCCTTCCCACCGACCATAAGCCAACTCCTCCCTCCCCGCCAGGCCGCCGGGTAAACAGAGGGACTGAAGCTAGAGTAGAAAAAGAGAGAGGGGTCCTGCCTGGACCAGGCTAACAACGTTGGGAAATGAGGGAAATAAAAGGAAAGGGCTGGAGAGAGGGCTAATGAAAAATGGGTCCGGGAAACATAATTTCGAGGGAGGGAGATGGAAGCAAGAAATACGTGGAGAGAAAGAAACCTTCAGCTTCCTTCCGTAGCATCTCCCACCCATTCCACGTCGTCGACCTCCACCTTTGTGCAAATATTTTCTTAACTTATTCCTTTTCTCGCTTTCCTTTTAGTCGGATGTTTATGGGATAGAAAGTGGATATTTAAAGGAAATGTAGAATTTCAGTCGACTGTTTTCTCTCGTCCTCCTTTCTCTGAATGCGAGGAACGGCTAGCTTTCATGGGAAACTTGCATTTTTTGCGTTATTCGGATAAGTGTAAATTTGATAAAACAATTTTATTTGATATAAAAAAGTCTGTTACTTAAATAAAATGCTCCACTAACTTGACAGGCATTTGTTTAAGAACAATGGTTTATGTCCCAAGTGTGAGTTTTAATCTTTTGAGGGCTAATCTTAGTATGATTCATAATGAAAGTTCGTGTGAGAGATGTGTGTTTCGACGTGGTTCGGAAGTCTCGTAAAGCCGTTGGACCCGTTGCTGAATAACCACTGGCTCCGTACAACGTAAAAACACCATACAAACAAAATAGACTTTGTTCATCATTCGTTCTGTTCACTCCAGCCAAATGTTGAAGGTGGGAGTAACTCACTCCAAACATTGTAAGTCTCTGTTTCAAAATATGACTTCCGAACTCCGCCTCTTCTCTTTAAAATCTAGTGTACATTGTATTTTGGATTATCTTTAGCGCCTGGTAAAAGTATTCATGAATATTCTTTATTAACGACAATTTAAATATCCCGTATTTGCATTATCTACAAAGCAGTTTATGATTAACAAAGCAATTAAAATACACGACTGCAATCATTTCGACGCCGAACATAATTTATACACAGTCAAACATATATTGTTCTGATAGAAAAAAAAATTAATAGGATTACCGAAATGGAGTCACAATAGACTATCATGAATGGCAGACGGGGAACAACGCCGGAGTTATTGTGTAGTTTTCAATTTCCAGTCCGTATCCACAAAGATAGATTGTGATCGTTTATTTTGTTGTTGCTCCAAATTTAGAGCTAAATGACCAATTACAACCTAGCCCTTGATAGAGCGCGTTTGATTCCGACGCCGACTGTCGGCCACCTATTAGCAGATTATAAACTGGTTGTTCAGACTTGAGGGGAATTTCTGATCATGTTCATATCCCCATCAGATGAGTAACAGAAACTGATTTGGAGCAGATCTAGGTTTATTAAACTGTCCCTATATGAAAGCTCGTGAGTGTAATTGAACAGAGATGTGTACTACATTGTATTTTACTTCTCATTCGAGTACCTTTGGGTGACTCTCGCTCTTATATGACCAGCTTAATCTAACAGCAAGAAATCGCTTCATCTTACAAGGGCAACATCCTCAGTGGCGTGGTCGGTTTGGTCTTGGCCTGCCACCTCGGTGGCCGCGAGTTCGATTCTCGGGCATTTCGTTGAGGGATGAGAGATGTGTATTTTTGGTGATAGAAGTTCACTCTCGACGTGGTTCGGAAGTCACGTATAAAGCCGTTGGTCCCGTTGCTGAATAACCACTGGTTCCATGCAACGTAAAAACACCAAACACAAAAACAAGGGCAACAAATTCGTACCATTTTTGCAAATAATAAAACCGCAAAAAAAAACCTAAGCAAAATATAATTTTCGACAACATTTAATGAGGTGCTTTAAGAGAGAAAAATTCAAATTCCCACCAGTCATTGTAACTAACTTTCAGAGGCATTCCTTTAATACTGAGCTTCTCACAGTCCTGAGCGTGTTTTTGCACAAGAGGAACTGAGCACTTGGGAAAAATCTCGGACTCTTGAGTGATTTCTAAGAACTATTCAGATTCACGACTCAAGAGCAACTCCAACTCATGATTTTTGTACGCTGCCTCGAGATGCCTTCAAGAATCTGCTGAAGGGGTCTAATTTCGCGTTATCATTATTCCTCTTGATGTCATTCAGGATTCAAATCTTTTTTTACCTCTGTAAAATCATATGAATTCAGTAGTTACATAGCGCTACTCAAGTTGAGATGGTGTGTAAAAGTAACAGAGTATGAAAGTGTAATGATAAATACAAGAAATTAAAAACATATGAAAGTAGTACGTTTCTTTACAGTAACACAGCGAATGCTAGAAAGATGTTGGTTTTGGAGTATGTAGCCCCATTTGAGTTTTACCATCTGGCAGATTAAGTGGAAAACTCAAGAGAGTTCAGGATTGCCAGTTGGAATTTATTTGCCGATCAATCACTCCGTCTTAACTCGAGTTTTTCACCAGATCGTGAGGATGGCTGGGGCCAAGACCGATGGATCAGCGTCGGTCGCCGGGTGGAATGGAATTTTGAGAATCCCATTTCATATATTGGTTCATTGCCTCGTTGTAGCCTGTCTGTGCCGTTTATCATTAGAGGAGGAACTGGTATTTTGCGCGATGCGGTTGTAACGGCATTATGAGTATCGTTAAGGATGAGTGCTGGTATTCTTCCAAATTTTATTGGGTTTTCCATTCATTGGTTTTTTTATTCAGATACTTTAATCAGCCGTCTGTGTATTCGCGCGCGCGCGCCCCCCCCCCCCCCCCCCCCCCACTCTCTCTCTCTCTCTCTCGTCTTCTTCCTCATCTCAATGAAGTGTGAGTCGTTCACTTCAGTTATTTGGATAATACTCTTCGGGTAAAAGAACCGCCATGAGAAAGAGACGTAGTCCCTTTTGTCTCCAGTGGCTCATGAAATGGCGCATTCTTTTGACGATCATGTTTTAGTAAAACGTAAATTATCCCCTGAAAATTGCATTAACTTTTCCTTCCTTTACCCTTCCCCTTCTAGAGAGAGAGAAAAAACAGAAACTCCATCTAACATGTAACGTCATGTCTCACGGCCGTTTTCATGCTGTGAGTCTGGAATAGCAACTTTAATTCCCATTAGGAATTCTCTCAGATGTGATATAGGAAGCTATGGGATGATAGATATTAGTCTTACGGTTGTATGTTGTATGAAAGACTGGCCTTTGGAACTTGAATGGGGAAATATAAATATTTACTCACTGAAGTGATTCGTTGAGCGAAGGTATTTACATAATGCCTCTCAGTCTTTTATGAAACTATTAGCTTTTAGTGTGTGTATATACATATATACTATATATATATATATATATATATATATATATATATATATATATATATTAACTAAATACCCCCTTCACTCCCCTTTCTGTATTGACTTATGCCATATCAAAGCCATGCGTCTTATTTCATTCCTTATTAGTGTCAATTTAGAAATACACATTGGAAAAATAGCTTCAGTAAAGAAGAGCCAGTGCTTCTTGTATCAGAAGAGTAGTAACTAGAGTAATAGGTGACATAACTAATTTCCTTTTTTATTCACCCCTGTGTAAGAAGAAAGATTTTCCACATTTCTGTAAAGTTCTGAATTTCCTTTCAGTTGCTGAGCTCGGTGTCTGTTGGTTTAAGTAATAAAAAAAATTAGCTTTAGTAACGAAGTAACGAATAATGCATCATGCATGCCATGGTGTAATTGAAGTTCGTTTCAAAAAGCCTTGTGATTTTATGCACAAAATAAGATTCTTTACCAGATATCGTGTCATTTTCGTATGGAAGAAAAAGTTATCAACTTAAGCCAAGAGATCGGGGAATGCCATCGTCAGTTTCAATTTGCAGAATTAGGAGGTACATCAGTGAGGGCCACTATCTCTGGTGAGCCATGAAAGTTACTTGCAAAAAAAATCCTTCCCATGTTGATTAAGAAAATGGAAATGTGATATAGTAGTTCCATCTAAAATGCTACAGAATCTGGAATATCATTGGGTGTTCGAATTATTTTTGGGACCTTCATACTCTGGAAGATTCGAAGTCTTCCTTTTTTATCGATGAGTGAAAAGCTAGACTACTGATTACCATTTCAGCTTTCAGCTTTAACACAAAAGAATGGTTGAGATTAGTGCCTTCCTTCGGGAAGTTATTTTTCATAAAGAAAAATCTTATGAATATGTATAATATAGACCTTAGTCCAGACTGTGGGCTGCCATGCCCCTTAAAGGAACAAAGCTATAAGTTTATTTTATATATATATATATATATATATATATATATATATATATATATATATATATATATATATATATATATTATCAGGCACATCTGCAGCCAAGAATTGTTATTACAGATTGAGAGCACGAAGAAGTTTCTCTCGTCTTAATAAATTCCTTTGGGAAAAGGTACTTTTCCTTTAGATGTCGTTTCATCTGTACCTGCCGCAGAGAGGCTGGAGCCAAGAAAAACAGGCTCGTGAGAAAGTTTGTAAAAACTCACCTGGAGTCTGCCCAGTAAAAGTCAAGTTTGTATTTAATTCACGGGCTCATACGCAGGTCGTCAAAATGCAAAATTCATTGGAGTTGGTCACCCTTGGGTTAGACTTCATTGACTTTAGACTGGAAATTCTTCCTTTTTTTTTTTTTTCTTAGGGCATTACAGAATAAAATGACCCACTCCGCTGGATGCTCTAATTCTCTTGGGGACGAGAGAACCGCTGTGTTGCTACATTACTCTTTCGGGTGGAGTCGGGATGGCCCTTCTTTTTAAGGTTACAGAGTGGCAGACAGTTCTTTAAGAATGTACTGTACTCAACGTAATTACGTAGCTCATTGACTCTTACAGTATTGCAACTTCAAATACTTACTTTTATAAGGTATAATATCTCTCTCTCTCTCTCTCTCTCTCTCTCTGTCTCTTCTCTCTTCTCTCTCTCGTCTCTCTCTCCTCTCTCTCTTCTCTATCTCTATCGTCCCTCTCTGCGGTCCTTCCTCTCTCTCTCTCTCTCTTTTTTTATTATTATTAAATTATCTTGTATGAAGTGAATTTGGTCTTGAATATTCCAGTTCACAGTCTGAGCATATAGCGAGGTCTCCTACGAGCGCATTATTGGACATAGGACGCTGTAGCGGAATTGCATATAAATGGGTCTCAAAACCGCTTTAAGCAATAATGATCTGACATCGAAGATACTCCCTTGACATTTCATAGCGTGACTTTTGCAGTTTTCTGTGGCGTCTCCCATATTAATTGACGCTCGTTGTCAGCGTTTTTTTTTCTTTCTTCTGGCTTTTGTTCGTTATTATTGAAAATATATTTCTAGCTCCTAGGAAATGCTCGGGAGTTGCTTTTATTGTCGATATTAATATTACCCTCATATATTTTTTATTTACTATCTCACAATATATATGTATGGATATTCATTATACAAAATGATTAATATAATTATATATAATGAATAAATATATATATCTATATATATTTATAAATATATACATTTATTATATTCATATAATATATGTATATGTATATTTATTATCTATATCTATGTATATGATACTATTTATCTATAATATATAATATGTATATAATATTATTATATTATATAATATGTTTTTTATATATATATATAATATATTATTATATACATACAATACATATAATACATCAAACTTAAAGATCTCAGCAAGCCCATTACCGATGGGAATGCTAGCCTGGAGCCCTTTTCCATCCTAGCTGCGAACAACAGTATTCAACTAACCACCAAACGCCTCATTCGTTGCTGAAAACAATAGAGAGAATTGATTATACCGGCAAAGGGCCCAAGTCGTCTAGTCGTTATTCTTTGATTGATTTTCAAGTAGTTTATGTGCCTTGGGTTTCTTGGTGATTATCCATCCGTTAACCTGGGTCAGCGAAGCTTTCTTTTACTGATTGGAAAGATTGGGTAAAATTGGAATGAAGGATATATTGTGGGTATAGGGGCGTAGGGAGAAAGAGTGAAAAGATTCCAGTTAAGAGCATCTAAGTTTAACCAGACCATTGAGCTGATTAACAGCTCTCCTAGGGCTGCCCCGAAGGATTAGATATTTGTACGTGGCTGCGAACCAACTGGTTACCTAGCAGCGGGACCTACATCTTATTGTGGGATCCGAACCCTATTATATCGAGAAATTACTTAATAACCGCCAGAAACAAATTTAAAATAAGGTCAAACCTATCTGTTCAGGGGTAGGATTTCGAAATATTTTGTTATTCTGGCTGGAAACGACCCAAGTTCCTTTTAATACTCCATCTTTCACCCCTAAGGAAATAACGGAGAGAGAGAGAGAGAGAGAGAGAGAGAGAGAGAGAGAGAGAGAGAGAGTATACCGGAAGCGTGGCGCCCCCCCCCCCTCCTCCCTCCTCCTCCTCCTCCTCCACCACAAACTGTACCCTGCAGGAAACTTTGTTTTTACTCTGAATGATTCTGAATCGAACTTTCGCTTGGCTTTTAGTTCTTCTTTGCCTCCGTTCATCCAGAACGACTCATCTTAAGCTGTGTCGCTTTCTAAGTAGTTGCTCTGGATAAAAAGCTCTCTCTCTCTCTCTCTCTCTCTCTCTCCCTCTCTCTCTCTCATCTCTCTCTCTCTCTCTCTCTATCTCTCTCTCTATCTATACTCTATCTATATATATATATATATATATATATATATATATATATATATATATAGATATATATAACGATGTGTGTATATATATATTATACTTATATATAGTATATCTATTGATATATATAAAAGAGATAGAGAGAGAGAGAGAGAGGAGAGAATGCAATGAACGGTATTTGGGTCTCAATTCTGCAACAATCGCCATGCAGTTGTATTCTGACCAATAGTCAGTGCCGTTTTTACTGCTGGCTCAGTATACTGCACGAGTGTAGATTGCTGTGTGGACATCAGTGTGTAGAGATTTAGTCGTTTTAAATAACAAAAAAAGTAAAAAGAAACAGCAAGAATTCGTCTTCTTCCATGAGCTTTTTATCCACAAGTACAAATTGTTAATTTAGAACTTTTCAGCGGAAATATTGTTTTTATCTCTTTGACGAGCAAGAAAAAACATTTTTTTAGATTAAAATCTATCATTTCAAAAATAGCAGTTTTATTTGTTGGTATTGTGATCAGTTGAAGAATTTCCTGACAGTTGTTTTCTGGTGTTATTTAGTTTTCATTTTTGTTAGTATGTTGTCGATTGTTTTTTTTTTAATTTGTATTTTTTTTTATTTTGACGGGTAGGAGAAATTATTTTCTTTGGGGTCTGTACCACAAAGAATATATAATTATATATATATATATATCTTATATATTATACTATATATATATATATAGATATATATTTATATCTATCAAGTTTGTCTTTTGGCGGTAGCAGATATTATTTTCTTGGTCTGTACCATAAGGTATATATATATATATATATATATATATATATATATATATATATATATATATATATATATATATATATATATATATATTCTTTTGACGGGTAGGAGATTTTATTTTCTTTGGTCTGTACCATAAAGCAAACACACACACACACACATATATTATATATATATATATATATATATATATATATATATATGTGTGTGTGTATATATATATTATATATATATATATATATATATATTAGTCTGTCAAGAGAAATGCAGTTTTGGTTTCCACATACTCAGCTTCTTAATTATGAATCACGGAAGGAAGACTGCCGATAACCTTTCTGAATTCTAATAATGATCAAGGTTGCCAATTTTCACTTGCTATTCATTGTCAGTTTTTGCTAAATAGTGTTTATTCGTCTATATCCTTCTGCGCTGGAAATACACATTCTGGTTTTCAAAAACCTTTAGTCTGTTTTTACAGGAAAAAAAAAAAGACGAACCTTTTCCCGCCGCTGTGATGAAGATTGAAGGTTTCGTTGCCTTTTTCCGTTTTGACGGAGCTCTCTTTATCCCATTCAGCGGTCATATCTTTATTTTCTGGCGAACGTGAATGTTTTTTCACTTCCTATTTTAATTTTTTTTTAATGCTGCATGCACTGTATTTTAAACTCCATTTCAGCTGATTGATCGCTTTAAACTCCCGCTTTTCCATTTTGCTTTTTTCTTGACAAATCACTTAACACATTTTAAAACTAAGTTTATCACAGACAAACGTTTGGTCTTATTCCTGGTAGAAACGTTTCTCTGATAGAAACATTCTTTGACAAAAATGAAAAACGGCAGCCTCGGATCCAATGTGCAAAGTCACTCTCTGCCGATGTACGTTGGATGTTTCGCTTTCATTTTGCCTTGGAATGACTTGGTTTGTTGTTTCCATATTCCATTTTTTTTTTTTTTTTTTAACACTTTGGAAGGGATATTTATCTTGGTTCTCATTGGAAGTAATATTTAGGAGAAGGGAGTGTTCAAACATTGTTGTTGAATTGTCTCTTTTAAGATTTTTTTTTTTTTTTTTTTTTTTTTTTTTACGACGATACCTTGAGCATTCATACGATGCTTTGAATTTGTATACGTATGTAAGTGTATGTAAGCCGTTATTGATTATTCTCTCTCATATTAAAAATAGCATTTGTCTTGATTAACAGTTCCTTTAGAAGAAAAAGTTGCAAATAGGACTGCATTTTATTCAAAATGCGAATTTCGATGTATGAAATCTTGAGCTTTTATTATGAACATTCGATGAAATTTAGATTACCATTGATAATTAATGTGAATGTTCAGTCAATTATCTGCCGTGGTGCGCTCCTCGAAACCAGTTCCCCAATTTCTTTTCGCACGAGGAGGAGGAGGAGGATAAGAGCAATAAGTTCTGGCAATGTTTTAGAATTGCGTAGGGCTGCGGAGGACAAAGTGCACGACCCAGCACCACCTATCGCCGGCTTATTTGAAGTTCAGGGGTTAACCGAAGGAAGGAGGAGCAGGGGGATGTTGTCAGCGGGGAGGGGGGGAGGAGGTTTCGGATGGGCGGTGGGATAGTAGGTGGAGGAGAAAGGGAGGGATTCACAACCGTGTAAGCGGAAGAGAAGGAGATGGAAAATGGTGGAACAGATGGGATTCGAATTCGAGAAACTGAACTGAACTGAAATGGGAGGTTTGGAAGGAGAGAGAGAGAGAGAGAAATGGTAGCTGAAAAAAATCAAAAGATGATCCCTGCACACACACACACACACACACACACACACACACACACACACACACACACACACACAGAACAAAAAGAAGGGAGGACGGAAAATTCTGTCGGAGTTATGAACCGACGCTTTTGAAGAGGAATGTTGGAATGGAAGAGGAATTAAGAAAGATAAAATGAGGGTGTGTGTGTGTGTGTGTGAGTGCCGGGAGAAGCGAGCGGCAAAATATATCACCAGCCGAGGCAAAAGAGAGCTCAAAAAGAAGAAGTTTGCCTGGCCAGGCCATCGTCCGAAGTTTGGTTCGGTGTTCAAGGAGGTCAACGTAGTATACTTATTTATCATGACTTATGGCCGAGTTATGTTGTTCGTTGGTGCTTTTGGGTCGTCTGTCTGTCTGTCTGTGTTTAGCCATCCACCGATAGAGATATCGTCTGCTTTACCGCTTTCCGTCGTGAGTAATGCTGTATTTGAGCTTATTTCAAGGACTACGGTGTATTTGATTCTTTATGTTAAAGGTTCATATTTAAACCATTCTCTCTCTCTCTCTCTCTCTCTCTCTCTCTCTCTCTCTCTCTCTCTCTCTCTCTCAGTAAGCCGTTTCCTTAGTATGGGTGCTCCAGGTAACGACAAATCACCGTACGTTCATGATTTAATCAGTGAATAATCATGGATGAACCTCTGTGCAGAAAACCTACGCAGTATCAACCGATTCATATAGCTCACACACGGGGCCGATGAGTTTCATCCCTTCCGTTTAAGCGGCACTTTATTGGGCTCCGTGTTCTTCTCCCTCCCAATGTTTCCGAATCAAAGAGGCACATTGTCTTTTATTTCCTTCATGCAACCAAGCCACCTCTTGAGTACTCGGACCTTTAGGCTAGTCTTCCTTGGGCGGATAATTTTGCCACTTCGAATCTCTTCGTTTCACCCTTCGGCCCTCCTCGGTTCACATGCTGTGCAAACAGATCATCTGAACACCTTCAGGCTTGTTTTCAGCTTACTTTTTTTTGTTCTTTTATTTTGTATACGGGTTGGTTACTGATTTGCATACATAGTCATAGTCTTTTAACCTTGCATGCATGCACACATACATATATAAATATATATATTATTTGTGTTTTCACACCCATATATATATATATATATATATATAGTATTATATTTAGTGTGTGTGTGTGTATGTATAATCTTCCAATACAACAATAAAAAGAAGAAAGATCTTACGAAATGCGAAATGTTATGTAGATATAACGGATATCTTAACGATAATTAGACTGAAAGATACAAAAGTAAACATCATGATATTATATATATATATATATATATATATATATATATATATATATACACATATATACATATGTGTGCGTGCGTGCGTGAGTACTTGCTTGTGAGCTACCCCGCCCTTTCATTTCTAATGACTGCACTCATGTCAACGTTAAAGAGATTCACTAACTAGAACAAGCTGTGAAATCTCTCGGCTTAATCAAGCCGTTAATTGTCCAACAAAGATTTTTTTCCAGTGATTAACTTTTGCTTTGATGTGACCGCAGTATTAAAGTGCAATTTCAGTCCGTCGTGACTTGGCCACCCACAAATTGATTACTTTGATTACTCTGATTACCTTTCAGTTTTTTAGTTGAATGGTACGAGTCCTTTGATAAAAGTGACCTTCTTTCCTTCTTGTCTTTTTCTTTTATTTGAATATATAGTTGTAATATATATGTATATATATATATATAATATATATACATACATACATAATATATATATGTATATATATATATATATATGTATATATATACATATATATATATATAGTACATTAATGATTGTGCTAATTTTTTTTAGTATATAATGATTTTAGTTTAGCTGCACTTACCCTGATGTTTAACTTTTTTATATTTCAGTCTTAATTATTGTGAAGATATCCACTATAACTACATAACATTTCGCAGTTTGTAAGATCTGCTTTCTTCTTTTTTGTTGTTGTATTGGGATATATATATAGTGTATGTGTATAAATATTCATATATATATATATATATATATATATATTATATATATATATATATATATATATATTCCTTTATTGACAGATCAGTCTTTTCCTTCCAAATACAAACATAAGAGAGTTAATGCCATTGAGAGAGAGAGAGAGAGAGAGAGAGAGAGAGAGAGAGAGAGAGAGAGAGAGAGAGAGAGAGAGAGAGAATTAACTTTCCGTGTTGGGACGAGGATATAACTTTGGCTGAGAGGTGCGTGTGCGTGTGGAGAAAGATAAGAAGGTGAGTATGAATCGGTTGGTAATTACGACCTGTAGTCTTGACACACACACGCAGAGTGAATCCGATGAAAGAGGGGAAAACTGTTAGGATAAGTCAGCCCTGTGTGTGTGTCTGTGTCTGTGCCGCCTGGAATTTTCAGGGAACTTTTAATTTTACAGATTTTTTCATTTTTTTTACACAATGTTGTTTCTCAAAACCTCACCGAATTTTTTTCTCCCCCAATGTTGGAAAAACGACGAAAAGTTTCACGGAGAAGTTTTTGTATATTTTGTCCCTTTTCGTCAAGCGACCGAAAAGGTTTGGTGTTTAGAAGTCAGGGACGCTGCTTTATTTTTCCCCTCTGTTCTTTCTGTCTGTCTGTATCTCTGCAGATTTTCGCATTAGAAAGTAAAAAAAAAAAAATTTTTTTTTCATATTCATCCCTGGAATGTCTCTGAGCCGAGATCATTTTCTAAATGCACTGCAATTGAGACGTTAAAAAATATTGCCAGTAATTTAATGAAGAAAGAACCACTTTTGCATTGATTTTTCACGAATGCTCTTTGTAGAGATCAGTATATAGTTCTGAAAACGTTAGCGTTTTTGTTCGAGAAAGTGACGAGATTAAGATTTGCCTCAGCAACCGATTCTACCAACATAATACTACTAGATTATTGAGTATATCATATAATTATGACCTTGCGTTGGTTGTGGGTTCATAATGCAGCTATGGAGAGAAAATTTCCTTATTATGATTTGATTAAAGACAACAGCTAAATTATTAAGCGGTGGTTGCATTAAGGTTGTGAAAGGAGGTCAGTCATTTTTATTGAATTTTTAATTTCTTCTCAGTGGTGGTCTTCCGTTCGTTCCCAAATTTCGACGATCTTCCACACGCCTTGGAAATTGGATTGTTATCACGAGGATGGATGTCCTTCGAATATTTATGGTCTTCTCTCCTTTTTTTAATTTTTTATTTTTTCAAGACAGAGAGGAAGTTGATTCTGTGGTTCTAGTTCATTGTGCCATGATCGTCCGATTAGCGAAGTAAGTAACGTTGTTTCTAGAGAAATACCACATGTCATAGAACATCCATTTATGGAGACCTGAAAGGCTTTAACTAATGAGAAGAGGTGTATATATATATATATATATATATATTATATATATATATATATATATACATATATATATATATACACACATATATATATATATATATATATATATATATATATATATATAGATATTATATATATATATATATAATATATACATATATAAATATAGTATGTGTAGATCTTTGTTTAGAATAATTTGAACAATTTAAATAGCGAGATATTGAACTAACGTCATAGATAGGGCACAAAAAGTTATAGTCTTGTGGTATTATAAGTAGATGTGTTTGGCATGCCATTATTTCTATTTCACTTGTTGCCCTTTTTTTTCCCACAGGTGCTCAAAAGTTTTAAAGATAAGGGTTTCATGGCCTGCAGTCGATAGTCGTTTATATTATTATCTAGGAACGAGATTGCTGTTGGAAATTAATAACAATTACAATTTAGATACCATAAATGTATCACAAATTTATATTCTCATAGTAAATGGATATAGAGAGGTTTCTTGAGACTGATTATTCGTACAATTGCCGATGAGATTAATCGGAACCTGACTTTCTTACGATAAAGAAATAATGCTCTGATGATGCGAAGTGGATCCTGCAATTGGCTACTGTCGACAGTTGTAGGGAAGGCGGAAAACCTACTCGTAGGGTTTTTGTAGTGGGTGAGGTGAGGTGAGGAGAGGACGGAGCGACGAGGGAAGATTACCTCGGGAGAAAAAGATGTAGTAAGCGCAAGTTCGGTGATTCAGGGAAAGATTGATAGAGTGATCAGGAGTTTGTGTGGCTCGGCGACGATGTGCTGACATCACGTGAGAGGAGTTCTGAATGGGAGAGGGAAATGGCCCGTTTTTCCTTTGGGATGTCGGTGGGGGTTTATTAGTGAATGGGACGGGACGGGATGGGGCGGGAGGGTATTTGCTGGGAGGGTACCTGGATGGTGGATGCGATCTGAGAAAGATACGAGGAAATATTTGCAAGGGAGGGATATTGAGAGATGTGAATTGAAAAAGATGAGCGAATATGATCGGAAAAAAACGGAACATGGTCATAGATATAAGAAATAGACGGAGAACTGGGATCACAAGGAATGAGTGACAGCTAGAAATGATGTGGGACATTATTCCTTAGGAAAGAAACTTAATCGTAAATGTAAGCAAACGGAGATAAAGAATATGTGCAATGAAAGAAATTTTGTGTTGCCTGTAAGCAAAGGAAGCAGTGAGAGATTATGTACAAGAAAAAAGATGATGATTGTAAATTAAAAAATAATAAATAAACTGCCTGGAGAATATTTTTTACAGAAAGTATAATCTGGTCGGGTTATAAGTCATATTGACAAGGAAAGTGATAGTGACTGTGACCAATAAGTTGAGAGAATATTTGCAAGGAGGGAAATATATAACAAATAATTACCAGAAAACATGAAGTGAATGTAAGCAAAGAAAGGCAGAATATTTTGCAGAAAAGAGAAAATATAGTAAATTTGAGCAAAAATTCGGAGAGAATTATCGTAAAGAAACTTGATGGCAAATGTAAACAAGCAAATGTGAGAGAATATTTATAAGTAAGGATAGATTTGAAAAAAGAAGACTGGTGAAATGTACGATTGTATTCAGAAAATTTGTATAGTTAGGAAATTTACTCAGGAAAGTGAAGGTTTAGCTTGAAAAAGAGTGAATGCGGTCTGTCAAGAAAAAAGAAGATACAAAAGAATCTTAGTGCTGGGAATGACAGTACAGAATAGGATCCAGAAAAAATGTCATACAGAAGTAAAGAGAGAAAAAATGAAACCTAAAGTAAAGGTGAAGAACCCGATATTTTTGAGACGCAAAAAGAGGGGCAGTTATTGTGTTGATGATGCGATGGAAGTTTCGAAGATCATAACAATCTGGTGGAAATTCAAGTATTTGCTTTTTAAAGATTTAGGAATTAATATGCAAATAATTGTTGGTCTTTTACAGAGTGCCATAGCTTGTCTGCTGTTGCTAATTATATTTTAACGCGTTCAGCTGACAAAACTTGAGGAAAGCGAGTGAGAGAAAGTCAGGAAAATGAACCGAAATCCTCTAATAACGGGAGAGAGGAATCTTCCTCACTCTGCCACTTCGTGTCAATATTTACACGTGAACATTTCTCAAAGGCGGCGTCTTTTGAGTTACATGGAGCTGAGTGCTCCCTGTTTATAGTGCAACAGATTAATGCTTCACCGTATCTTAAGGGTTGGAGAGGATGAGGAAAGTGTTGGAGGAGGAGTGAGAAGAATGAATAGAGGGCAGGAAAAGTCCTGTAATGTTGAAAGGGGGTAACCTAAGAGAGGCAAGAAGCTGAGGGAAAAATGGTGAACAAAGGATAAACTTAGAGGGAACTGAATGTAGAGGGAAGAGGGTGAAGCACGAGTAAACAGGATAGAGAAAAGAACGGGGTTTGACAGAAGGAGAGACGGGAACATTACAAGTAAAAGAGAAGGGTTAAATAGCTGAAGGTGAAGTGTTATTCACCATTGTTTATTACTGCATTTGTAGTTCATATTGTTGTTGAAGATATTACATAAGGGACATAGTATATCCTTTAGATACAGGAGCCTTAAAAAAGAATGCAGGCTTGGCATCTCCAGAATTTCAGGTAAGTGAAAAATGTGAAAGAAGGAAGAGTTTTAATAAAATGTACAAAAAATGCTTCCGTTTGAACCCGTTTGAATATGTTCAGTAAACAAGAAAGCAGTGAGTTCTCGTCTTCAGGTCAAACATAAGTCTATAAGAATTTAGAACCTGCTCTACTGTGGCGACCGAGTTCGTCTAATTATGCTGTTTTCTGGAAAACCAGAATGTTGTGACTATGACTTCCCAAGGGTATAGAACTGTCATCAGGAACAGTGGAGACTGTCTCGGTGATTAGTATTTTAAGAGAAACGGTTGCGCTACGTCTCAAACCGGCCGTCTACAGCGGCACCTTTTTAAAGTAGAGAATCATAACTGACTCGACACGAATGTGGGAGTATGAGGCTGGAAGGAAAACAATGGCAAAGTTGTTTATTTACGAAGGAGTATACACGTACAGGTAAAATTAACCTGATAGGGAAGAGGAGGGAGGAGAGAGAGAGAGAGAGAGGAAAGAGAAGGAACGAGAGAGAGAGAGAGAGAGAGAGAGAGAGAGAGAGAGAGAGAGAGAGAATCTGTAGAAACGAAGTGAAAGTAAACCAAAACTACTATTCTTCCTTACTAGACATTTTTTTTACTTAGATAACAGAAGGGTATAGAATTATGCCGCCACGCCACCCCCCCCCCCCCCCCTCCCTCTTCCCCTCAACCCCTACTCCACAATTTTCAACTCCCAGGTAATTTTGATGTAGAGTCAATATTTGTTGAGCGCGCTGGGTTCCGTATGTGTTCGTCATTTATAACAGCATGTTCGTAAGCCTAAACTGCATTTTTCCCCCTTTTTTTTGGGGGGGGTCTAATTTTATGATAATAATTCTGGGTAAACTGAAATCAATATTAGTTCGAAGTCATCCTGTAAGCAAACAGGTATGACATTTTCTAATGACCTGTGACTTAAGGGCCTCTCTCTCTCTCTCTCTCTCTCTCTCTCTCTCTCTCTCTCTCTCTCTCTCTCTCTCTCTCTCTCTCTCTCTCAAGAAAGGATTTGAATCATTCCATATGATTATTATGATTTAATGGCTCTCTCTCTCTCTCTCTCTCTCTCTCTCTCTCTCTCTCTCTCTCTCTCTCTCTTGTCATCATTATAATTGTAAGGTCTCTGACTTTTCAGATCAAACTCCCACGAAATTAAATGGAGAAAAGAGAGAGAGAGAGAGAGAGAGAGAGAGAGAGAGATAATAAATTTAGGTGGGGCCTTCATATATGACAAAGAGCATCCACATTAAGATGGAAAGAAAAGCCTAACTGTCGAAGACCGAGCCGTGATATGCCATAGAAAGAGCCCAAAAGTGCCTGTAAGAAAGAAAGAAAGAAAGAAAGGGAGGAGAAGAAAAATGGTAAATGCCAGAGCCAGGAGGAAATTGGGAGTAAAGTCTGAGAGGTACAAAAGAAGGCTATTAAAATTAAGGAGAGGCTGAAATAGACCCTTCAATTTCACATCGCACTGAACATCAGTGAGGAGAGAGGAGGCTGAACTTGAAAATCTCGTTAGGAAGAAGAAGAAGAAGAAGAAGAGAAGGAGGAGGAAAAGTTTCGCGAAACGACCAGACATTAAATTTTCTTGGGGGAGGTTAAACATAGATAGAGAAAAACCTGTACTCAAAAGGTGACTTTGGTTTCTCGTCGAATTGTTGTGGTCATTATTTTCTAATTAAAAAATTTTTGCCACCCTTAAAAAGGTATTTTCATGGTGGGAAGCCGTTTGATAATGGTTGGAAGACGAAAAAAAAATTATATATTTTCACGTGTGTTCATTAAATCGTACCTGATAGCTAGTTGAATTGTTCATTAGCATTATTATCAACTCGGGACTTGATGAAGACGTTTATTTGAAAATTTTGTCATATGTGCATTGAAATTTGTGTGTTTTTCGTATCCTACTTGACACACACACATATATTATAATTATATATATATATTATATATATTATATTATTCTATATATATCTATAATTATAATGTATATATAATATGTAAAATGTAAAAATTATTATTCCGGTTATAGAAAAGTAGAAAATTAACTATTTCATCATCGCTTTGCATCATCACAAACCTTCCACCTGAGAGAGAGAGCGAGAGAGAGAGAGAGAGAGAGAGAGAACTTTCCTTTTTCCACGCGAGGAGCCGCGAAGCCAGGCAAATAATTCTGGTAAGTAGAAGTTGCCGTAAATTCCTCATCCTTGGAGGAAAACGATAAATTCCCATCAGAATCGGAGGTGAAGTCTACCAGTGGTAGGGAAAACTAGGAGATTAATGTCCGAACTAAAAGCAGGATTACCCTGCCCCCGGGGGATTACGCTGCCAAGTGAGGCAAAAGAGGATTACATTCATGGAGGGAGGAGGAAAACACACGGTGAGGAGGTGTAGGGCGGAGGGATGCCGCCGTTGGGTCATAGGTGTACCATTCAGAGAAACACAAGGTGTTGCATGAGGTGCGATTAACTGGGTTTAAGAATGGTGATTATTAAGGAGGTGGATATTAAATGTATTATTGTATTTTAATTGAATATGTAATTACTATAATATTGTATGGTAATTACTACACGACCGTGCAGTAAACATCAGGATTCCAAGATTAATGAGACAGATAACACAACATTCAAGAATAATTGAGAGAAAAGTAAAGTTCGTATGCTGTACAAAGAGAGAATGTCGGGTATAGACTTGCTGTAAATAAACATCACGGTTCTTTGCAGAGAGAGAGAGAGAGAGAGAGAGAGAGAGAGAGAGAGAGAGAGAGAGAGAGAGAGAGAGAGAGTTTTTCTTTGAATAAAGAAGGAAAGTAAAGGGAAATATAATGTCCTACAGGGACCATAAGTTGAATAAGAATGCAAAAGAGTTCCTCAAAACAAAGAATTTGATTGGAAGAGAGAGAGAGAGAGAGAGAGAGAGAGAGGATGCTTGACTTTATGGCAAGGCATACTCAAAGTAATACTACTTACAGTCTTATGAGGCACAGTTTCCTAGGTCGAGAATGGCCCTTCCCGTCTTTACGATCCATAATGTTCTACTTTTAGTGTTTAGTGTCTCAGGTGTCTCATGTCCCACTGCGCTACTGCTTTTCAGGTTTTTACGTCATTTAGTTGTTATAGACCCTGTTGCTATCCATTTTGCTACAACCTTTTCCTGCACCAGTATGTTTTTATAGCATTTATTCGTCATGCGCCTACTATGATTATTATCAACGTGTATCGTTCCACTGACACTTCTGATGATAATAACAATGATAATTGTTGCCAGTGTTTTGGCTCTCGGCATGGGTGATTCTACCTGTATTTAAATACAGGTATCTTCTCTTTACGAAACCTTAAAATCCCGCAAAATTACACTGAACTTTAGCAGCCTTATGGCCGACCTATTGTTTGGGCGTCATTTTGTCGGTATTTGTAGTGACAAGAATCTTTTCATCCCTGAGATCGGCATCTGTAATTGAAAGTCCCTGGTTGTCGATACGTACATAGTCTGAAAACGGATGTCTGTATCCATTCCCTTCACAGGTCATGTAGTAACCAGTATCACTCTCCCAAAATCCCAAATATTGACCTGGAAATGTATCACTGAACTGGATTTTTCCAGGCATCCCTGGAAATCAGGGACTCAAAAGGAAATCGCCAACCAAGTCATCAGCCCAAACAAAATTATTTAAAAAGTTAAGGAACAAATTCCCCAGCTTGTATAGTAATGTTGCAGTCGGAAAAGCAGCAGCTGTTACAAAATATTAATGATAGGGTTACAAGAGGGCAATAGCTAAACTATAAACCCTTCCGTTAAAAATACGTGGACGCTGCTCTTTCTGAAGAAAACTACGGATATGCTGTTAGACAGCAATCTTCAGACACTACACTATGGGCCTTACTGCTTGCAGATAAATATTTTTATTGAATATTTTCTTCCTTTTTGTTGCTGCGATGACAGTCGATGTTGGCATGTTATTCAGCAGGTGGTAGAATAGAAATGCACACTGGGCTTTAAATAGGCAGCGCTCAGCAAGAGCAGAGAACGAAGGCGTAGAGGTCAAAGAACTGAAAGGGCAAGTGGATGGACGAGGTGAAAGGTCATTCCTTCTCTCTCTCTCTCTCTCTCTCTCTCTCTCTCTCTCTCCTCTCTCTCTCATGTATTGTTGCAACACCGCCAATCTCTTAATCTTTAATTTCGTCAACGTGAGTAGTATGAAGTATTCCTCATTGCTGCAAAACATCCCTTGGCTGAGGTACATATCACAGCAGCATAGTATTCTGCTGCCAGTTTTCCCTTACATTTATTATTTTCTTAGAATCTCATGACACTCTACTTCCTGTGTAGGAAAACACGAGGTCAGAATTTTAATGCTTACGAGATAGGACAGAGAGGGACTCTGCCTACGCCGTTCCTCAGATTTTCTAGGCTTCAGCCATAAGCCTCGTGAATTTAAGCTCTTCATATAACGTCGCCTTCTTTCCCTTCGTAACTTTAAATTACTTAAGGGAGGCCTTAACTCCAAGGTAGTTAGAACTTACCTTCTTTCGTTCATTCCTTAGCAGGTTTTTTAGGTGACGCTGCCCACACCCATTTCTACCCTGGTAGGTGACCACAAAAAGAGAGAGAAAAAACATACGTGACCGAAAGTTAGGTCGCTTGATTATTCAATTCTCGACTATCCTGACGAACTGGGCGAACAAAGGCCACTTGGATTTTGCGGAGTCCGTTCGGCCTCCACTATTTTAAGAATGCCAAGGCTGTTGGCTTACACCTCCATGTTCTGCTACCACGATTAAAGATCAAGGCAGCGTTTGCCACGATGGAACAACCTGAAGGACCTTCTTAATAAAGGTGACGATAGGTCTTGCAAGGACGTAAACCCACAGCACAATTCTGACCTTCAGGAGAAAGGGCCCACACCGGTCTCATCTGTGCAGAGTCTTTTACTCCCTTCTGGCTGGTTGAACCATTCCCACTACCTGCAGGATAACGCAACTGATCCCTGTGCGTGTGTGGGTTACGGGTTAGGTGGGGGTCAGTTGATACCGCCAAGAAGGTTGAGGTTCAGAAGATACACCTTTAGCCTTCGTCGGCAATGCAGATTACGCTCCTTTCATCGCAACAAATCATTTAAGTTAGGCTGTCCAACTCTGATCTGTGGACACATTCGTGTGCGGAGGTGTCTTGCTTCAAATCGGTGCTTTAACCTATGATTGCGCTTAGTCAGACTTTCATCTCTTGGATTACCCTTAGTCAGACTTTCAACATTTATATTACCCTTAGTCAAACTTTCATCTCTTGGATTACCCTTAGTCAGACTTTCAACTTCGGATTAAACCCATTTAGCAGACTTTCATCTTGTTGGATTACCCTTAGTCGACTTTGGCATCATTTGCGAATTACCCTAGTTTCAGGACTTTCATCTCTTGGATTACCTTAGTCAAAAGACTTTTCCATCTCTTGGATTACCCTTAGTCGGACTTGGCATTCTTTGGGATCCCACCCTTTAGGGTCAGGACTTTCAATCAACTTGGATACCCTTAGGTCGATTCATTCATTTGGATTACCCTTAGTCAGACTTTCAACATTTGGATTACCCTTAGTCAAACTTTCATCTCTTGGATTACCCTTAGTCAGACTTTCAACATTTGGATTACCCATAGTCAGACTTTCATCTCTTGGATTACCCTTAGTCAGACTTTCATCATTTGGATTACCCTTAGTCAGACTTTCATCTCTTGGATTTACCCTTTAGTTCAGGACTTTCAATTCTTGGATACCTAGTCAGACTTTATCATTTGGATTACTCTTAGTCCCAAACTTTAATTAATCTGGATTACCCTTAGTCAGACTTTTCATCCTTCTTGGAATTTAACCCTTAGTAAGACTTTCATCTCGTGGATTACCCTTAGTTCAGACTTCATTTCTCTTAGGACTTACCCACTTTAGTCAGGACTTTCAATCTCTTTGGATTACCCCTTTAGGTTCAAGACTTTCAACATTTGGATTTACTCTTAGGTCAAAAATTTAATCGCTTGGATTACCCCTTAGGTCAGATTTCATTTCTCTTGGAATTACCCTTAGTTTCAGGACTTCATCCTCTTGGATTACCCTTAGTCAGTAACTTTAATCTCTTGGGATTACCCTTAGTTCAGACTTGCATTCTCTTGGAGTTACCCGTTAGTAAGACTTTCATCATTTGGCTTACCCTTAGTCCATTGACTTTCATCTCTTGGATTACCCTTAGTCAGGGACTTTTCATCTCTTGGATTACCCCTTTAGTCAGGACTTTCATCATTTGGATTACTCTTAGTCAACTTTCATCTCTTTGGATTACCCTTCGTCAGACCTTTCATCTCTTGGATTAACCCTTAGTCAGACTTCATTCTCTTGGATTATACCCTTAGTCAGACGTTTCATGTCTTGGATTACCCTTAGTCAGACTTTTCATCTCTTGGATTTACCCTTAGTCCAGACTTTCAAACATTTTGGATTACTTCTTAGTCAAACTTTCACTTTCATTCCTTGGATTTACCCTTAGTCAAGACTTTCCATCTTCTTGGATTACCCTTAGTCAGACTTTCATCTCTTGGATTACCCTTAGTCAGACTTTCATCATTTGGATTACCCTTAGTCAGACTTTCATCTTTTGGATTACCCTTAGTCAACGACTTTTCAATCATTGGAGTGCTTACCCTTTAGTCCGAAACTTTTCATCTCTTCTTGGATTAACCCTTAGTCAGACTTTCATCTCTTGGATTACCCTTCGTTCGACTTTTCACATTTGGATTACTCTTAGGTCAACTTTGCATTCTTTTCTGGATTACCCTTAGTCTGACTTTCTCTCTTGGAGTACCCTTATGGACTTTCATCCCTTTTGATTCCCTTAGTCAGACTTTCATCATTTGGATTACCCTTAGTCGGACTTTCATCTCTTGGATTACCCTTTAGTCAGACTTTCATCACTTGGATTACCCTTAGTCAGACTTTCATCATTTGGATTACCCTTAGTCAGACTTTCATCATTTGGATTACCCTTAGTCAGACTTTCATCTCTTGGTCTTACCCGTTAGTCAAGGACTTTCATCACTTTGGATTACCCTTAGACAGACTTTCATCACATTGGATTACCCTTAGTCAGTACTTTCCTCCACTTGGAATTACCCTTAGTCAGACTTTCATCTCTTGGATTACCCTTAGTCAGGACTTTTCATATCTTGGGATTACCATTAGTCAGACTTTCATCACTTGGATTTACCCATTAGTTCAGACTTTCCATCTCTTGGGATTGAGCCCTTAGGTCGGACTTTCATCTCTTGGATTGACCCCTTAAGTCCAGGACTTTCATCACTTGGATTACCCTTTAGTCAAGTTTTCCATTTATTTCATCACTTGGATTACCCTTGAGTCAGACTTTCATCTCTTGGATTTACCCTTAGTCAGACTTTTCCCATCCATTTGGATTTACCCTTAGTCAGACTTTCAATCTTTGGATTACCCTTAGTCAGACTTTCATCTTCATGGATTACCCTTAGTCCGGACCTTTCATCCTCTTGGATTACCCTTAGTCGGACTTTCACATCTCTTGGGATTACCCTTAGTCCAGGACTTTCATTCTTCTTGGATTACCCTTAGTCAATCTTTGTTCATCTCTTTGGATTACCCTTAGTCAAGACCTTTCATCTTTTGGCTTACCCTTAGTCAGACTTTCATCTCTTGGATTACCCTTAGTCAGACTTTTCATTCATTTGGATTACCCTTTAGTCCAAACTTTGTCATCTCGCTTAGATTGCCCTCTAGGTCCAGACTTTCATCTCTTGGATTACCTTAGTCAGACCTTTCATCTCTTGGATTACCCTTTAGTCAAACTTCCATCTCTTGGATTGCCCATTTTAGTCAAACTTCATCTCTGTTGGATTACCATTAGTCAAGACTTTCATCTCTTGGATTACCCTTTAGTCAGACTTTCCATCTCTTGGATTACCCTTTAGTCGGACTTTCATCTCTTGATTACTCTTAGTTCCAAACTTTCATCATCTTGGATTACCCTTAGTCAAACTTTCATCTCTTGGATTACCCTTTAGTCAAACTTTCATCTCCGTTGGATTACCCTTAGTCAAACTTTTCAATTCTTCTTGGATTACCCTTTAGTCAGACTTTCATCTCTTGGGATTAACCCTTAGTCAGAGTTTTCATTTTGGATCTTGGCCCTTGCCCTTTTAGTCAAACTTTCCATCTCTTGGATTACCCCAACTTTAGTCAGACTTTCATCTTTTGGATTACCCTTTTAGTCAAACTTTGGCATCCCTTCTTGGATTTCCCCTTGAAGTCAGACTTTGGCATCTTTGGAATTACCCTTAGTCCAGAACTTTCATTCTTCTTGGATTTACCCTTTAGGCAGACTTTCATTGCCTCTTGGATTACCCTTAGTGGAACTTTCATCTCTTGGATTACCTTCTTCAGTCAAATTTCTTTATTCTCTTGGATTACCCTTAGGTCAAAACGTTTTAATCTTCTTTGGATTACCCTTTAGTCAAGCTTTTCATCTCTTGGATTTACCCTTAGGTCAAACTTTATCTCTTGGGATTACCCTTTAGTCAGACTTTCATCTCTGGATTACCCTTTAGGTCAACTTTCATTCCTTGATTACCCCTTAGTCAGGACTTTCATCTCTTGGATTACCCTTTAGTTCAAACTTTCATCTCTTGGATTACCCTTTAGTTCAGACCTTTCATTCTTACTTGGATTACCCTTAGTCAAAGACTTTTTCATTCTCTTGGATTACCCTTTAGTCAGGACTTTCATTCTCTTGGATTACCCTTTAGTTCAAACTTTTCATCTCTTGCGATTCACCCTTTAGGTCAGACTTTCATTCTTCTTGGCATTTACCCTTAGCAACTTTCTTCTTGGATTACCCTTTAGTCAAACTTTCCATCTCCTGGTGGATTACCCCCTTTTAGTCAAACCTTTCATCTCTTGGATTATCCCTTTAGTCAGACTTTCATCTCTTGGATTACCCTTTAGTCAAAGACTTTCATACTACTGGATTTCCCTTAGTGCAGACTTTTCATTCTCTGGATTACCCTTTAGTCAAACTTTCATCTTTCTGGATTACCCTTTAGTCGAAACTTTCATTTCTTGGATTTACCCTTAGGTCATTACCTTTCATCTCTTGGATTACCCTTTAGTCCGGACTTTTTCATCCTTCTTGGATTACCCTTTAGTCAAATTTCATCTCTTGATTACCCTTAGTTAGACTTTGTCATATTTTCATCTTCTTGGATTTACCCTTAGTCAGACTCTTCATCTCTTTGGAGTACCCTTTAGTCAAAGCTTTTCCATCTCTTGGGTACCCTTGTCAGACTTTTCATTTCTCTTGGATTACCCTTAGTCAGACATTTCGAATCTCTTGGATTACCTTAGCAGACTTTCTTCTCTTGGATTACCCTTAGTCAGACTTTCAATCTACTTGGATTTACCCTAGTCGACCTTTCATCTCTTTGATTACCCTTTAGGGTCAAACTTTCATCTCTTTGGATTACCCGTTAGTCAGACTTTCATCTCTTGGATTACTTTAGTCAGGACCCTCAAATTTCTCTGGATTAACCTTCAGTCGGACTTTCATCATCTCTTGGGTTACCCTTAGAGTTTCAAAACTTTCACTCTGGATTACCCTTCAGGTTCCCACTTCATCTCTTGGATTTACCCTTAGTCATACTTTAGTCAGAACTTTCATCTTGGTTACCCTTAGTCAGACTTTTCCATCTCTTGATTACCCTTATCCGACTTTTTCACTCGGCCTTTGAATTTAACTTAGTCAGAAAAATTATCTATGATTTACTTTTAGACTTTCATCTCTTGGATTACCCTTAGTCAGATTTTCATCTCTTGGATTACCCTTAAGTCGGACTTTCATCTCTTGGATTACCCTTATCTGACTTTCATCTCTTGGATTACCCTTAGTCATTCTTTCATCTCTTGGATTACCCTTGAAAGTTTCAGGACCCTTCATCTTTTTGATTACCCCTTAGTCGGACTTTCATCTCTTTGATTACCCTTAGTCAGACTTTCAATCATTTGGATTACCCTTTATTCAAACTTCATCTCTTAGATGCCCTCTAGGTCAGATTTCATCTCTTGGATTACCCTTAAGTCAGACTTTATTTCCCATTCTTTTCCCTTGATTTAACTTTAGTCAACTTCATCTCTTTGATTTGGCCCTTTTAGTCAGGAACTTTCATCTTCCCTTGATTTAAAACCCCTTTAGTCAGACTTTCATCTGGATTACCCTTAGTCACCTTTTTCATCTCTTGGATTCCCCTTTAGTCAGACTTTCCCATCTTTTGGATTTACCCTTAGTCAGACTTTCATCTCTTGGATTAACCCTTTAGTCAGGACTTTCATCTCTTGGATTACCCTTTATTTGTCCCGGACACTTCATCTCTTTGTTACCCTTCCTTTAAAGGGTTCCCAAGCTTTCATCTTCCCTTGGATTTACCTTAGTCACTTTCATCTCTTGGATTACCCTTTTAGTCAAACTTTCATCTTCCCATTTGGATTACCCTTAGTCACTTTCAGGCCTCTTGGAATTACCCTTAGTCACTTTCTTCTTGGATTACCCTTAGAGGTTTCAGACTTTCATCTCTTGGATTACCCTATTTCGGACCTTCATTTCTCTTGGTATTACTTTTAGGTTCGGACTTTCATCTCTTGGATTACCCTTATTCCAGAAACTTTTCATCTCTTGGATTACTTTAGGTCACTTTTCATCTCTTGGATTACCCTTAGTCGGACTTTCATTTCTTTCTTGGATTACTTTCTTAGTTTCCCGGACTTCATCCCGGCCCTGGTTACCCTTTAGTCAAACTTTATCTCTTGGATTTACCCTTTAGTCAGACTTTATCTCTTGGGTTACCGTAGTTTCGAAACTTTCATTTCTTGGATTCCCACCCTTTTGGTTTCCCAGCTTTCATTCTCTTGGATTACCGCTTTAGGTTCCCAGAAACTTTCATCTCCCTTGATTACCATTAGTCATTTGGGAACCTTCATTTCTGGATCCCTTAGTCAGACTTTCATCTCTATTGGATTTACCCTTAGTCAAACTTTCTCTTTGGATTACCCTTTAAGTCCAAACTTTATCTTTTGGATTCACTTTAGGTCAAAACTTTCATCCCTTCTTGGAGTACCCTTAGTCAGACTTCATCTCTGGATTACCTTTAGTCAAACTTCCATTTCTTGGATTACCCTTTAGTCAAACTTTATTCTGTATTACCTTTAGTCAGACTTTCATCTCTGGATACCCTTTAGTCAGTTGGACTTTCACTTTCCCTTGATTTCCCTTAATTTAAGAAAACTTTCATTCCCTTCTGGGATTACCCTTTTAGTCAAAACTTTCTCCCTTCCTTTTGGAATTACCCTTTAGTCAAAAGACCCTTTCAAAAATTCTTTTGGATTACCCTTAGCAGACTTTTCAAAATTTCTCATTGGATAACCCTTTAGGCCCGACTTTCATCTCTTGGAGATTACCTTAAGTCAAAAATTTCATTACCCTTTCTTTGGTTTACCCTTTAGTTTCTTAAACTTTCATTCCCTTCTTTGGATTACCCTTTTAGTCAGATAGGTTCCCAAACTTTCATCTCTTGGATTACCCTTAGTCAGGACTTTTAGGTTCCCAAACTTTCTCTCTTGGATTTCTTACCCTTTTAGGCCCGGACTTTTCATCGGCCCCTTGGGTCCCCTTTAGTTCAAAACTTTCATCTTTGGATTACCCTTATCAGAACCCTTTCAAATTCTCTTGGATTACCCTTTAGACTTTTATCTCTTGGATTACCCTTAGTCAGACTTTCATCTCTTGGATTACCCTTAGTCAGACTTTCATCTCTTGGATTACCCTTTAGTCAAACTTTCATCTCTTGGATTACCCTTTAGTCAGACTTTCATCTCTTGGATTACCTTAGTCGGACTTTCATCTCTTGGATTACCCTTTAGACTTTCATCTCTTTGATTACCCTTAGTCAGACTTTCATCTTTTGGATTACTCTTAGTCAATTTTTCATCTCTTGGATTACCTTTAGTCAGACTTTCATCTTTTGGATTACCCTTAGTCAGACTTTCATCTCTTGGATTACCCTTAGTCAGACTTTCATCTCTTGGATTACCCTTAGTCAGACTTTCATCTCTTGGATTACCCTTTAGACTTTCATCTCTTGGATTACCCTTAGTCAGACTTTCATCTCTTGGATTACCCTTTAGACTTTCATCTCTTGGATTACCCTTAGTCAGACTTTCATCTCTTGGATTACCCTTTAGACTTTCATCTCTTGGATTACCCTTAGTCAAACTTTCATCTTTTGGATTACTCTTAGTCAAACTTTCATCTCTTGGATTGCCCTTTAGTCAGACTTTCATCTCTTGGATTACCTTTAGTCAGACTTTCATCTCTTGGATTACCCTTAGTCAGACTTTCATCTCTTGGATTACCCTTAGTCAGACTTTCATCTCTTGGATTACCCTTAGTGATTTTGAATTAACGAAATGAATGAAATTTGTGGCCCTATGGACTTCTAGAGTTGCAATGTAAAGATATTTTGAATCTTTACTTTGGTATAAGGTCTCGACATACATGTCCTGCTCATTGGGAAATCCGTAATAAGTACTACCACTCATTACTGTAATCTTGTATGATGAATTATGGAAACAATTCAGAAATCATGCATGCAAGCATCAACCTTCTTTAGAAAGCGAGAATTAGTGTAAAATCTTGAAGATCTTGGCATTTAAATTACAAGTCGGTATCATCCACGTTACATATAATTTTGCATCGCGAAGGGTGAAATACGTTGGACGTCGTATGTAGGCACTCATATCTTGCTTGTCCTGCAGCACCATGCCATTTTGAATTTTGAATTCAGTGTACTTGTGATTGGGAAGGGAGTTTATATACCTGTGCTTAATTAACTAGGAGAAGAGAAAATAGGTAATCTGAGAATGTCAACCACTAACGCACTGTATTAGCGTTCGTTCAGATTGTACTTAGCACATATATAAAGCCTGTGATACCAGAAGTCAGACATTAGGCAAAAGAACTCTAAAATTATAGAGAAAGCCGTGTTAAAAGAGAAATTGTTTAGACTTTGAAAAGATTATTCAGGATAACAGAAATCTTTCAAGTCATACTTGCCTGAGCTTCAAAAAGTATCCAAATGATAATTTTTTTAAAAGTTTTGTTATGAGTATTTTGATGCAAAGGGCATGGATTTCCTACGTGTCTATAATGTGTCCATACTAGGTCTCTGAATCTGTTTTTCCACGTAAGTAAATCGAATCCAGTAACTCTGGTTTTCCTTATGCCGTTTATCATATCCCTACTCCATAATTTTTGCATTTCCTTCGCCTGTATTACTTAGTATGTAGCTTTTTTTTTACAAGTTTTAGAGAAAAAATGCGTTTATGCTTTCTTTATATATATATATATATATATATATATATATATATATATATATATATATATATGTATATGTATGTATGTATATACATACATACATACACTTTGTACAAGGAGACTTGAAGAAGTTTATATATATATATATATATATATATATAAGTGTGTGTGTGTGTGTGAGTGTGGGAGAGAGAGAGAGAGAGAGAGAGAGAGAGAGAGAGATATGAAGTTGTCGAACTTCCTGAAGCCTCGTCCTTTGAAGTTAAAAGAGGCGACCAACCCAAACCGTTGTAGGCCAGACCGCCTCCAAAGCCCTTTGAGTAGAAATTATTGGAAAAGTGCTAAGCCACCTCTCTCCTCTGAAATTCAGGGTCATTAGCATTTTAAGGAAGATGAAAGACTCAACGGCTGAAGCCCCGCAAACTTATAAATCTAGGAAATTGTTCTGCGAAACTTTCACTATCTCACCTGGTTGTGTTTGTGGTGTTGTGAAGATAAACGTTCTGCCCCGTCATGTTGTTTCTTCTCAGGGGGAACTGGTTATTATTGTTAGTATATTGTCGGCCCCTTGATGATGTTGATCCTAAAATAACACAAACGATCTCTTGGAGTGATAGATAAAAATTGAAAATCCGTTTTAAGTTTAATAACCCACATTTGCTCTACTAATTAGTTTTTCCAGTCATGGGTCGGTGAGATTACGTAGTATGCATTAATTTTATTTTGTTGCGTGAATTATGCATATTATATATATATATATATATTTATATATATACTTTATAATATATTTATATATATTATATATTATTTATTTATATATATATATATTATATAGATATAATTAATTAGAATAGTATATATATATATATATATATATATATATATCTATATATATATATATATATATTATATTTATATATTATTTAATATTTATATTATTATTATTTATAATATATATATATTATTATATATATATAATATATTATATATTATTAATATTATATTATAATATATATCTATATATAGATATCTATATAAATATATATATATATATATATATATATATATATATATATTATCTATATCTATATATATATATAATTATATTATTAAAACAGCCCATTCACTTTCATCTTATACACCCGCGCTTCGTAGATGTGAAGGACCCATCCCCTTCGACACCTCCACTCTATCTACTCAGCACTTCCGTTTCCACATCAGCGATTCGTAACACAGATTCGCCCTTTCAAAGCCAACGCCGCTAAGCTTTTCACTACTTATGCTGTGTAGTTCCTGATTTCGGACCCCTTTCAATTTTTGTCTCGCGTAGGCTGACTCCTTGAGGCCTACCTGATGTGTTTTCTGTTATAAGAACAGTTTTTGTTAAAAAAACGTTTATAAGTTTGATTTTCTTAGAAACTACCAACTGAGACATTTTTAGTGGCATCGTCTCCCCAGTACTTGAATTAACTAATCATTATTCAGTAAAGTTTTTATTGAGCTTTGAAGTTAGACCAATCACAACTAGACAGTGAAAATCATCTTACATAAGTCGACCTTGATCAGTAGGAATGCTCGTCAGGTTTTCTCATAGGGATAGAGGTATCGTCGAAACGATGAGTATCTTTGGTTAGAATCGCCTTTATTATCCCTGCCTACACTTTCAAGCACTCCCTGGCAGGCGCTCAGGCGCATAGGAATGCATGCAAGCAAAGGCCATGACCCCATTCGTTCTGTTTTAATGTTACCCCGGAGGTAAGAAGGGGGTCAGCGATGGAAATGGAATGTGCCAATCACCGACTCAAGGGGGAGTGGGGGATTCTCATCCCCCTCTTCCCTGTGTATCCTCCTCCTCCTCCTCCTCTTAACCGAATGCTCATGCCCCCCCTAGTCCCCCTTCCTCCCTTCCTTCCTCTCTCCCTTCCTTTCTCTCTCTCTCTCCACAAGAAATGTACTAGAGGAGAAGAAATCCAGGGGATTTTCCCCAAGGCCGTCCGCTCGAATTTTTACAATAAAGTCTCTAGAGAAGACAAGTTGTCTTTCTTTTTTTTCCCCTCATTCGTACGAGAGGCTTCTTTGCTCCGAATCGAGGACTTTCTTGTCTCGAATCGAATAGATTTAAGAGACATTGGGCACCGATTCTTCTCATAGTCTCCCTGAACCTTCGTCCATTTTCTGTATTTTATTTAAGAATGAAGGGGAATCCCGGTTGATATACGAAAAGAGGAACATTCGCTGGGTTTTCTAATAGTGCTTAATATGCATTTCCACAAATATAACAGATTTCCTTTCCAAAAAGGTCATGAAACGTGGAACTTAGGAGTGTATAAAATTGATAAGGGATTATGGGCAATGGGGCTGACTCATACACAAAACATCTCTACGTATTAAAACAGAGACTGAACCTAGATTCTAGGGAATACAGAAATTATGTAAAAAAAAAAAAAAAAAAAAAAGGAGATGGGGGGGCGGGCAAAGGCATGGGGAGGTAAGATTAGTAATAAAAGAAATATTTTTTGTAGAATATCATTATAGTTAGATCTCGATCTTGTATTTGACAGGTTATCATATGGCAGACTCTGGATCATTATGGATTCTTCAGTTTCATTGCAGCTCTTTTACAGTTATTCATGAGTGGTGGTAACACCAAATTTGAGTGTAATTTTTGTAGAATTGCGTTTTCCTCCCGAAGGGAAAAATTGTATTTTAAAGAATGGTACATATAGGATGGAAGTATAGGTTTTTAGATGTTCGCTTTTGAACATGCGAGGGACCTGGTCCAGGACATGGCCGGAATCTCCGATTTCTCTTTTGATTTTAAGAAACGGCTGTGATTCGCCTCCCTACGGATATAAGCCTTAGGCTTGTTCTTTTTCCTTTCAGAGCTGGCCTGAGATTGAACAGCTTTGGTTTTTCTCTTTTTTTTTCTCCCAGCTTATGGTAAAGAAAATAAGGCGTCATTTTTGGTAGTGCGGGTATAATTCTTTATGTCGTAGTAACCAAGGTCTGGAGAATAAGTTTCCTCTAGATTTTGATAGTCACCTAGTGAAGCGTATAGTATATGAACAGATGGAGTGGAAAATTCTATTCAGCGCCGTTAAATGAGAAAGATTTAGTGGAATTAAACAGATAAACAGGATGACAGGAAAATAGAGGACTTGGGCTTGACGTACTTTAGGTGAAGTTACACAGCTTAAGAGGAAAATAGAGGAACTAATGGAGTGAAGAATTACTTTGATGAAAATAAAATACAACGTAAATTGGTGAATGTATTAACATGAAATGAAATTATGAAGTGGACGTGAAGTACTGTGTCAAGCGAGAAATAAAAGGATACATTAAAAAAAATCATAGAATGCTCCGAGACTCCTGTTGAAATAGGGATGATTTGCCTAAGGGAGAGCTTCCCCCTTTGGTCACCATGTACTACCTGCCTCTGCCTGCCATGTTGAGGTTGATAAAAACCTTTTTTTTATCGCAAATTTTCGGGTTCGATATGATATAATGGACTTTAAATTTTGAGTATTTACATTCGTGATATACATACGTATGTATGTATCCATATATTGTATACATGTGTATATACATATACATATATACACTCATATATATACTTATATATGTATGTATGTTTATATGTATATATAAAATTCCATTATGATACGTGTTTCATGCACAACACTTTTCATGAGAAAGAAAATTTGGTGAACTAGTCGGTTAACGATATATTATTTTGACATTTGTTTATTTCCAAAGCTTTCAGACGTGTTCAGAAGTCTATAATTTTGTTCTATGTTAGTACGATATAGCTGGCAGGTTTCATTTTCATAGTAAACAATAAAGAAAATCTGGAGATTCTTTATAAAGAAAAATAATTGACAGGATGAACTTCAGTGCATATTAGTACGTTGTAAATGGCATACATTGGATCCATTTTACGGACCAGAGGATATTTTAGTAATTACCTTATCTTGGACAATTACTAATCTTGGACATACTGAATTTTGAAATATGGTGAAGTGAATTTATTGACTTTCACTAGTTCTATATCTGTGTCGATATTCAATTTAACCATAGTTTCTCGGTGGACGAGTCTGTTACATGCTCGACTACCGATCTGAGGGTCCGGGTTCGATTCCCCGCTCTGCCAACGCGAAACCAGAGGAATTTGTTTTTGGTGATAGAAATTCATTTCTCGATGTGGGTCGTGTCCCACAACAAGCTGTGGGTTCCGTTGCTAGGTTAACTAGTTGGGTCCTAGCCACGTAAAAATATCAAATCTTTCGGTCCAGCCGTAGGAGAACTGTTAATCATTTCAGTGGTCTGGTAACTTATTGTTTCCAAACTGTAATTCATAGGAGCTGATCTTGTGCTTCCAAGTGCAGCCTCGACACTTGAGAAGACTTCAGAATAACTAACAAAGCCCAGCGACTGACTGACCATTGCAGCAGCCTAATTGGAGTGAGGTTAAGGCACGCGCAAAGCTTCTTCTCCATTCCTTGTAATTTACTTGTAAATGAAACGGAGCGACGGGATTCTGCTGGAAAAAATAATTACCTGATGTGCTAAGGGGTTTGACGAGAGGTTGTGTTATATATGTTAATGGTAATTGGAAATATGCTAATTTGTCGAGCGTGTGTTTTTCCTCATTTTGTGAGATGTAAAGAATTTTTTTTTAAACATATTTTGAGAAATTTACTCAAATTATTTTCTTTCCCCTTTACCATTTGTATTTTTATTTCTCTTGCTGAGACAGGCTAGTATTATTTGGTGTCTTGTATTAAAACATCCTTTGGTACTGAATATCATCTAGGAAGGCTAATATATGTGATAGAGCTCTTGATTTTGCGAGTATATGAGGTTTATTCAAGTATTTCCTATTCCCTGATATGAACAAATGTTGAGTCAAATCCTTGGCAGAATGAAAAGTCGCTATTGAAACTCGCCAAACGTTGTTGTGTAATATATATATATTATATATATATATATATATATAATGTGTGTGTGTGTGTTGTGTGTGTGTATTATATACATTATATATATACTATATATATATATATATATATATATATATATATATATATAAAGTATATAAACTTTTATCAGCCAAACTATCATTTT
>NC_061089.1:15548914-15676414 GCF_015104395.2 Macrobrachium nipponense
TTGCTTTTTTGAATAATATTCCAGATTCTTTTTACAGATAAAATACAACTTGAACTCTGATTTCCTTACAGCAGCATTTATTATTAATGTTATTAATTTTTTGGTTTTTTGTTTTTGCTGATTTCGAAATCTCTCTAAAATTTTTCACCCTTAATATTCACTAATAAATTATTGTATTGTTTCGGTTATATTCAACATCCCATATGAATAACGACCGATGTTGAGGAAATTTCTTAAGGTTTTAATTTATTTTATTTATTTTTAACAAACATTAAAGAAAACTACCAGAAAATAGTGACGTCTTGCTTGAGCTTCCTCTCTCATGTGACACTCACTCCCGAAATTCTGCGCGAGGCCTTCTTCCCTCTTCCTCTCTTAAATAATTTCCTTTGTCCGTTCCAAGAGTTTAAAATTATTACAGTTTTTTGTTATGGATTAGTTGCCTTTATTTCTAAATAAAATACTCATATTTTGCAAACCCTAATTTACTGTAATATTCACGTCGGTAAATGTGTCTTTTATTGCACACATACAGTAATATAGTATATATATATATATATATATATATATATATATATATATATATATATATATATATATATATATATATATATAGACAGATACGACAGACCAGACAATCTGTGCGCACCTATGCGCAGGTTTATACACAAACATATATACATATAGAACTGAATGCATGTGCAAGAAGTATTTGTTTGGAATTACCAGTAAACATCTGATATTCTTTCATTATTAAATAATAACAATCATTTGATGGCATCCGCGACGATGGCCTGTTGAAATAATTTTTTTAATAATTGAAATCATGTATAACTTTCGTTGTAATTAATCCTGTATACTGACAAGAATGATGTTCTTTTTTTTTTTTTTTTACTTCCTTCTTTGAAGGACAGATTTAAGCATCACTGTCAAATGATATTTTGTTTTGATTCTAATCTTTTATTCTGCTAAATTCTCTTAATATTTTTCTTCTTCCCGGTAAATAGTTGCCTTCCATGCAGTCCTTCATAATTAGATTATCGTGCTAATATAATATAACCCGCTTGTCTTGGTTAGATCATAATGCTCTCATTACTTGCGTGAGAAACACCCTTAACATAATTCTGTTGGAATAACATTCCATCATCATTTAGCCGTAATTTGCTTTTCTTATCAAATAACTTCTTTGTCGCAACTCCGTTGAAATATTCCCCTGAATCCAAATTAATTGAATTGCGTATTCCGTAGCCTTCGGCAAGCATATGAATTGAATTACCGTCTCCAAAGACCGCTATTAATGATTTTCCTTGACTATCTCTTTTTTTTTTTATTGACGCCTATCTGGCATACCCACTGAAAGCTCGTCTTCATAAATAACATTATTTCGTGGAAATAATACCTTTCTTTCGACTCCCGGTAAATAATAGTCTTCGTATGATCTGCTGTTCATAATAAGTAAATTTCTTGTTCTGTGACTTTTATTTATAAATCTTGCACCCTTCGCCACACGTCCCCAAATTATGCCATTATACTCTCTCTCTAGTTTCTCCTCCTCACCGTAATTCCTTATGTACGACTTATTCCTTGAGTCGAAGAGGTAGTTTTGCGTAACTGCTACGAATTCTGCATATCCCCTAATTCGCCATTTATGCCCCCCCCCCATCCTCTTCGTTACGCAAATCTGGTTTGTATCCTTCTCTCTCTCTCTCTCTCTCTCTCTCTCTCTCTCTCTCTCTCTCTCCAGTCAATATTGACTTTTCCTTTCCCAAATTCATCGTCGGATAATGCTTTATCCTATCCTAACGTCCACGATAATTATTTCATTAAGTCCTAAATATCAACTACCTTTATCTTATTTCATTAAGCCCTAAATAACAGCTACCTTTATCTTATTTAAAACTATAATGTACGTTAACCAGTCGTTAAATTCTCGGAAATTTATTTAATTCTCTATTATGTTAAGCTTCTCACTAAGTATTCATTCATTTCCATTCTTAACTACGGTAAACTTTATTTTTCCATAAGCCCACAGTTTCTATCCCGTTTCCTTTTCCCTTTTCGTCCTGAATATTTGAGATACTGCCCTCCATCAACACTGCATATTGAAACCAGTTTTTCCAGAGTATTGAAGTCAATAATGCCATGTGTTTGTATAAAGTTATTTTTAGGGAAGATGGTAAAAAAACTAAAAAACTTTTTTTACAGTTATTTTTATGAAATATGGTAAAAAATCTAAAAGAATTTTAGAGTTATTTCTAGGAAAGATGGTCCAAAAATTTAAAGAATTTTATATAGTTATTTCTAGGAAAGATGGTTAAAAAACTAAAAGAAATTTATAAAGTTATTGTTAGGAAAGATGGTAAAAAACTGAAAGTAATTTAGAAAGTTATTTCTAGGAAAGATGGTAAAAAAATTTTAAAAAAGAAAAAAATAAACCTCTTTCCCTAAAGTACTTGGTAAATATTTAAAAAAATATTATTCCCTTTCGCGAAGTTTAGAGGTGATGCTGATATTGTCAATCTACGCAACTCCTCAAAACAATGATAATAACAAGAAAGAACATTTCAATCAGTCGGCCGTCAATACATCATTAGGTTTCCTTGACTTCCCCAGTGAGTAACCCTTTAAATAGTAAAAATGATTCTTTCTCACAAATAATAAAAATGATTCTTTCTCCTCTCGCTTGCCGTTTTTCCCAAGGAAATGGCACCCTTTTCTCTCAGTATTCCGTGACCCAAAATTGACATTTTGGCCCCCCCAACCCACCCATGAAAAAAGATCAATTTTGCAACTTGATATTTTCGAATGTGGCTTTAGTTGTGGCTGTTGTGGATCGATTTGTACCGCTTTTAAGTGCTTTCAGTGATGCTTTTGTTTGTTTGTTTGTTTTTTTATCAATGAATAATGATTTCAGGTGTTTGAATTTAAAAACCGTCAATGGTTGCGAGTTTTTTTTTTTTTATCTTATGTATCTGTTTGTTTGTGATCAGTGTCTCTTGTTTGTTTTGCATTTTGATTTGCATTTGTTCATGAAAATGACATCTATTTGTAAGACGCTTGGGTTGGATTTACTGTTGTGCTTGTGAAATAAAAAACAGAAAACTGTTTATTTTGCCCATTACAGGTGGTTGAATCAATTGCCTGCTTTACACGTTTATGTTGTTGCTTATAATGTTTTGAATTTCAGATTTTAACCCATTTGTTTTTGTAGAAAATTTCATCCTTTGTTGTTTCATAAACTCTTTCTGTTCGTGAAACGCAGCGTACACTCATATACTATGTTATGATATATTTTGAAAAAGGAAATGCAGTTTATTTTCATGGTGGACATATACTATTTATATTTTATATCCCGTTATTATCCCCTTGAGAAATTATATATATATATATATATATATATATATATATATATTATATATATATATATATATATATATATATATATATATATATATATATTATATATATATATATATAAATATATATATAAATATGTGTGTGCTTTAGATTCTCCTCTTATACTGCGAATGGCACAATCATAACTTTGTCGTGTACAGTTGATTTTCCTGTTAATAGCCAAATGGTTTGTAGACGAGAAAAAATTGAGTAATTCCGGTATATTTTCCAAAACAAGCTGTCATATATAATCCTGCTGATCACTTTTTGCCTCTAATTTTGTTTGAGGAAGTTTTTTTATTTATTTTTTAAGTGGAAAGTTACTGTGAAGTTACTTTATTGTTAATTGAAATCTGCTTTATGCATGCCATGACAGCTTTTATTTCTTTATTATTTCTTTTTAGTTTTATTACCGTCGGTACCACCGGTTATATATGCCAAATTGACCCTGTTTTTACGCAGTGCATTCCAGGTCTATTGAACTGAATGCACACGTTCAACGAAAAGGTATTAGTGTCCTCGTAGTATCAGGAGCTCAGCATCGATCTATAATGATTAAAAGACGTGGAAAAACCGGAAGACCAGGCCATAATATTGAATCACAGAGCATAATTCACAGACAGGGTGGAGGCATTACGTTTTCGAAGTTGTGCTTTCATTGAGACTTAATATAATATCTTCTACAGTTTGAGTTTCCACTCTGATGAGATATTGTGTTCAATTTATGGAATTTTAATGTACCCCAGGTTACAGTTGTGACCATAAGTTTACGCCTGATATCAACTGATGATATGCTATTCGGTCAAGCTTCTATATTCCCTTATTCGCTGACAACTTCAGATGTACCGAAAGACAACGTTTGACTGCCTCGTGTTGTGCGTTTTGTAAAGGACAAAGTATATTCTTTTATCATTCTTTTAGTAGTCATAAACCAGCTCTGCCATAATTCCTTTTAAAATAACTCACGGTCTTTGGTTGACATGCTTCGCATATAAGGTCCGTTGTTACTGCGAGTACAAAGAGAAAAGAGCGATAAAAAGATAATTTGTAAGATGTCGTGGCGGGTTTATGAAAGAGCACAAAGTTATTTCCATATGAATCTTTCGTTCTTCACTTTGGCTTCAAACTTGGCTACACAAGACACGTTCCCATTATATGAGAAATGCTCATTGATATGAACACATTAATGGAAGAAAAACGTTCAGATCTATGCATATTAAGCTAATAAGTTTTCCATCCAATTAATCTTATAAGAAATTACTTACATATAAAAAAAAAGTCGCGCTATTTCAGTGGGACAATTTATACTGAAACTTTCACTTGTATACAGTAATATTTGTAAATGACGAGGAATATATATATATATATATAATATATATATATATATATATATATATATATATATATATATATATAATATATATATAATATCACACCGAGCGCGCGTATGCTACACGAATTCCCAGTGGGACGATTTGCAGCGTGAATGCTGGCGGAGAACGATAATTGAAAAAATGAGTCATTAACCCAAGTTAGTTCTGCTAATAGCTAAGGGTACTGAAATTAGATCGCAGTCAATTTATTTCTCTCTCTCTCTCTCTCTCTCTCTCTCTCTCTCTCTCTCTCTCTCTCTCTCTCCTCTCCTTACTCGGGTTATATCTATATATATTTGCCAAAAATAAGTTCTCTTTCCCCCTACTCGGGTTATAATATCTATATATATTTGACAAAAATAAGTTCTCTCTCCCCTTACTCGTGTTACAATATTATATATATTTGCACAAAAAAAGGTGGTTCCTCTAAAGAGAAGTTAACTTAAATAGAAGTCACTTAGGATTTCTTTTTATCTCTTCATTTTGGTTTCAAAATGGGCTGCACTAGACACTGTTCCCAGTGTATATTAGAAATGGTCGCTTTTATGAACACATCAAGTTTTTTAGGTTGTCAATAGAAGGAAAGTATTCAGATAATATACAAAAGCTAATATGCGAGTCGTGCAGTGCATTCTTCAAAAGTTAAAAGTAAACCAAAAATCTCCGATTTCATTGTGAAAATTTATAATGCAAACAATCATTTACTATAGCAAAATACCACTTTCAGTTTGTTAACAAATATGGATCTCGTGGAAGTTGATTTTTGTTTGTTTATTTGTTTGAAGATGTTGCCAGTTTCTATTTTGAATACTAGTGCGCATATTTTATTGTGTTGATGAATCTGACGAATGTTAATGTACATAAGTTTGACGGCACACTCGCGCATGGCAACATAATTTGCTGTTGACCTTGCAACTACTGTGGCTGTGGTCCCTACCCAAGAAAGAGAATGTCCCCATTCATTTCCTCTGAAATTCAAGTCTCTTTTTTTTAAAGCGTACCCAACAATATTAGGAAGTCGAAAGCTGAAAAGGTCATGTGGTGAGTGTAACAAGAGACTTAAGTATTTGCATAATATATGCATGTGCATCCACACGTTTTTGAATGCAACCAAGCACAGTTCTCTGTAGAGGACGGAAAATATGAAACGATTCTTGACTTGTATTTTACGTAACCGCGTATAATACTTCTTTCAGAAAGCACTGGAATGGTGAAATGGCAGGAAAAAAAAAAAAAGATATTTGTACATGAGAGAAACAGACAGGATGAATTTCGTGGAAATGAAGGTGAATTCGTCATTATACGCCCTTTGTATTTTTTTTTTCATTGCTAAATTGTTTTCAGTGCTGCATTTTTTTCATTCATATATTTTTCTTTGCCATATTTTTTCCCCATATTTTGTTCTGTCATATTTTTTTCATTGCCATTTTTTTACTTTGCCATATTTTTTTCAGTGCCTTATTTTCTCCTTGCCACCTTTTGTTCTTTACCAAAAAAAAATCCCCCCCCATATTTTGTACTTTGCTATATATATATATTTTTTTTACTTTGCCATATATTTTTTTTATTGCCACGTAACGATCGTCATCAGCCGAAGTGAGGGCGAGTGTCCGGGGGGTGGGGGCGTTTCTCTCCCCACCCCCTTCCCTCCAGAGCCGAAGGCCTCACGGTCGTAATTGAGTCCGGCGCAGGAGAGTAGTAGTCTTTCTACTTTAAATAGAGAAAATTGAACGTTTGGAGATGTAGGTAGGTAGCGACTTGACGTCAAGTGGCGTTTTGTGACGTAAGCGCCGCCACAGCAGATGTGCTCCCACGAATATATATAGATATATATCGTCTTAAACCACGGTTGCAGTTTTTTTTTTTTTTTTTTTTGCGCACGCGCGTTTATTCATTTATTTGCATGTGCAGGCACGTGCCACTCATGCGCAGAAAGTGACGGTGGGGACGTGGGGATTGGAAAGTTCGCCGAGGCAGATGTAACGAAGAAAATCAATTGTATATATATATATATATATATATATATATATATATATTTATATTTTATAGATTACTTGCTTATAAAAATACATACGTACGTGTGGGGCTGTTTGTATATTGTGAGAGTTAATACCTCTCATACATGAAAGACATCATAGAGAGTAGAAATGTTGAATACTGAAAAAAAATGCGGGAGATCGCCTATCTCTCTCTCTCTCTCTCTTCTCTCTCTCTCTCTCTCTCTCTCTCTCTCACTGCTGGTGCTGTGCTGCTGCTACTTGCTCCTCCTCCTCCTCCGCCTCCGCTGCTCTCCTAAGCAAACAGAGAGTGAATGGTCTTTTTGGATCCCCCAGTCGTATGTGTGGACATTTCGAAGGATAAGAAAAAGAATAACCGGCCAAGAGAAATATTTAGTTGGCAGTTTTATTAAAATTCTTCCAAACATTCTATTGAGTCGTGACAGAATATAGCCCTGCTGACTTTTGTTTTTTGCGTCTTTGTTATTTTTTTTTTCACTCATGTAGGTGGATGTTAGGCCAAATAAGAGGTATTTTCGTATCTTCTGTTTCTCCCGTTGTTATTAATTATTCACCTATTTTTGTTTTTTCCCCTTATTTACGTGGATGTTAGATCAAATAAGAGGTATTTTCGTAAATTCTGTTTCTCACGTTTTTATTTTGTGTAAGGGACGGAGAGAGGAGAGGGGAGGGGAGGTACCTCATTTATTGCCAGGGTATACAAAGTAGTTCTTCATAGCGCTGCTACAGGCGCTGATTCAAGCCATTTCGTTCTGAAATCTGTATTTCTTTGTTACTTTTGCTTACGTTAAATGTCGGTCCCAGTTTTGTTAAGTATTTGAAGGACTTAAGAGTTATTGAAATATTCATTCCTTTAGATTATTTTGACATGCAGTTGAAAGATAATCTGGGATTCCTGTGAGGATTTCATAGTTCTCTCTCTCTCTCTCTCTCTCTCTCTCTCTCTCTCTCTCTCTCTCTCTGGCAGTAGTGATGCTACAGCAGTAGTCATGGGTAATGTAGTCTACATAGACTTGACGCCTGCAGATGCAAATAATTGAATTATTAACATTTTATCTCCGTAAAGTTGAAAATTTTGGGTAATTACTTGGATCACGCTAGTTTTCACATTATTTTTATTTATTTACTGATAATCATTGAATTTTACTTATTTCCTTAATGATCTTTGATTGATTTCCTTTACTTGTTTACTGAGAAATTTCCATTTCCGTTTCGGAAAGATGTTAGTTATTGTATCACGCCGTAGATTTATTTCGTTTTATCGGTATTTTTCAGTTCTTCGACCTTTTTAACGCATTTTCTGGTAAACTCCTTTCATTTTCAAAGCTTGAGGGTACAATGCAATAAGAAAATCTCAGAGGGAAAGGTCATAAAATGAAAACGGTGGAAGATTAGTGTCGTAATATATATATATATAATTATATATATATATATATATATATATATATATATATATATATATATATATATGGCCCCACATTTCCAGCTCCGTATTTTGCAGTTTTGATGTACCCTACATATATATATATATATATATATATATATATATATATATATATATATATACATATATATATATACAGCAAAACTCCAAAATAGGAAGTAGGAAATGTTGAGCAATGTATATGACGACCCCATTCTTCCTGGTCACTTTATGAGCTTCCTTCCCTCTGAGATTTTTCTTACCGGTGGACTGCACTGTACTCTCAACTTTATTTAATGAATGGAATTGACCTAAAAATACGTTAAAAAACGACGAGGAATTCATATGAATATATTATACATGAATGTATACATATATACATAACCATACGTTTGCGTATTCTACTTATCTACTTATGTTGGTTTATGATTTATTCCCTCATTGGCATAACTACATATCTGTTAACCTCCTACGGAGTAGATGATTCAGTTTATTGAATTCATTTTTCCAACTCCCAGCGGTCCTATATCTTACTAGTAGCCCAATCCTTTACGGTTCTTCTTCATCTTTGACCCGAAATATTTGAGTGTAAATGTTATCGGACACTCGATAACTTGTCAACCCCAGTGCAACCATAGTAGTTTCCTTCTATTTGTGTGCATACTCTCTCATCTAGATTATCTGCTGACGATATAATCCGTGCTCTTTTTAGCAGACGTCAATACGGTTTTTTTTTTTAATGCTTTCCTTGTCGTGATTACATTGGTTAAGTTCGTAAATCGGCTTTCACAAAATTAAGTTTTGTTGTGGTTCAGTGCGTCGCTAAAACTTTACATTAATTTGAAATGACGAGCTGCATTAAAATTTCAGACGAATCAAGTTGCTTTGTAAACTTTTTTTGTTTTTATCAGGGAAATGTGAGGAGCGTCGCTCCATACTAAAATTATACCTCACCCCCCATGTTTGAATTGGAACAAATATCTTCATTAACCCACAATGAGTTCATATAATGTAGGCCTTCGAGGCAAATGAGTTTCCTTTGTGTTAATGACATTAGAGTGGTCAGGAGGATCCCTTAACTTATTTACGGAAAGTTCCGCCAGATTACGTACGGGTTCAGTAGCCTCCTGCCTCCTCGCATCCCGGAAGAGAGAGAGAGAGAAAGGAGTTACAAGCTTAAGTCCGAAAGAGTTAATGAACACGGAGTTGTGTTTTGTTTTATGCTTTTGTTTTCGCTCACTAGTTGTGCTTCATTGCGTGGTTTACAATGCTAACGTTTTAAATAAACAGAAGTGAGAGTTCTGTGTGACGTCCTTCCGAAAGTAGTGAAGGATTTTTCTCTCTCATTCTGCCTTTTGGTTTTGGAGAATTTGATCTTTGTCTTTCAAGTCATTGGTTTGTCTCCGTTTCCGTGAGGCGTTAACTTTGTGATCTTCATCGCTTTGTTTAGCCTTATGAACGTTGAAAACCTTTAATACATAATAACCATTCAGCAGGACGCCCACAGTGGTTCAGAATTGCTAAATCGTGGACAAAACTCTAAGGTGAAAAGATCCAAACTTGAAACCCAGTGTCTTGAACATCTATTCAAATTAATAAAAAGCAGAATTAAACAAAGAAAAAGTTTATTCTAACGTTACATACAGTTTTTTTATGTACTATTGGACCTTCTTAAATCACGAAAATGATAACACTAGCCATAAGAAAAGGATTTTTATAGTGTTATAAAAAAAATATTAAAAATATTAAAATTATATACAATAACAATTCATGAAATAAAAATAAATAAAGAAATACAAGAGCACGACATTAAAAGAAATACAAACTAGTGCTTTAGTGTCCCATACTACTTTCACAATCAGTCAAAATCACAATCACTATCATCAGTCATGTTACCAACCATTACTGTCAGTGTCACTGGCAATAATATCACCATCATTGTTACTTTCTCTACCACCATTTGCAGACTGTTCGGTAGTGGGATCACTCATGAAAATAGGTGATGCTTCAAGTAGGGAAACGACTTCGGGTGATAAGCGAGTCTTTTTCTTATGTTGTAATCCTCCTGGTCGCAGCTGGTCGCAAGAAATTTTTGCTGATTATGAAAGTTTATGTATCAAATATTACTCACATTGCAAATACATTGGTGGACACAGTGGGAATACCTTTCAAAATCTGCAACAACTTTATCTATTAATTTCTAAGTGCTTTGTCAGTTTCAGAATATAGTTTCGCTATATATGTATTGTAGTTATGTCATTAAAGGTATTCCTACTAACTGAGATAAAATTTCTTCACATATCAAAAAATATGAAGCTCATAAGTATATACCTCAATATTTTTCCATCATTTTATGACCCACTTAAACTTGCAACTCCGTTCTCTCTTGTTGCAATAACATCACCTGAATATGAAATACCGAAAAACATAATTAATCCTGCAATCAGTGGAAATTGATTTTTGGCCACGAATTCGTGATCCTGGACCACTGTAGCGCCGGGCGGAAACTTTAATTTACAATTAGGAAAACGTTACCTAGCAAGGACAATATTAAATAACAAACCCAAGAAAACGAAATAGACGATCCCCTCAGAAGATAAACTGTTGCGAAATGCACGAATATTTTGATATCAGGTAATTTTTTCTTTCCATTTAATCTTATGTCTACTCGTAACGCTATTGTCATAACATAAAAAAAGAAAAGACGGAAAGCAATAGATGTATAAAATCACCGGTATTAAAAGAGTATAACTCTGGAACTCTGAACGGGTTTAAGAACGAGGTAAGATGGGCTTTGCAGGAACCCTTGTAGTACATGAGCTGTTGAACCTATATAGACGTTTTATGAAACAAAAACTTTCACCACTTTTTTTTTAAAGTATCGCAGTGTGGTCTGAATAGAATTGGAATATTCATTTCACTATTTAGACATGGATAATTATCAGTTTAATCTTAATGAGCGCAGAAGATTCAGCTTGCTTGTCATTTGGTTATGTTATTATTATTATTATTGTTATTATTATTATTATTATTATTATTATTATTATTATTATTATTATTATTATAATAACTGTGGATGTTCCTTGAGAATCTTAAGATGCTCTTTTCCTTGGCCGCTCTCTCGCAGATCGTTTATTGTTCACAACAGAATTATCCCTTTGTTTTGAAGCTAAATATAACTATAACTCTCAGGGTCTCATTCTACCTTTTCTTGGTGTCTACGAGAATGGTATTTAAATTTTTCTTAAATGTTATTCGCTGCCTTTATGAAACAGTGTAACGGAAAATTATACCAAGAAACTCGGTGAGCCCCGAATCGTTTTACCTGCTTGAATGAAAAAGAGCGAGCATCTGAAATCGAATGGAGGCGAGAATGAATGTTGTGATGAGAGAGTCGAGAGGAAGACGCGAATAAATCAGATCACAGGAAACTAAACCCAAATGACGCAAGAATGAAAATAAGGGAGTTCGGATCTGGCTTCGAACCAAAAAGGTAATGGGCCGGTATTACTACCTTCAACAGGATCGACTTCATCAACAGTTTTCTTTTTATTTTGCTTTTTAGCTCTCTCTCTCTCTCTCTCTCTCTCTCTCTCTCTCTCTCTCTCTCTCTCTCTCTCTCTCTCTCAAATGCAAGGTTACCTTTGGCATTGAGAATTATTTGGTTGATGCGAAAGTCTCTCTCTCTCTCTCTCTCTCATCGTCTCTCTCTCTCTCTCTCTCTCTCTCTCTCTCCTCATTCAAATGTAAAGTTACCTTTGGCATTGAGAATAATTCGTTTGGTACGAAAGTTAAAGTAAAACTTGCGGAATTGTTGTTTGCACGAGACAGGAAATCAGACTAGAGCGAGACAAGGAAAATAGTTTCATAGGAGACTTGGATTCACTTTTGACAAATGAAGATCCTCTTCCGATTTGCCTGCAGTGACAGCAGAAGCTTAAAGGAGAACGAAGCCTCCAATGAAATTGAACTAGTATTAAAGCTTGGTCCTGTTTATCAGAAATAAATTCAGATCATTGTTCCAAAAGAACGTGTCACTTGTCGTTCCGTCTCTTCAAAGAAATCAGATTCCAGTATCTTGACGTTGCTGGAGTTTTGTTTAGCTTCGTCTTGACGTTTGTTTATTTTTTAATTCTAGTCGCCGGAATTTTGTTCCATATTCTTCCCGTTGCTGGAATTTTTTTTTACTTTCTTCTCGTCGCTGGAATTTGGTTTCATTTCTCGTTCCTGGAAAACTGTTTCACTTTCTTCTCGTTGCAGAATTTTTTTCCACACTTCTCGTCGCTGGAATTTCGTTTCACTTCTCTTTCCTGGAATTCTGTTTAATGTCTTTCACGTCACTGGATTTTTTTTTTTTTTTTTTTTCTTTTTTTTTTTTTTTTTTTTGGTCACATTCTTTTCGTCACAGGAATTTTGTTTTACTTTCGTCCCGATGCTGGGATTTTATTTCGCATTCTACTTGTAGATGGAATTTTGTTCTCGTTTTCTTCCCATAGCTGGAATTTTATTTCACATTCTTCTCGTCGCCGGAATTTCGTTCACTTTCTTCTTGTTGCTGGAGTTTTGTTTCAGTTTTCTTGTCTTTCAAATTTAGTTCTATTTTCTTCTTTTCGCTGGAATTTCTTTCGAAATTTTGTATTTGGTTTACATTACAAATTGGGAAAAACGTTTATATCCATGTTTATGTATTAAAATTTGTATTTATTATGCGAATTTGGCTACAAAAGGCTTATTCTAACTTTTTTTTTTATTTCCCGAAAGGTCAACGACGAAAATATCCTTTTTGTCAGAAATAAACATACATGTGTGTGTGTATAGGCGTGTATGTATGTATGTGTGTATATATATATATATATATATATATATATATATATATATTATATTTTATATGTATGTATGTATATATATGTTATATATATATAATATATAAATGTATATTATATACATACATACATACATACATACACGCTTGGTATTTCTGACAAAAGAATTATTTTGTCGATAACCGTTCGGTTCAAATTGACATAGGAATGTGCTTTTATAATCTCTGTGGTATAATAAATATCAAGTGTTATTTTACGTTTATATATATAGTAGGTATACATACAGACATCGTACATATATATTTATGTATATATATATATGTATGTATGTATGTATGTGTATGCCTGTGTGTATTTAAAGAGAAAGAAAGAGAGAAGCTGCACCAGTGCACACACTTGTTAATACGCGCAGGTGTGTGCATGCATATGTGCTTTTGTATTTCGAAGCCGGAGGGCTCAGGCGGAGATTTATAACCTCTTCACTTTGTAAAGTTTTTATCCCTTAATTTTTGGTGTCTATAAACACGGGGGAAAACTGCCGCTGCCTCACTTTTGTCTTTTAGTGTTCCGCTTATCTTTACGACTTTCATTCGTGAATGTTGCGCCTTTTCCTTTCCATCGGTAACCATTTCAGCTCTGTGGTAGATGGAGGTCCGATACAGTAGGAAATTTCATTCGGTTTCCGATGTATTTTGTTATTGAACGCTCTAACTGTTCGTACTATATTCTCTCTCTCTCTCTCTCTCTCTCTCTCTCTCTCTCTCTCTCTCTCTCTCTCTCTCTCTCTCTCTCTCTTAAAAAGGCATGCATCCAGCGCACCGTCCAAAAATAGTGTTTTTCTTTCTATCGGATGTCCATTGGTTATTGGTTCTGTCTTTCTTTGCTTTTCTCTTGATTATTCGATTGAACCATCGACTGGCTCGCAAACACACGCACAAACTAACTAGAAGTCGCGACTGATGAAACTGTACGCTAGGGAAAGATACAGACTTTTAAACACGTTATAGTTAGTATCATCTGAACTCGTGTACAAATGAGCTAAATGAAATGAACTGAAAATTGCTTTTTCAAATTCGAAAAAAAAAAATTATATATATATATGTGTATATATATATATATATAATATATATATATATATATATATATATATATATATAATATATATATATATATATATATATATATATATATATATAGCTTATATTCCACCTGTTAAGCTGTTTTGTACCTGCTGCACTGGTTTTAACCGGACTTTGAATACTTGTTTTTAAATTTTTTCAGTTTTTTTGCTTACTTTGTCAGATGTTCTCTGTTTTTAGCATTGTACCTCGAAAATGTGTGGAAATAACACGAAAGCGCTTGGTACTCCTTCTTTTATATTTCCTGTGGTCTTGGCTAAATATATATATATATATATATATATATATATATATATATATATATATATATATATATATATATATAAAGGTAATGCCACGGGGGCAAATGAAAAAGCATTACCTTTATTTATACATAGCATCACGTTTGAATACACACACACACACACACACACACACACACACACATATATATATATATATATATATATATATATATATATATATATATATATATATATATATATATAAAACCGATTCCCTTTTAAAGAGGATTCATGTGCCATTTCCTTTTTGTATACTCGTGTATCGTGAGCCATGCCATTCATACAAAGCGGCTATGAAGTTGTACAATGACAGTGGAGTAGTTTGCAGAAGTGATTTGTATTTCTGTCGATGAGTGCCTGGTAAATCTTCGGCAGCGCGCTATAACTATACCAGTAGCAGATAGGTTTGAAAGTCAGATACTATCACTTTTTCCAGTTAGATTCTTAACTGTTTATATTTAGGGTGCCTCTTCCCCCGCCGATTTAAATTTGACGTTAAAGCAGGATGATTTCTGAAGCTTGGGTAGATTAGTGTTTAACAAAAAGTTATTTTCCTTGAAAGTATTTTTCATTGTTATTAGGAATTTATTCTTATATTTATTTACTGACTAGCGTCACTAGTTCCCCCCCCTTTTTACACGATATATATATTGATATGCCTTTATCACCTTGTGTGAACATAATTCCATAATCGATTTGAACAGATATTTGAAATTGAATCTGAGTTTTTCCTGGTTTGAAGACAGGATTATTAAATGTGGTACTATCTGCCTTATCTGATGCATTTCTTCGAGTGCTCCTGGTAATTTAGATACATGGCATCATATCCTCCTAGCTCTTGACAAATGCTATGGTAATTGCGATGCAAAGCGTTTTCATTTTTTCATATCGAAGTGCTTGAACAAATAATACCTTTTGCGTGTTTGACACATTTATTTTTTATTTTTTGTCATGTTAAATTATGCAAAACTCTTGTTATCGGACATTATATATATTATATATAATATATATATATATATATATATATATATATATAGATATATATATATATATATATATGATATATATATATATATATATATATATATATATATGTATATATACCTATATATATATATACACATATATATGTGTGTGTGTGTGTGTGTACACACATATACATATAGAAACACCATTTTACGTCGCATCTCTTTCCATCTTGATTGGCTAGTCTGATCATGACGTCACGTCCCCCTGCCACCGTTTGCTGCTTACTACGATGTCTGTAATATTTTTTCCCCTCCCATCTAAGAGGAAACACCGAGAAGCCGCTTCATAAATCTCCCTCATTTTGGAATTGCTGATAAATGACCCGTTCTTAACCTTTCCAAGTCTTAGTTTGGTTTTGGTTTGTTTCTTTGATCGTTTGTTGTAATCTCGCTGGTATTTTTTCCTTCAAAATATCTTTTTAACTAGACTTACTCTAGGCTTTAGCGTCTAAGCTGATTTGTTTATTGTTTGCTTATTTTTCCTCTATGGTGTTATATTTTGTCTCCAACTGTACATATATATATATAAATATATGTGGCATTGACAACTGCCCTATTTTTCAATCTAGTTGTATTAATTCTTTTCTCAAGTTTCTTTATTCTTGCTAAACTTTTGACTTAATAACTTTTCACTTTTCTCGTATCTCACGCATCTTTATTAACTTGCTGTTTTCTATAACTTATTCATTGATTCTTTGATAGAAGGCATTTTTCCTATTTCTTTTCTTCAAGAATTAATTTCCACATCATTTGCAATCTCTGCTGTTCCATTCAAGTATCCTCTTATCGAAAGACGAGCGTCTCCCCCTCGAGCCACTTTCCATTTTCTAACATCTTCTACCGTTTTCTATCCCCCCGCAGCGTCTTGCTCAGCATCATGCCCTCCGACTGTGCCCGCCACGCCCACGAGATCGCCACGCCCTCCACTCAGGCCTCCCATGGGCACCCCGCTGGCGCCACCACCCCCGCCTCCTGCTTCGGACCGTCTCATGGGCGGAGGAAGCACCCACATGTTGCCTGGAGCTGGGGGCTTCCAGTGCGAGTGTCTGGAGGATAGGCCCATGGGGCGGTGGGAGCCGGGGGTATTCGACATGTGGTGTAACTCCTGCACCAAGAAGAGGAGGGAGTCTTCGGTCTGGAGTTCACTCGATCTAAGGTAAGCCATCAAGAGCCTGTGCTGCGCCTTGGTCGTGTCATTTCGTTATGTAGAGCCTCCAGTAAGTTGTCCGTATGCTGGATCCGGGTTTATGATTAATATATTACTGTGCAAACTTTAGTGTTATTTCCTCGTCAAGATTGGAGTTTATGAAGGTTCAGGAATAAAAGCCATGAAATTGTCGATGTTCATTTCCGGGGCTGAATGACGCGATTCCTCAAAGTGTCTTTGACACTGATCTTACATAGGTTTGTATATAGAATTTTAAATTGTGATAATATGTAATTGTACTGAACTACTAGAATGAATTTTAACATTACTGTGGATGACTGAAGAAGTTTGTAAACGTAGTGTGCAATATATATATATATATATATATATATATATATATATATATATATATATATTTACACATATACATATATAATATATAAAGCATCACGTCTCATATATTTCGTGATCATGATCAAGTTATTCATATATAGTACATATAGGTACATACATACGCCATCGTTGTTGGTGTGTTAAGAAATATAAACTTCGTTTATTACCTCAACTCGGAAGTTAAATTTAGTTGTTGGCTAGTAGTTAAGAAGTTAGATACCGGTGATGATATGCTTTAGAATAATGAGGGTATTGTTGGAGACGATAATAACCTTTGAGGATTTGTTGAAAACTTTATAGAAAAACCTGAGGCAGACTAGACGCAACTCCCTTTCCAGGAGGTCCAACTAGAAATTGGCGAATAAAAATGTTGTCGGATTTCACTCTTGTCTGTAAGTATTTCACCTTGTTTATAAGGATAAGTACTTTACATTACCGTAGATTATAACAATAAGGATGCAACGCAAGTTAAAATTCGATCATTCTTCGCACAAGTATTCTTGGAGGTATTTGTGGACCCATTTCTTCATAACATGGGAATAAGACTATACAGAGTAACATTCGATGTTGGTTCTTTTGATTCGTATGAAACAAGCACCGAGTCAATTCTATTACCCATCAAACTTGCAGAAAAGTAGAATGCTCGCTTGTGAATGAAAGAGAAAAGCACTCATAGCATATCCAAAAATAAGTTTAAATCTGCGAAAATCTCACCCGCTGAAAAGTAACAACTCTGAGAGAGTTCACAAGGCACTTTTTAGAAAAAAAGAGCCATCGAAGGTTAGACAGAAGTGCGGACGTTTTTACCCGAAGAGTGGAATTCGTGAAAGAATTGACAAAGGGGAAGGCTTAAGCTTGTAGATATATAGAGGCATATTCTATCTATGCGCACAAGATATTTTGATTATTTGTTCCGTGTTTTTATGATTGCAGACTGAAATTAGCTTTATATTAGTGTATACGAAACGACGATGAGGAACAGTGTGAGATAATTGGCCTTGATATAAAAGTAAGCTTTATGTCTAAAAGAGAATATGAAAATATCATAACCTTGAATTATCTCATTATCTTTTGTTATTCTAGTATGACAGGCATTCCTTCAAGATAAATGCCAATATGCCTGCAAAACTTAAAACCCTTTTGCATACTAGAATGACCTTACATAAACATAAAAGCTGAGCAAAGGGGATAGAAATGAACTTATTCAGGGGTGTTAGATATCGAGAATTTCTCTCTCTCTCTCTCTCTCTCTCTCTCCTCTCTCTCTCTCTCTCTCTTCTCTCTCTATAAAATATATGTATATTATATATATGTATATATATATATATATATATATATATATATATATATAGATATATATATATAATATATATATATATATATATATATGGACATACTTTTGTGTGTTTATATTTATACCAGATGGAATGAAACAGCCCATGAAATAATACCTGTTGAAAACAATACATTAAGATTTCAAAGTTACCTCAGTCTTTGGAGTTCTCGGTCTGTTCCACTTCTCTGCCACTTTTTCATTCATAATACTTAACTTTTCCTCCGCACTGGCCTCGAATCTTAATAATCTTTAGCCACGTCGTTAACACCTACTTATGCCCTAAAAATACCTTTTGGAAACTACGGATTTAAGGTAGCTAGGAAAAAACACTGATTCTTCAGTAATTGCTACGTTATTGCCTATGAATTGCTCACGTGCAAAATGAAATAGAGAGCTATGCACTTTAGTTTGTATTCCATGGTATGGATAATGTACGTGAAAAAATTAAACGCTGTTTAGCTCCTCTTGAGGATAAGATGCAGATTTTATTAATGATTTTGGAATATTTGGATATGTATGACGGAAGAGTATCCACTCCAGTTTAATATCAATTATTCATCAAAGTGTTTTACACCTTAACATAATGCTTTATTATTTGCATCTGTTGAATATGATTTATTATTCATTAATACAACATCCGAACTCCGAGTCTTGTGCAATATCTCATTACTCGTTTAGAAAAATGTCATTTAATGAATACTAAAATGGTCAAAGTTTACGTCTGACGAAGGCGGTTGTCTCGTAGGTCAAATATAAACTAAATTATGATAATATTAATTACCTTATTATAAATTGAAAATAAAACTTAAACAATCCCTTAGCTGGTGCCCGGCAAGACTCACCATAGGTATATACTGGTCACTACTTTAGAGTTTTTCTTGTCTTCTCGTAAAGGTCTTGACCCGGATCAACTGCAGATGTTGAAATTTGTTAGCAAGATAGGGATGATACGACTGGTTGGATTAATACAAGAACGGGTCTCTCTATGGGGTGTCATGGCTGGAAAGTGAAAGTGTGCCATTGGCGAGGGTGCATGTCAAAGGTTCCTGTCACTTGGACATATGTATATGTTTATACATTATACATCATATAGATGTGTATGTATTTATTTATTTATATATATATTATATATATATATATATATACACATATACATACATATGTATATGTATTTATATATTCTTTAAAAGCGAAAATTGTACGTTAATTCCTCGTTAAAAGACGAAGGCATTGGAACTTTTCAATTTTTAAGTTGAATAGTAATTATCCTCCACAGAATTAAATTTACATGTCTGAACACAGTCATGTGTAAATACGCTTTACATTCAATAAAGAGGCCACAGAAAAATGGAAGTAGACGCGTAGTAAGCCGGCCGTGTACTTTTCGGGGGAAGAGACTCTTCGTTAGTCGTGACACCGAGAGATTTCATAAAAACTTCGAAGCGGAAAGTTACCCCCTAAAAGCCTGATTGTCAGTTCTTGCTGACAGCCCAAGTTAAAGAGTTAGAGCTTCAGTCAGACGGGAATTTATCCGGATGATTGATGCAGGAGATAACGCATTATGCAATTACGCCGTTCACTGGAGCTGCAGAGGAGAAAATTCGATTATTGTGTACGTAAAGGTTGTTATAATTGAATGCGGGGATACATTTACATTTATATGAAAATACGCGCTTAGTTTTGTAAAAAAAAAAAAAAAAAATTTAATATACAGCGCCTTTCGTGTATGCTAGGTCCGTGGTTCGCTCACGAGCTTTCACTAATCCGTACGGCAGTTAGTATCGTTCCAGCACCTTTCTTTCCAAAGGGGAAAAACCATAGGGTAAAAAAAAAATGAGTCAAATTATATATTCCCAATGTGAAATATATTCATATTAATAGCCTTTTTGGGGCATAATATTTGCATGTGTAAGAATATGTTGTGTAAAATCGACTATCATACATACACACCTTACAAATCTAGCCTTGAGCAGTCATGTTGAAGATGGGTTGATCTTCATTCCAGTTGTAGAATCAGAATTCGATAGGAATATGTACGGCAGAGTCGGAATCAGTGTAAATCTCTCGTGTTTGTATGTTATTGGTTATTGTCACCCAACTTTCAACCCAAAAGGCCTACACACACACACATGTATATGTATTTTGCGTATACACAGATATATATATATATATATATATATATATATATATATATATGTGTGTGTGTGTGTGTGTGTGTGTGTGTGTGTGTACGCAGATGTCATTCACGTGATGACGCATTGAGTGGTTTATGTCTAGTTTTCTTCTTATGTTTAATAACATTTATTTTTCTCTTCACATCCTGTTAAGTTAATGGCGGGAACCTCCCTCTTTCTCTCTCTGAGAAAGGCAACAGTATTTATTACATTACACTTAAAGTGACACTGAAGCAGAGTCGTGCTTGTTGTGTGCGCGTTCATATTTCAGCGCCATTTCCCCGTCAGTCTTTCATTCTGCGTAAGGGTCTCTTCATGAGAGATTAAAGGGTAAAGTCTGCTCACTTTGCGATGGGATTATACATCCTGCGATGGGGAAAAAAAATATTGTGAATGTCGCTCATCAACGTGTGTTTGTGAGAGTGTTTGTGTGTGCGTGTCCCCACCCCTTTCCTATTCCACCCCCAAAGTCCGACCATCTGGAAAGCAAATTGAAAAAATTCCGAGCTACATACCAATAAAAGTCTTAATAATTCTCTCTCTCTCTCTCTCTCTCTCTCTCTCTCTCTCTACAATCGTCTCCTCTCTCTCTCCTTCTCTCTCTCGGTCCTCTCTCTCTCTCTCTCTCTCTCTCTGTCAAGATGCAGATCACCTTTTTGTGTTCTGATAAGCGCATCTGTTGAGTGACTGGTAATTTAAAAAAAAGTACAGGTACATTTCAGGAGCAGAGTTCATGACATTCAAAGGCAATGAAAAGATGCCGGACGCTTCGGGTGAAAACAAAAATCCCTTCAAGGGACGTGGGAGTCATTCAAGCGTTATGACTTAATCGTTCGACCTCTGTAACCGAATGAGGGAGACACTGCTGTCGGGATGCGAGATAACTCTTCTCTTCTGTTTTTCACGGTCTGCTATATTCACAAGGAAGTCCTCTTGGAAATATCGTAGATGTGTCTCTCTGAAATGCGTTTATTCCCGACAGTGAAGTCATGAGAACGAAGAAGCCCTTGTTCGGGGTAGTGTCCCTGCGGGTTCTAAGGCGAGGCTTGTTGTGGCCTCTCCTTTATGAAGTCGGGCGTGTTTCGTCGACGGCACGATGCTCTTTGTTGCATCCTTGATAGTGTGGGAAGACCCCGAACGCCAGAGCATTCTCTTGTAGGAGTTTCAGTTCAGGCATAAAGTTATATACCAGAGTTCCCGTTGGACTTTGTATTCATCGTGTCACTTCGAATGTACATAGCGACTGAATTTTGTATTTATAGAAAAAGTATATCTTAGTTTAACCAGACCACTGAGCTGATTTAACAGCTCTCCTAAAGGTGGCCCGAAGGATTAGATATTTATTGACGTGGTTAGATATTTATTGACGTGGCTAGGAACCATTTGGTCACCTAGCAACGGGACCTACCGCTTATTGTGGGATCCGAACCACATTATATCGAGAAAGGAATTTCTATCACCAGAAATCAATACCTCTGATTCCGCGTTGGCCGAGCCGAGAATCGAACATCGGACCACCGGATTGGTAGCAGAGCGCGAAAACCACTCGTCCAAGGCGGAACTTGTGTTTGTAGAGAAACAGGTCTTTTGGTTATGTATCTTTAATCACGGTTTCTGAGCTTCTAAGCGCTTCGTCGCACTTCTGTTGCTCATGGTCACAGTTGTACGGAAAAACGGTTTGTATTTAGATGTGTGCGTCCATGTAGATCATGTTGAGCGCAGTGCTGATGGTGATCAGCTGTTTAAATGCAGGTTAGAAGAGAGACTCCAACGTGCCTCAATTTCCTTCTATTTTCTGCGCTCGAGATACTCCGCATTTAATGGAATATCAGATCGCCCTCGGCTTCCCATGACCCGAATTGATGATTCGAGGGTGCGTGTGTGTGTGTGTGTGTGTGTGTGTGTGTGCGCGTGCGTGCGTGAGCGATTAAATTAAACTGAGGAAATGGGGTATGTAAATTTTGGATGCCGAACTTTGTAAACTAGAAGTACTGACGTCCTCGTATGATGTAATCTTTTCTCCCCTAAGCGTTTGACAGAATTGTTATTTAACGCTTCCATGAAAATTAGGTTTGCGGTTCAAGGCTGAATAAGTAGTTTCCATAATCCTCACCTCCTGGCAAATCCTTCATCCTTCACGTACGTAAAATGTACCCGGGAGGAAGAAGGGATTAATAACTGATGAGCGTTTGATTTTGAACAGCTGTTGTTATGGTATGAACGAAAATGATGACGACGGTAAAGTAGTATCAGTATTCATTTTCGGCATCGTCTTCTCATTATCGTCTGTTTCTTCAAAAGATATCGAAAGACACGGGGGAAAACAAGACTAGTTAGCAACAAATTATAAAAAGAGAAAAAGTAAACATGGTACAAAGCAAGCGTTCATGCAATGTAATAATTGAATACCCCAAACACTCACAATAAATGAAGAAAATAAGATGTATCGGTGTGGACTAAACCAGGTTCTCCAGACTAGCTAGTCACATTTCTATACGAAAAAGCAGAGAAAAATTAATTTTAAAAAATTAGTATGGTACAAAGGAAGCGCTCTTGTAATGTAGTAATTGAATACCCCAAATAGACTCACAAAAATGGTAGAAAATAAAAGTAAGATACATAAATGTGGGCTAAACCAGGCTCTCCAGCAATATCATATTCGGCATTGTTTTTGCTTTCGTGTGCATTGTTATGCCATTCGCGTCATCATTCTCCCCCACCCGCTACACCACCACCACCACCACCACCACCATGACCAACCGTGTATTTGAATTCCTTAACCGTCTCCGCCCGGGGAATACAAAAGTTTACTAATAATACACGCGTGGAAACGACGCAACGCCGGGGCATTCTCTCGCGATTTTCTATTCTTCGTCTCGGTTTTTATCGCTCGTTCAGAGTCCTCATATTTGGTTCGGTACTAGAAGATGGAAAGCTTATTATTACTTCTCCCCGTGCTGTAGACATTCGCATGTTTTCGTTGTTACTTCGTAGTTGGACTGATTTATATCTCTGGACTCGAATGGGGCTCACGCGAATGATTTCTTCGTAATTGAGTGGTTAGAATTGAATCGGGGTGAAGTTGAAGAAGTTTGGCAATTAGGTGGGAAGTAAAAAAACTCACCTTCGTGAATGGTTGAATTGGTGAACCTTTCATAGAACTCCCACAAAATACTGTTATTATGCCTGACCATTTTCCATAGAATCTACATGAATTTGTGCACGCCTCTCTTCCCGAACCCTCACATAATGCGGCATTTTATGCTGTGGCTCTGATGTCCATCTGTCGTCTTCATCTTGTCCGCACTCTCCCCGTTCACCCCCCTACAATCACCACCCCTTTTTCATCATAATAACTAGCAATAATTTGATTGCGCCACATGGATGGTTATGTAAATGTGCAAAGAGGGTTTCGAAAGGTAGATTTAATCCGACCCGTACCCTTCAATTGGGGGAACAGAGAACATTTCCGGTGGGTGCGGACCCATAATGCACCCTTTTAGTAGCACCCCAACCCCCCTCTTTTAATAGATACTTTAAACTCATTTATCACACATTAGACTCCTTTATTAACTTGAACAAACTGACTGACCTATCAACAAACACATGACAACAAAGGAAAAAAAAATTGACAGCTCAACACACCAGTACGAATATACAGACCGAAACACATAAAGGAATATTCCATTAAAAACTTCCAATTTCGGACGCCTTTATTGCAAAACTGCTTAGAAAGAAGATAAGGATGGGTGAAGGTGGCCACTTTCCGAATGGCGGAGGCGTTTGAAGTAAGAAGAACAAAGCAAGAAGAATCTTGGCGATCCAATAAGGCTTTACTTTCGGGAGGGGGGGGGGAGGATGGCAGAGGGAGAGGGGGAGACTAGTAGAGTCCAGGGCCATCCATCAAGATGAATTCTGAGGTTGGAGTCGGCTCAGTTTTTATTACGAGTTGAGACTGCTTTAGACGTCGTTACTAGTTTTTTTTTTCTTTGATGCTCACTTATCCACAAATTCACTTAAAATTCAGTTTCTTTCAGTAGTTTTAAGGATTTTATTCTCTCTCTGATTTAGAAATACATACATCAACACGCATAATATATATATATTATATATATATATATATATATATATATAATATATATATATATATATATATATATATATATATATATATATGTGTGTGTGTGTGTGTGTGTGTGTATGCATGCATGCATGTATGTATGTATGTATGTATGCATGTATACGTATAATGTGTGCCATTAGATGCTAAACAAATCCAGTCTTTTTGAGAACGGACGCAATGGAAAAGATATTAGTATAAAGCTCTAAAGCTTCAGTAACTAAATGAAAGAACAGCGTACAACTTCAGACACGACCACCATTATTTAAAGTGGCTTTAGTTTAGTTAATTATTTGAAAACCTGAAATACCGTGGTTGGCATCATAGCATATAAATACAAGTAACACTCGTGCATATATAAGATTCATGGGATAAGGAAGAGGGTCTTCGATGGTGAGCGGATTGGCTGATGTTTGCAGACAATTCAGTATTAATTGCAGAGACTGATGATAGTTTGAAAGTGTAAAAGAGAAGGAAATTGAAGGCGAATGATGGGAGGATTAAGGCTGTGAGGGCAAATAGAAACGAGAAAGATGGATCTTAGAGTGGATGAGAAAATAATGGAACTCGGTGATTTACGTAAGCATTCAGGAAGAAATTGGGACATGAAGGAAGGGTACAAGAAGGAATTAACATTGGAATAAGTGAAGTTTGGAAGGTGTTGAAGAGAAGAGGAATGTCTGTGGAAGCAGTCGTTTGGATGTATGAGGGGGGGGGGGGGGGGGGGACGACTGGTGTGCCAACTCTCTTGTATGGAAGCGATATGTATATGTTGAATGCGAATGAAATTGAAAACGTCGTTGTTTTAAGTAAATTGCTTATATAGTATATCCTGAATAAGGTTAAAAGTCATACAAAAATATGGTAAAAACGTTAGCATGGCTTATAAGAGGTCAGTATTTTGAGGGAGCTTGGTTACGTGGAGAGAACTGTTCTGAGGAGGAGGAGGAGGAGGAGGAGGAGGAGGATTACTACTTTGGGGTTACATCCTTAATACATCCATTAAAGAAAAAATACGGAAGTGACTTGTGTGTTCGTTTGTGTGGGCTTTAATATAAAAGCGGACGGTAAAGTGTTATATGAGGTGGCTAAATCCGCGAAATTCTTACATTTCGGTGCGTTTTTATGTGGGATGTCAATCAAATCAGGCTTTAGGAACCCTAATGAGTATTTGATCCCAAGGCTCAACGTATAGAAAAAGTTAGGGATATATATCTGACTGAACGGCCATTAGTTTGAGCCTTTCCGTGTTTGTCGTGATGTTCAAATGTTTTGTGTAAGTTTATATTTAGTAGCATTATTGTTCAGATCATCGTAGGTTCTCTAATTATTGTCATCAAAGTGACCATCACCCGTATTTTGGTATTTTCATAAACATTAAAACAATCAACGTCGTCACATTAAACCCATCTCACCATCAACACCTGCGTCATCGCCATCGTCATCACCATCTTATTAACCATGACGATCCCCGTCGTCAACCAGGGGGCGCCGAGCCGTAAGCGACGCCATGAATTAATAAAGGTAAATGAAGAGCCCAGTGCTCACCTCGCGGGAACAAGAGCCGGGGCATTATCCCGAATTTGATTTCGGGGAATTCTGTGTCCGCGTGAAAGCCGGATGAGGGAAGGGGGAACCCCAAATGAATGGGAGGAGGAAGTTGAGGAAGGGGAGAAGAAGAAGAAGAAGGAGAAGAAGAGAGAAGTGAAGGACGGTGAGTGGCAGCGAGCGTAAACGAGGGTTGAGCTCCTTGGTTAAGAGACCGAAAAGGGGGATCTTTTTTGTTCAGAGAGAGAGAGAGAGAGAGAGAGAGAGAGGCAGTGTTTGAGTAACTGGCACTGTTGCGTGAGGCTCCCCGGGAATGTATACGGTCAAGGTCCTTCACACTAGTGAGTACTAGTGCTGTTGAGATGGTTCTTAACCTATATTTTTAATGATGGTAAACCTGGTCGCGTCCTTTAAAAGGTTTTAGAATATAATGTGTGAAAACGATCTGTCTTTATGAAAATTTAAAAATATGTAAAATTTGTGTGAAGAATTTGTACGGCATATATAAGTGTATAACAGTTAATGTTTGGTGTTTTATAGATTTGTTAATAGTGATAATGCATAAATTGTTCTTACTTGCGTAAGCATTCAAGAATTACAAAACATAATTGATATAGTTATTGTTATTTAGAAGGCAACATTGAGAAGACTAATACATCGGGTCATGCGGATGTCATTTAATCAGCTCTTTCAAAACCGATTGCCTAACATCACTTCTTGGAAATGAGAGTCTTTGCCTAATGTCAAAACTATTAATGTTATCAGTCTGATTCATCTGTTGGTTGCAACAGTATTCTTGCTCAAATGCAGGTTTCGTTTTACCCAGTCTATTGCACCGACTCACCTAACCTTCACGTTTTCATGTAGCAACATATTAGCATTCTGTTATCAAATCTCTTCTTTTTCACTTCAAATTATGTCGCATGATTGCGTCCTGCTGTTTCCTTCTTCCCAGGCTGCAATCTTTCCATTGTCTTTATCTTTCCTGTGAACTGTCGAAACGCAATGAACAAGTGTTTGTGGCCTGAACGCACATTACGTTTCTGAGGTAATGAACGTGAAGACGTTTGTTGGAGTATTTTGTCTTACGAAACGTACATTGTCAATAAACATATCTGAAGAGGACTTATATAACAATGATAATAATTAGTTTGATTTTCATCTGAGCATGATTTTACTTTTGACCTCGTCAAACAAAACACTAGTAACAATGGTAATAGCCACACATCATGTAGTAATGAACTACGACAATTAAAACTGTAGTGAGGAAATTTCTGACCTCGAAAAGCAAAGTCTTTGTTTTTGTGTGTCTCACAGGCTTAAACTATCCATATTTTGATGAATGCCACACCTCCTCCTCCTCCTCTACTTCTTCTTCTTCTTCTTCTTCTTCTTTCCCCATCCCTTCAGCTAATCAGAACAGTTATTCATCCTAATCACGTGTGAATAAGAGAATCACTTCGTTACGAAATTCAACAGGATGCGTTAGCTCTGCCCCCGAGGGCGCTGATCCGTGACCTCCTCTCCATTTACTTATTATTAAGCCTCCATTTACTTTTTATTAAGGGCCGGGATGGTTCTTCACAAGAATAATGAAGATAATGATGATGGATATTTTGGAAACCAACTCCGGTACTTGGGTTGCTGGAGGCCCTTATTGGAATAAGGCCAGCTTAATGATATCAACTGGAAATGATGAGTCCGTGTGCTTTTAATAAGGTATGGTGCTGACCTTCAGGAACACAAAGACTTCATTGAATTTGAAGCCTCTCATCTTGCTTACCACTCTTTTATTCTTGGGAGTTAATGATTCTGAGCGTGAATTAGTGATACTAGCTTTAATTTTTATAGACATAGTCATATTTCATTTTACTGTTGTTCGAATATTGTTCTTCTCTATGTCATTAGCATCTTGGTTTATTCCTCACAGACTAAAAAATTGCACGAAAGTGGCCGTTTTATGTTTTCTAACAATGGTACTCATAGTTTAGATTATCGTCGGAAGATGCCCTGCTTATTAATATACCATGAATTTTATTTCTTATCAAAATGAAACGTTTAAGCGATTGAGATGCTTGGATATTTCTGAAGACTAAAGGGTGTGCCACTCATTTCCCAGAGCGTTGGCATTAGTAGTCTTGTCTAGGTGCCAAAATGACAAGCTGCTCAATACTAGGCATCTTTCATTCTTTTACTGCTCAGTTAGACATCTTGCATTGTTGTGTTGCTAATTACAGGGTGTCTCTCATTTTATGACTACCAATAACCAGACGTCATTCTTTCTTTTAAGGCTTAAGCACAGGTCTTTTCGCTCCTTTGCTACTTAGTGGCTCAGTGTTAGACATTTTTCATTCTTGCACAGCTCTGCATAGATGTTATCATTCTTGTACTGTTCATTACCAGACGTCTTCATTTCTCTAATCTCTGGTTACTGATAACTATCGTTATTTTACTTAATATCAAAGATCTTTCATTACTGATATCTATCTTTATTTTACTTAGTAGCAAAGATCTTTCTTTACTGATAGCTATCTTTAATTTACTTAGTAGCAAAGATCTTTCATTACTGATATCTGTCTTTATTTTACATATTAGTAAAGATCTTTCGTTACTGATATCTATCTTTATTTTACTGAGTAGCAAAGATCTTTCATTACTGATATTTGTCTTTATTTTACTTAGTAGCAAAAGATCTTTCATTCATTTACTGCTTGGTACAAGATATCCTCGAATCTTTTACCGTGGATGTGTGGAAGTCTCCTTTCTTTCTTATTTTCTTCTTTTTTATGTTAAGGATGTTTGTCGCTCCTCTTTTAATTAAGAGAAGTTGTGAAGCTTCTTCAAGGAGCCATGCACCTTTTCCTTATTTTTCTGTCTTGTTTCTTATGAGCAGTTCATTTTATTATGATTTATTTCTTCTCACGAAATATAGTATTTTGTTGGAGGTGCTTAATGAAATTACGGCCTAGTTTATTGTTAATGAATGTGTATTTATGGATGGACTTGCCTGTAATCTTTGTTATAGATTTTCAAGGAATAATGATAAAATGCTGTAACGAAGTTATTTTCAATACAAATGACAAATGTATTTGCGTATGTATTCAGTTTGTGAAATCATACATCCACGAACTTGGGGTACGCATACATATTCCAAACGTTCGTGCTGTTTTTGTTGAAGGTGACCTAATCGTTTGGTACTCCCTATCCAATCGCCTGCGTGTAGGAGTGCAGGTCCTGGTGTTATTGAAGTTGACTTCATCATCTAGAAAAGGAGGTGAACTTTTTATGAAGCGCGCAGGCAGAGCTGGTGGTAGGTCAGTTAGGTGTATACGTCCATGGCCACGTATTTGGTTTTCCAAAGTCCAGTAAAATTTGCTCGGTATTTTGAGCGCTTAATCTCTTTCACTTCGGGCTTTAATAAAAAAAAGAAAAATGTTTTCAGTAGGGTTCTCTCTCTCTCTCTCTCTCTCTCTCTCTCTCTCTCTCTCTCTCTCCTCACGCACGAACAAAAAATTATCAAGTGCGACCCCCCCCCCTCTCTCTCTCTCCACGCTTGAACACAAAATTGATATAAAGTACGATTCATCTCTCTCTCTCTCTCTCTCTCTCTCTCTCTCTCTCTAACCATGGACAAAGAAAATTTTATCACGTACGACCCCCCCCTCCTCTCTCTCTCTCTCTCTCTCTCTCTCTCTCCTCTCTCTCTCTCTCTCCCACGCACGAACAAAAAATTATCAAGTGCGACCCCCCCCCTCTCTCTCTCTCTCTCTCTCTCTCTCCACGCTTGAACACAAAATTGATATAAAGTACGATTCATCTCTCTCTCTCTCTCTCTCTCTCTCTCTCTCTCTAGCATGATGAATAAAAAAATGTTATCAAGTACGATCCCCGCCTCTCTCTCTCTCTCTCTCTCTCTCTCTCTCTCTCTTATCTCTCTCTCTCTCTCTCTCTCTCGTTTTTTTAATTGGCTGTTTGACCCATTGTGGGATGGCGGGCGTCACTGTTTACCCGGAATACGCGAGAGCCAGACAATAGCACCGCCTACGCACCGTTGTCCGCTGTGGACCAAACAGAGTTTTGCAGGGGACGCCGTGGCTGGGTTAATGTTACGAACCCGTCTTTAAAATCCAATCGATAGCCCCAAGAGGACATGATAAATAAAGCCCATGCGGAAGTTTCTCCTGACGCGCTGCGAGGTCCTCCTCCTCCTCCTCTCACGAGTGAGGTAATCGCTGTTTTGTTCTCTGTCACTCTCTCGGTCTCCGAATCTGTCATATGGGAGTCTCCTGCTACTATGAATGCTAGTATTGCCATCATTTCAGTACTAGTTCATTCTACTACTGTATGTAGGTTGCAGGCCCAACCAAACGTCACGCACATGCTTTGTACGGTTGAGGTTTTGTTACCTCTTGAGACTTACGTAGTAAAAGGTTCTTTTGTTTTAAAGGGGAGGTAACAATGGAGCTTATAGCAAAGCTTTAATTGTACTATCTACCACTATTACCATTACGACTACAACTGCTACTATATTTATGGCTACTACTGTACTACAATTACAACTAATGTTAGACTACTACTACTACTACCATTAAACAGGATTGTGTAGGTACTATTCCTCTGTGCTATCTGGTATATTAAAACGAAAAACTACTCGCATAGCCTTGACCTTCTCAAAATTGTTTTAAAATGTTCTAAATTAGGTCATTCATTTTATGAGCATGAAACCTACTGCTGCTACTCTAAATAGTGTCTGACGTTCACTTGAAAAGTAGAACAGAAAAAGACTAAAAATAAATTAGCCTTCTCTTATAGAAATGCTTCTGTTTCATTTGCTATGGCTGTAGTAAAATCTTGAACCTGGTTCTTTTAGTAGCATATATGGGCTTTTGTTACCTAAGATAAGCATTGTAAAGTATTACATGGAAACGAGGATCTTTTGTAGTTCTTTCTAAAGCTTCGACAAGTCTTGGCGTTGAGAGGCGAGTATTATAGAATCTGAAAAGTATTTTGTCGCCTTTGGATGGAATTTTGGGTGGCTTGGTGATGTCAGTACATCTTAGAATAGCCCTTAAAAGTGTTCAATTTTATTAATTTTCTTAACTTTTTCTTAAGTATGGATGGTTTGTAGGGTTTACAAATCGTAGTATATTACCTAATCTTAGGGAAGACTTCATAATTTACAACGATTATTGGTATCCTAGACCCAGCAAGTATGTATGATAGATGGGAACATCCAAAATTCCTTGGGAGTGATTGATAGTTAAGGAAGCCTATTATGAATTACAATATAGATTTTCTGTTATATTTTATATATTTATCTTTCTATCTTAAATAGAACCTCACCACAAACTACTTTAGTTAGTCTGTCAGTGTTTTGAAAACAGAGAGGTGCAGGTCAAACTTGCTATCATTTTCATCGGGGAAAATAAATTACAAAACAGAAGGATTGATTTATCGACTGCGTTGTGGGAAGGAGGTGACGAAGACTTTCTGATTGGCTCATTACAGCTTCCTTACGTTTCCTTCTCTGGAGGGTGTAGTGTCATTGTAAAGAGTTCGGGTATCTTTGTGTTCTGGGTTATTTTTCAGTGACATTGTGTTTGTACTGTGTCTCTCATAAGCTTTAAGAAATGAAGCGGCAGAAATATTGAGGCATTATGTTCAGACAACTGAAGGATTTCATTTTAGTATTTACGAGCATTATTCTTATTAATAATGGGAGGGGATACGTTTACAGTACATACTGTTTATGTGCCAGCCCTTTTTGTGTGTAACCAAGGTATAGTTGTAGTGTTTTTTTTAAAGTTGGCATTCTTTTCTGTGGAAACATGTCTATGTAAGCAACGACTATAATGATGAAGTGTGCAGAAATTTCTCCAGTCCGTTTTCTTCTACAGACCCTACGGATAACGAACTCCATGTTTAACTAATTCAAACTTTCCTACAAGAAAGAGTACGTACAATCGTAATTCGCTTGAATATATGAATACGACATATTTTAAATGATTCAATAATTATTCTCGTCTAGACACAGGCGTACTGTTAATGATATCAATGATACTTGCAGCTCTCTCTCTCTTCTCTCTCGTCTCTTCTCTCTCTCTCTCATATATGTATGTATATATATATATGTATATATATATATAATATATAGTATATATATATATATATTAATTAACTCATATATTTATATATATTATATATTATATATATTTATTATATATATATATTATATTATATATATATAATCTATATATATATATATATATATTATATATATATCTTATATAAAACCATCCAAGTCCACCCGAGACATGTCATCTGCAAATACAAGCCAATAGGACAAGAAAATATTCCGCGCATTTTGAAGAGATATTTTATGATTCTCATCTGCACCACGGTCTGTTGTTCCCTGAAGTTTTGGGTGAAGAGGAATTTAAAACGATCAGGAAAATTTCTCTTTTCGACGTTTCACGGAATCAGCTCCGGATTCATGACGAAGACTGGAGATGCTTGGTACGTTTTTAGGACGCTTTTGTCTCTTTATTTCCTGTGATTGATTCCTCTCTCTCTCTCTCTCTCTCTCTCTCTCTCTCTCTCTCTCCTCTCTCTCTCTCTCTACACGTACGTTTATTTGTTATGTACTTTATTTGCCAGCGTATTGTATGTATATTATTGGGTATTTGCAAATAAGTAATTATTTTTATCAATCTGTCTACTTTTTGTTGGACGTGACTGCGTTGTATGTTGTGTTCCTCTTATATTTTCACTTAATTTTCTAGTATATTAATTTCTTCTTCTTTTATTATAGTTCACGTATCATTAGTTTCCGTCTGTCATTATTTCTGTCTTAAACTTTGACGAAAGCTTTCGTTCAGTTCGGCCACCTATTGATCTCTGTCTCCATCGGATTTTCCTTCCGAGTGGATAATAAAAAGGAGGATACAATAAAAGCTCATTTAATGCCGTTATTTTCGTTCTCTCAAGAGTTTCAGGGGTAAAACTTCGGGGCCTCTTTTCAAGTTGAGTTTGTGCGTTTAGTTTCCATCTCCGGAATTTGTATTTTTCTTTTCGTTCCTCCAGACAGAATTCATCGTATTCCGACGTGGATGCAGATTTATTTTCTTTTTCTCTTTTTCCTTTGCTAGAATTCTTGGTTTTCTATTTTTTTTTTTATAATTCCTTTACTCTCTCTCTCTCTCTCTCTCTCTCTCTCTCTCTCTCTCTCTCTCTCTCTCTCTCTCTCTGAGCGTGGAATACTGATACCTAACGTTTGTACCTTTGAGAATACATTTACATATCATTCGAATTCTCTCTCTCTCTCTCTCTCTCTCTCTCTCTCTCTCTCTCTCTCTCTCATGGAACTCCGGAAACCGGGACTCTGTGGCTAAAAGCTCTTTTTTTTTTTTTTTTTTTTTTTTTTTTTTTTTTTTTTTTTTTTTTTTTTTTTTTTTTTGCGCACCAGAACCATTCCCCAAATCTCTTCCTCACTGCTGGTTGTTCGTTTGAGTTTGGGCCCATTTATTTGTAAGGATAACGTATTGAGCGATTTGGTCTTTGCAATCCTTATGGGCAAGTCCTGTAATCCCTCGGGGAAGGCATTTCTTCCCCGAAGGATTAAGGCCGGAATGAAAGGGATTGCAGCCACATTTATGGATGGAGAAAACACGGAGAGGGGGGGGGGGGGGGGGGGGGGGGGGGGGGGGGGTGGGGGTGGGGGGGTGAATAATTTGCAGCGGGAGAAAACTACACTTCGAACTACGTAGTCGCTCCAACGTAAACAAGTACTACTTGAAGAATCAGTATCGAAGTGACCGCATTTATTCATTGCCTGTGTTGTCCATAAGACCAGTAGCGCTGTTTTTGTGAGATGATTTACGGTTTAGTCGAATAACAGGATTGCGGAAGGCAGTGTTTATTCGTGTTAGTGACACTACCCGAGATTGCTGGTTCTGAAACAAATTAGTACCACTAGTTATGGTGATTATTTTAAAGGATTTGATATTTAAAATAAGAAACCACTAGTTAAGGTGATTATTTTATAGGATTTGATACTTAAAAAAAAAGACATCAGTTTTTCTGCTTTAGTTTTACTCTGAATGCAGTACAGAGGAGGGTATCTCGTGATGAGTTGACGGAATTTCACTGAGAATTCAAGGCTTATTCTGCCACGTATTGTAAGATTTTGTATGTGTTTTTCTCTCCCGAAAACGCTGAGAGCTTTTATAGGTTTATGCAAAGGTTGGGGCTTGTGCCGTTGTTTGGGAGTCTTCTATAACTGTTCCTGCAGTGTTCATTTCTGATATTTCTCCCATTCATGCTTGATTTGTTTTGAATTGGTCTGCTTTGTGGTAAATTAGCTTTCTAATTTATTTTGTTTTATTTGTTTATTCATTTATTTTGTTAAGCTACAATATTTTTTTTTATATATTTAGAGAGCGAAATAATGGCTATCTGAATATTTTTAACCAGTGGTATTCGTCTGTATTACCTCACATAAAATACTGTATAGTTGTGAGTAGGTCAGCACTTTTTCTGCTGATAATTCATCTCCATAAAGAACTTGGGAGACCATTAGTCTTTGTAACCCTCAATTACAAATAAGCACTTCTCTCTATAGCAATTTCTAGAAACCTTCCATTTCTCCAAAGGCTCTCCGTTATGAAACGGTCTTGTGTATATATTATTCTTTCTCACAGTGGAGATTTGAACTGGTGTCGAAGGACGCTCCGATAACGAACGAGCTGTGGGAGGCATCTCCTTTACTCCCTAAGATTTATATGATCGCTATATCTTCCTTGCCTGACCTGCCTGTGCCTCGCTCGGGCAAAGCAGGCGGTTCTCGATCTTATGACATTTTATGACCTCTCACTGGACCGTCATGTGTTCTCTCTCTCTCTCTCTCTCTCTCTCTCTGTATTTCTTATTATCTTCTGCACCTTTCAAGTGAGTGATCCTCGTAGGCTTGTTCCAAATAAATGGGGTTTTATCTTCTGAACAATGATAATAAGACTCTCTCTCTCTCTCTCTCTCTCTCTCTCTCTCTCTCTCTCTCTCTCTCTCTCTCTCTCAGTATTTCTTATCATCTTCTGTAACTGCTTTCAAATGAACACGATATTCTTTTGACGTCTGTGGCCCTCGTAGGCTTGTTCTAAATAAATGGGGTTTTATCTTCTGAACAATGATGATCTCTCTCTCTCTCTCTCTCTCTTCTCTCTCTCTCTCTTCTCTCTCTCTCTCTCTCTCTCTCTGAATACCGCGTCCTCCCTCCCCTGCGACACTCCTGTGTAATCCCTGGCGATGGGGAATAAATCCCCGTCGAATATAAGGCGATCCCAAGACGCAGACGTCATAATATCATATCAACAATTCGAATTGATTGAATCTCCTCCTCCTCCTCCTGTTTATGGATGATCTCTCCCGAAGATTAGGCCGAGCAGGAGATACATTGCAGGAGCCGTGTTTAATCTTTTGGGATGGAAGGCAACTCTCGCTGGAGTGTTGTTTGTTCTCTTCAGGTGCTGGAAATGCCGCGGAAAGAAAGCACCTTGGCTTGTGTTCCAGTTTAGGTCCTGACAAGCAAATATTATGTTAGTTGTTCGTGGCTGTTTTTCATAGGTATACCCAGGGATAATTTTTGATCAGGTTTAATATAACAGTGGTTATATTTATTATACTCTCTCTCTCTCTCTCTCTCTCCTTATTCCACAAATTCTGTGCAGGAGTAAGCGAGCCTCACATTGATCGGCATTGACTTTTCTACCTCCAGGTTTTGAATTCACTTGTATCCTGTGTATTGCCTTTGCCTAACAGTTATATTTGGGTGTAGTCTTTCCATTTAACCTTACCTATTTCTGGTTTTATCCAGGTTTAATGTTGTGAGAACTTTATATATTTTTTTTTTGTTTACTTTTCTCTGACTCCCTCTGACTTAAGATTGTTTGGTCTTCTAAAGGACAAGGTAACCACCGGGTTGATAACTACAACAGGGTTATCAGGAAGATGACATAATTTACGTAGAGAAAAATACATATTAATTTAGTGGCAGACATGCTATAGATGACCAAGTGTTTTACACGAACGTGAAGATTATATGATATTGGAACGTGTTTTTTTGTTTTTAATTTTTGTTTCCATTTTTACATTTCGTTGGGGTTGTTCTAGTTTGGGAAATAAGTGTAGAACGTTGAACAAGAAATGACTAATTGTTATTGTGCTATAATGATTAATGATCTTGATAACTCCATGGCTTTCCTTGTAATTTCAGTTTCTTGTTTCCCCTAATAAGATGTGTTATTAAATTGAATTATATGGCCGTCGAACTGAAACGTACTCTGTTCTGCATTGCAAGAATTGAGCGCGCCAGCATTGTCATGAGAGAGAGAGAGAGAGAGAGAGAGAGAGAGAGAGAGAGAGAGAGAGAGAGAGAGAGAGAGAGAGAATGATGTTGAAACCAATTAACTGATTGCTTCATTTATCATCCTGCTTGCTCGTCGATCCCCCACGCTAAATTTATGTATCCCAGGTCCTTTTTTTCCGGCACAGTGAAGGAGTATACAAATATTTATGCAATCTCTCTCTCTCTCTCTCTCTCTTCTCTCTCTCTCTCTCTCTCTCTCTCTCTCTCTCATATACCTAATTCCAGTGGGAAGTGCAGCCACTTGTTTATCATTTTGTTATGGATCATGTAGTCTTATTAAAAGCACCGTTCTTTTAGTAGTGTAAAAATTGAAGCCATTGTTTGAAAAATATCGGTAAGAATTGGACGCAGGAAAAGTTATAAACATATATTTGTCAGCTTACTAGACATGATACAGAAACATCCCTCTAGAATTTTAGACAGCATTCTTTGATGAATTGAAAAATATCTCTCTCATATCACGAAATGGAGCACTTAAGTGGCGTGGTCGGTTTGGTGTTGGCACACCACCTCGGTGGCTGCGAGTTCGATTCTCTGGCATTTTATTGAGGTGTGAGAGATGTGTATTTCTGGTGATAGAAGTTCAATCTCGACGTGGTTCGGAAGTCACATAGAGCCGTTGGTCCCGTTAGTGAATAACCAGTGGTTCCATGCAACGTAAAAACACCATACAAACAAACATCACGAAATGTAAGATGTTATAACCTGAGGTGAAGGACATTCCGTATCAAGCAGCTGTCACAAAACTGCAATGTGATCTGATCGCCATTCCACTTTTGTAGCCCCCAACGGAAGATTTTACAGACTTGTGTATAGTTTTACGGTCAAGAGATTCAACCTTCGAAAAACTTTCAGAGAAAAAACTAATCCCCTTCCGAGGTCGTTACGAGACTCTCGGTTTTCGTTGCGCCCATTTTCTTAAATACAGCGAGAGTAAGACTTTTATCCCGTTTCTTAAGCAGCTTCCTAGATTTCAATTAAACGTAAGTATAATGGGGAAATGCAAACTGGAATTATTCGTGATAGGTGGGCAATTCGTTGTTTCAATTTCTTTAGATGTATGTGATACATTGATTTGATCTATTTTGCTCCATCTTATTGTCACAAAATCCTTTTATATTATGGTCATAACCTTCTATTTATAAAGATACATGGTCAGATAGATAGCGAGCGAAAGACCTGAGACTGTACTTAAAATACGGGAGGCAAGTAGATCATGAAAGAAGACGAGAGAAACTTAATGGAATAAGATATAAAAAAAGAATACTGCTGTATGTGTTCTCGTGTTAAAAGGAAACCTCTGACGAATGGATCGCCTGCAGGACGTTGACCTCCAGAAACAAGTCTGAAATCTTTTAATGGATGTGATTAATCGTAGAATGCTTTAGCTGTGTGTATTTTGTGGTTCTTTTAGCTCTCTCTCTCTCTCTCTCTCTCTCTCTCTCTCTCTCTCTCTCTCTCTCTCTCTCTCTATATATATATATATATATATATATATATATATATATAGTATATATAACATATACATAATATATAGATATGTATAACTATATATATGCACACTTGAGAGTAATGCGACCGCTCTTACCGTAAATAGAGACCACCTATGAAGTTTAATCTTGAACACTTGACCGCATAAGTTTTTGATGGTATTCTTTTATCCCAATATCATCCTGCCTTAATTTATTCGAGGATCCCGTCACTTGATAATGGTAAGATCAACATGGGTTCCGTGGCGGGAAATATATGGAATCTTTATTGATGTCCATTGAACTGTAATAATGTTTTCAAGAGTTTCGTTGCAATCCGTTATTTCATTCTGCGGGTATTTTCTAAACGGAGAGGGCCACAATTGGAAAAATTTAGCTCCTCTCCACTCAGTTAAGCCAGGCGATAATAATAATGAATGCTCTGCCAGTTATAATTCTTTTCTTGTAATAAGAAGACTTTTTAGCACAAAGATTCAGATTAGTTGCACGCATGGGTCAGTCACTTCACAATATTTTGATAATAACTAACCTTCTTTAATTAAAGTGCATTAGGTAAAATCGATTATAGCATCTTTCGGCCTTTCCTCACGCTAATGATTTGATTGATGACAGAATTGGACTTCTTCAGTTTTTCTATGAACAGATGAAATTTTTTAATAGTGCACAAAATATATAACTCCCGCCATTATCAGTAATATAATTCATTGCTAGAGAAGAAAATACTTCTACAGGGCATGGACTTTGATTATAGTCCTATGGAATTGGACGCCAGTATCATGTACACTACTGGTCAGAAAGAAGTTGGAACAGGCAACATCTGTTGTGCCTGTTACAAGGAAAAGGTTGTACCAATACGAAACAAAAATCTTTCGTCGCGATGAAATATAAATGGCTGCGTCGGTCATCAGTACTGATCTCGCAATCAAAGCAGAAGTAAGAAGAAATATTGAATGAAAATAAAAAATCCGCCCTCCCATTGTGTCCCAGAAGACAGGCTCGCGCACATGGTTTGCACAAAGGCAAACCAGCTTTCGTGCGTGAAATGACATCATTTCAATCACAAAAGAAGCGCGCGTGCGAGCGGGATTGCTGATGGGCCAAATCTCTTACCGGGAGGGCTTGGAAACACACAGAAAAGGAAAAGGAAAAGGAGACACGCTCAACATCCTCGTGATGCCTAAAGAGAAACGTCATTATTTAAAATGTAAGGTCAATAGGTATTTTTCCTTGGTTTGGACATCCACCTGTGTTTTGGGTGTTGAGTTTTATTTTCAACAAAATACAGGCACCTGTTCCATGGACATCCTAGGGCCCATTCCAGCCTTCTTTGCATTCCAGAGGCCATGATCTGGTGTTTTTCATGAACAACTTTTTAAGCGACTTATTGATTTCCATGCCACCAAAGTACTGAGTTTTTCATACTTCGTCCTAATTTTCGGAAGTACTGTGCATTGCCACATGTGTTTCATTAACTTTTTTTTACTTGAGAAAATGAAGTTTAAAGCTGTGCTAAATTTAAACAGTGACGTCGGTATAGCGTATCCTCCAGTATACTTTTTCAAATGGTTGTTTATATTTATGGTTAAATCTCATTTTACCTATCCTGGTTCGTAAGAAATTTTTCAAGAGCAAATTAATGTATTGTATGACATATAATTTTTTTTTATGATTAGGTAAGGGGGATGGCTCTGCGTCACAGATACGTCATAAAGCACCACTTCTTCGAAACGGTCTGAGGAAAGGAAAGGTGGTCTTTTTTTTTCTGAGAGTAAACGGCTTAATTAATTACATCTGTCAGTTCAATGTACTACCATGAATGAGGACGAGTTAGAAATCATACTCGGTTTAAAAGTTGTTCGCGCAAAACACTATTTCATGGCCTCTGGAATATATAGTAGATCCCAAGAATCACTGAATTATAGAAAGTAAAGGAAAGAAGAGTGTTGAAGCGATAATCCTGCCTGTAAAAAGAAGAAAGCGGATAGTTAGGAAAATTAAGGCAAGAAGAGAATTCAGTAGCTTGACCGTAGAAGGAAAATAATAGTTGGAGCACCATGTCATCTGTGTAAGCACATGCTCAGGATTTTTTGACGGAGGACTTTTTTTTTTCCCCAATAATGACCTTCTTCTTCTTCTTCTTCTTCTTCTTCTTCTTTCTTCTTCTTCTTAATGACTGTGTTGGCTTTCATTATCTCCAAGGACATAATTAAGAGCAGCCTGAGCATCCTCGACAAAGCTTCTATGGTTGGTAATCGGCATCCGTCGAGATATTCCTTAGTCCACCTTTAAAAGAAGTGACCCTCGGGAACGATCTAGTCTGTATTCATTCCATTATATCACTCTCTTTGTTGTGAAGCCATTCTTCTCTTCATAATGAAAAGGGGGGCGGGCCTTTTTTCATTAATTAAACCATAGGAGAAGTCAAGAATAGTGAACCCTCTCTCTCTCTCTCTCTCTCTCTCTCTCTCTCTCTCTCTCTCTCTCTCTCTCTCTCCTCTCTGTCTGTATGTGTATATATATATATATATATATATATATATATATATATATAATATATATATATATAAACGTTAACTCTTGTCTTTTACAGGTTTGTATCTACTGATAGTATTAATTCCCTTAGCCTTTTACGTCACTCCATTCTTATAGGTATAAAATAACCATTGCGTCATAACTCACTTTTCCTACAAACCAGTAACTCTCCAATCTTGATATTCTAAAACGTTTATCAGTCGTCATTTGAGCTTAACCTACCCTAACCTCATCTAAACTCCCTCACCAGTTTTCAGTCTCTTACTGTCCTTTTTAATTCTGGTATGATCTCTGGTACAAACATTCTCAAAACTACATTAACCCTTTCCTCACTTGCGTGTCAGCTCCGCCTCCCTTGTAAACTTGACTTTCAACAGTGCCTCAAGATCTTCACTCCGTAGACTCTGGGCTGAGTTCACTTCAGACAATATCTTTCCATTTACAGTTTTCCTGTGAGTGAAGTCCATTTGTTCATAGCCTTTTCAGGACAGCTTATTGTTTTTGAAGTTATTGCTCACTGCCTCTCTTTCTTTATTGCTTTCTTTTTTTTTCTTTCTCACTTGCCCTTCACTGCCTGATGCATAACCCTGTATACCGGTGCAAGAGCCTCTTTTTTTCATGCAGTTGCACAGTAGTATATTTTTATCATGTACTAAGCCTCCATTCCTTCATCTCGGCTATCTCTATTTTTATACCCTCCAACTGCTATCCCACAAACGCTCACTTTGAACAGTATAACCTCATTATAGAATTTTAAATTCCTATAATATACTTCTACCCATTTTTCCCTTAATATCATTTCATCTATCTATCTTAACCTATCTTGACTTTTCGTCTCAACCAAATCATGATCACATATACCTCCAGCCACTCCCCATCTTACCGTTACATCCATTAGACTGATCTTCCATGTATATGTTACGACATAATCTTGCAAACCATTTACTCTCCACTTTCTTTTTCTGCGGTCATTTTGAATACTCTTTGGAATCCATGCACTTCAAATAATTAAGCCCCTTTCCATTCTCATTTACTCGCTGTACATTATGTCTGTGCCCTGGACATTGGCGCTTCCTAGGGAAGCAATGTCCAGGTCGTATCTCTCACTACCACCACAGTAACAGTTCTCAGAAATTAGATTGACTTAACATATATGATTGAGATATATATATATATATATATATATATATATATATATATATATATATATATATATATATATAATGTGTGTGTGTTGGGGTGTATGCGTGTAATATATATATATATATATATATATATATTATATATATATATATATTCATAAAACAATTAAATATAAAATATGGTTAAATTATATGTTAATGCAATGAAATATAGAAAATGAATCTTTATACACGAAGAAACGGTAGTTTATCTTTCTCCAAAGCAGCGTCTGTGTTAGGTGGAAGTTACTATGGTCCTGTAAGTGCACGACAAGGAAAGTATTCAACATTTGATACAGGTGAGAGAGAGAGAGAGATAGAGAGAGAGAGAGAGAGAGAGATTTCTCTGAGTGGTATATAATGATGAAGTACTTCACGACGCCTCGAGGTTTATACTCGTTTCACCTCCATTGCATTGTCAAAGTTCCCTTTAACACGATTCTCTCTTCTCTCTTTCTTTCTTTCCTTCTCTCATTTGCTAATGGTGGCTCTCCATTTTCTACCTTCTTCCCTTTTCCCCCATTTAAGCCTTCTTTTCGGCAGTTCTGGGAGGCATTTTCTGCCCTCCTTTTAAAACCCTCTGTCGGTGTTTTGCTTGCTTGCGAGCACACTGCTAGGTTCCATTTTCTAGAGTTTTTTCCTCCAATCTTATTATATTTCTTCCTTTTTCGGTCTGACTTACCTTGTTAATCTTGTTTAGGTCAGCGTATGTATGTGAATGTTTCTGCGTGGTCGTTTGTTTAACCGTGAAAGACTTTTTATTCCTCGCCATTTGTGAACATTGGTCTCTCTGCTCCCTGTGCGTCTCTCTCTCTCTCTCTCTCTCTCTCTCTCTCTCTCTCTCTCTCTCTCTCTCTCTCAGTTCTTTTTCTCGTACTCCTTATTTCCTTCCGCACCCGAGGACACACAACTTCCCCTCCATCTCCGGCATTATGCTCTCTCTCTCTCTCTCTCTCTCTCTCTCTCTCTCTCTCTCTCTCTCTCTCTCTCTCCACATTACAGCTCAGCAACCCAACGTGGAATACCAACTCCCTGTAGGGTTCTGTAACATGCAGATAAATTATATCAAATGAAATTCAAGAAAGAATTGGGATCTTTTATTATGCCCACTGCTACCTTTGTGATTTGATAGATATTTTTGTGATTAAAATTTTAGCCATAATTCGTATTGTATATTTAGCATATAAAGTTCACACACACACACACACACACACACACACACACACACACACACACACACACACACACACACACACACTAGGAAGGGTAGGAAGACCTAGAAGAGAATGAATGAATGAATGGGGTGAACGAGATATGGGAAAGAAAGGACTTCGGTATTCAAGAAGCGAGATAGAAGAGAACGGTTCTGTGAGTGCAGGATGTTTCGGCTTGCTGATAGAGAAGTTTCCTACTCGGGGTCATCCACGATTCAGCAGTTTGTGGGATTTTGGCAGTTTTTTTTTCTAGGTGTCTTCTTTCTTATATATGTGTGCGTTCGTACTTTTCTCATAGGTTAGACCTTCTTTTCGTCCAATGCTAATGAATTTATGACGTTTCTAGTTTCCGGTTCTTCCTCTGATCTTCAGGACTGAAATATTAAACGGACAGACAAAAGCTACTACAGTAGATTCACATCAACCGTGCATATGATGTCTAGGCCGGTCCCTTACGACGTTCCTGATTGGCTATTGATAGGCCAATCACAGGGCTGGTGGAAACTGTCTCGAGAGAGAGTTCACATAGGCAGGATGTATGTTCCACCTCTCCTGAGGGATACTTATGAAAGACGCATCCCTCAGGAGAGGTAGAATATACATCCTGCCTATGCGAAGTCTCTCGAGAGACTGAGTGTTTCCAGCCCTGTGATTGGCTTATCAACAGCCAATCAGGAGCGTCGTAAGGGACTGGCCTAGACATCATATGCACGGTTGATGTGAATCTACTGTAGTGTCGTGCTGCATTAATTTATTCTTAAGGTGACAGCTTTTCATCTTATTAAGCCGTAACTTTTTACACGGCTTCAGTATTGGAACTGCACTCCATTATATAGGCGGTACAGTGAGAAATATTTTTTAAAAGTTAGAAGCCAACAAATTTAGATGTAAGATTTAAACGAATCCCCAGCCCCTAATGGAGTCCTGGGATTACCAATGGTCTGTAGCCACTTTGTGTTTTAGCTCAGTTCGCATCGAGAGGTTTTCATGCCTCCTTCAAATTTAAATTTGGAAAATAAGAAAATAAGGTGGACTCAGATTTCGTGTGTCCCCTATGGGCGATAGTGGTTGTCATTAAATGGGAAGCAAAGAGCGCTGTCCAACCTAGTTCATATCAAGAGTCTTCCACGCCTCCTTTAAGTTCAGATTTGCAAACTACACTACAAGCCTTAAGGCTGACGATGTTTCATCAGACGGGTATCTGTTAAGTTCTAGCGGCCGATGACTCCTCAGCAGTACTTTCTTGTAGCTGTGATGATCTTTTTGAGACTCAGTAGTCTTCAGGGCTATACTTTCTCTGCAGTGGAACTACTACTACTACTACTACTACTACTACTACTACTACTACTACTACTACTACTACTCCACTCCTCACACACACACACACACACACACTTGGCATTCGATTGTTTGTCGAGAGAGAAGCAGGTCGTGTTAAGAATTAGAAGCCTAAACCCTTATGGAGCCAACCCCTCTGAGGGGAAAAGATTCAAACACACACACACCGTGTGTCCGTGCATGGAAGCGAAAACTGCTCTAATGGCATTCTTAATAAGGCTCACAGAATCTGAAACTAATTTAACAAAAGTGACTGAAATTCTCGTTGAAGCCGACGGCATCTTATTCAGAAAGTGTGCGCGCTCAGATAATTGAATATTTGGTGGCGCGTAGCCCCCTACTGAAAAATATTAGTATGGAACGTGGTTTTTTTTTAAACATGTGTCGGGTCCTCAAAGCTCTTAACCGCTAATATTGTTTTCATACATCTTCGTTTCATTTTTCCTCTTTCCCATATTTTTTATGCTGTGATTGTATACAGTTAACTTGTTGAGCAGTTTTGGTAATCATGTTAAGTGTTGAATAATGTAACAGAAACTGCGAGGATGTGATCGTATGATAATTTTCAACCAATTAAGTAGCTCCCTCTGCCTTTCTCAGGTGTTTTTTTTTCAGATCGGTATTCAACATTATTTCTTCAACGGAGTTTTGTCAAAAACTTTATCGAGGCCGAGACCTTGTAGTGATAAATTCCTGGAAGACTACGATTCTCCCCACGACGAGTTCTGTAATCGCACTGGGATGGATGAAAACGAGTTGTGTTGGTCGCCGAGCTGTGGGGAAAATAAAATGGCCCATCTGCTCTTTGAAGTCGGGAGATGGTGGAAAAGATAAGCAGGGCGCTCCATAGCATGTCAAATGATAAAGAACGCGCTGTGGGTAGCGCCGGGAAAAGGCGGGAATAATAAAAGCCCCTGCAGGAAATTAACTTTTTTTTTATGGTTCTTTGGCGTCTCCTGTTTTAGCAGTTATTTCAGCTCCTAGTATATAAACACATTTTTTTCCCCATCGTGTCCTCGGTATTTTTAATTGCTTAATTTTTTTCTGTAACTTTTCTTAATTCTTTGTTCGTTAATAGTGTATTTTTCCCGTCGCCAAACGTGAATAAGATATTTCTTAGAGGCAGAACCATAGGATCATTTGATCATTCTTAATGTTGACTCTCTTGGAGATCTTGAAAAAGAATATCCCTTTATTTTTAGGCAAGGGTGGACTTATGCAACAAGTAAGTCGTTTACGGCACTTTAGTCTATAATATTTATTATTTATTTATTTATTTATTTATTTATTTTTTTAGTTAGTCTATTTGTATTCACCTTTTTGCGGTTCCCCTATATATATATTTTTTAGTCATCGTCAGCGTGATTAGGCACTTTTGATCCCTAGCGTGGCTGAACTATTTATGTATCTGTTATTTACTCGACTGTAGTGAGTAGCACCCATGTTGGAGAAAGTCTTGAAGCCAGTAACCTCATCCTAAAATACATGCTGAGGGCGGAAGAGACATCACGACTCAAGGGAAGAGGCATATCTATAACAAAAAAATATTGTTTTCATATATCTGTCTTTTCATTACTATTTTACCACATGACTCAGGGCTCCGATTTTCTCTTTGTTGATTTGTTCAAATACTGAACAACCGAACGTTTGCAGTGCCAGGTCATCGGACCAAACTTTCGCAAATCAAATTAATTAATTTGTCCAAATTCTATTCAGCGAAAGTTTTTGTATTCCAGTTCTATCCAGAGACAATTTGCTTACAAAATTACTGTCTTCTTGAGTTGCTGTTTATGAGGGTTCATGTGTTATGAATGATATTTAATAATTGTTGACACTGTTGAATCCTCTGAATTTAAAGTGTTAATAGTTTCGTAATTTTTTTCATATATCGCAAACCATGGCGCAAGAGAATAAATACCTGTGTGTGAACATATGTGTATGTACACACACACACATATATATGTGTATACGCATATATTCATACATATAATTAACATCGAATGGGATTCGTACCCTCTCTCTCTCTCTCTCTATCTCTCTCTTTCTCTCTCTCTCTCTCTCTCTCTCTCTCTCTCTCATTTAAGGACGTTAATTGCTACTACGCTCCCTCTTATGAACGCAAGACATCAACGACGACACCCCGTACTCGTCAGCTCCTCCCAATCTCCTCCTCCTCCTCCTCCTCCTCCTCACTGGTTCCTTCCATCGTGAGAGAGGCGCCCATCAATATTACGTCCAGTGTCAATATGTACCGAAAAGTGCCTGCACGGTTAAAATGGTTGTCCCGCCCTGCTCCAAATATAGAGCATGTGCTTGGCATGTCATTTGTTGTAGCAAAATGGCGTTTTCGATGAGAGAGAGAGAGAGAGAGGAGAGAGGAGGAGAGGGAGGAGGAGAGAGAGAGAGAGAGAGAGACGAGGAAATAGGACCAGAGAGAGAGAGAGAGAGAGAGACGAGAAGAGGATCAGCGGAGGGAGAGAGAGGGACGACGAGAGAGAGAGAGAGAGACCCATTTGTGTGTATTTTCCACGTTAAAAAATAGAACAACGGAGAAATGTAACAGTAAAATCACAATAAAAGTCTGTTCTCGCTGATAAAGTAAGTGACGATTAAGAAATACAGAGAGAAGTTGCTGTAGCACCTTCAGTCTTCCTCCTCTTTACCAGTCGCAGCCTACATCGTCTCTCTCATTTTTCAAGGAACAAGCGCCAAGCTTTTATCTCCTCATATTCAGGAACAATTCCCCATCAGCGTTTTATATCCTGGTTAGGCAAGTGTGAAAATCGCTCGTACAGGGCACCGGTGCCAAATGGTCTTCTTTCAAGATGGCGCCTGGTTCTTGTCCTCGGGCAGCGGAGCGAACAGGATAAGCTTCTTTGCTTATCGCCGATCCTTCGTTGACCTCTCAGAAAGACGGTGGAGATGATGATGATAATGATGAGGAGGAGGAGGAGGAGAGGGAGGAAGAGGAGGAGGAGAACAAGGAGAGTGCACTCTCTCTCTCTCTCTCTCTCTCGTATATTAAAAGAGTTCTCAGGTCTGAATCGCCTGTTCTCCGCTTCACTGCAAGAAGTCATACCGGGGGCTATTTACACCATAACAACTCCTTGAGTGGCGCTTCAGAAGTGAAAGTGCCTCCTCAGCCAGAGGCGGTGAGAGAGAAAGTGCCTCACCTTAATTAAATTCGAAAGGGACTCGGCATAACGCTGAATAAGGCTACTTATGACCGGCACTGACGGTTCAGTTGACTATTCAGTTTTGATTCCAGTTCTGATTCCATTAGTAAGGACGAAATAGTAAATCATTTTTGGTGCTGCCGTTGTTAATGTTTATCCAGCTCACTAGGGGAAGTATGATGTTATTGTATGGATATTTACATGAGGTGTGTGTGTGTATATATATATATATATATATATATATATATATATATATATCAAGAGCCAGCAGGAAAAATGAAAAACAGCAGTACCTAGCGCTTTCGTGTATTCTTGGACACACCTCATCAGGGTACAATATATAAAAGAATGAAAAATAGCTTCGAAATATCAAAGGTAAACATAAAAAACAAAAAAGTAAATACAGAACAATCAAACAGCCTAGTCAAGAAGTAAATGGTCCACAGCCTAGAATTACACTTAAAGGACAACAACAAATGGAAATGGAACTACTAAGCAGTCAATTACATAGTTACTGCTTAGTAGTTCCATTTCCATTTGTTGTTGTCCTTTAAGTGTAATTCTAGGCTGTGGACCATTTACTTCTTGACTAGGCTGTTTGATTGTTCTGTATTTTACTTTTTTGTTTTTATGTTTACCTTTGATATTTCGAAGCTATTTTTCATTCTTTTATATATTGTACCCTGATGAGGTGTGTCAAGAATACACGAAAGCGCTAGGTACTGCCTGTTTTTCATTTTTCCTGCTGGCTCTTGATATACAATCTTCACGTGTTACTTGTGATCGTATAACATATATATTATATATATATACATATTTATTTATGAGTAACCAAAACTTATAGCTGCATCAGTCTTAGTATACGTATGATGTGGATGTTTAGCAGGATTTCGATCGAGAAAGCTTACTTGATAACAAAAGGACTGAATATTTAAAAACAAGGCATTGCAGGTGTTTGTTACTTTGGAGTTACGTGGAAAGTTTACTTTGGAGTTATGTGGAATGTTTAAAAGTAAAAGGAGAAAGATGTATTTACGTGGCATACTTGGACCAGGAAAATCTTGTGACAGAATCGACGGAGAAGAATGTGGAGCATGTTGTGAATATACATTGTAGAGGGATGGATATAAAGAGCAATTAGAATGTTTTATGATGGAAACGAAGCGTGTGATCGAAGGTGCAGAAGAAAAGGTTAATGGCTGGTTTTGAAAGTGGCACTGAAACAACGGTTTGTTTGTTTCCAGCGCCTAATTAATATCGTTACCGAGTATTGTTATGATCAGCTCTCTGACTTGAATCACCATCCATTGAAGGACCTCTTCCTTTCTGTGACATGCTCCAACCCTACCCAGGGGCTGCTGGCCCCGGGGTGGGTTCCTACTTCTGAAGCTGCTGCTGCTGCTGCTGCTGCTGCAGATTTAGCCTTTGAACTCCAATTTCATGTTAGCCTCGGGCTTGGGGAACTTTTAAGCGCTTAGGAGATCCCTGACATTACTGGGGCCCTTAGATCTTTGAGACTTTATAGCAGAAAAAAGGGCTGTTATGCCCTTGGCTGCAGAAAAATAGATTGACCATTATAGTACGTAGAACCCCTTCCCCCTTTATTTTTTCTTTTGACATCGGCTTTTTAAATGAGTTATTTCTCGTTTTTTATCTAATTTTCTCAATTTTATTTTTGTGGGTCTTTCTCAATTCAGTTTTATTTTCATGTGATTTCTGTTTATAGTTTAGTGATCGCATATTAAGCCAAGTGATGGTGCAACTTGCTCTCCAATTGCACGACTATTACTATTACTTCGCGTAACAGTGCTGATTACAGTAACAGTGACGCAATAACTTGTTATTCTTTTAGTGGAATTTTCCACGTGAAAACGAAAGTATGGAACAAATATTCCTTTTCTCACTTATTTCCATCAATATTCTAACAAAAGTGCTGAACAATTTTACCCTTATTTTTTTCTCTCTTGATGCGTTTCTGTCTCCATCTAGGTTTATGAAGGATAATGATGCCCATAAGGAATGAAAAATAACGGAGTCATATCTTTAATGTATTTGGTCCGGGATATGTTTACGTGCCATGATTTTGCACAAAAGCTAAGTACAGTGATTACGATGATTACGCAACATTATGTTTAGGTTCTGTATAGGATTCTCTCCTGCTCTGAAAAAACCTCAACATAACTTCTTGTGCTTAAAAATTAAAAAATCACAGTAGATGCACGTGACTTAGTTAAATAAGCGAATACCACAGGAAAATGATAGTCAGAAATCCAAGCGCTTTCGTCTTTACTAAGACTAAAGCGCTTGGATTTCTGACTATCATTTTCCTGTGGTATTCGCTTATTATAACTTCTTGTATGATTAAACTTTACATAAGAAATAGTTATAAGCCCACAGTTTTCCCCTTGCAAGTCTGCATAATGCCAGTGATACTCTGTATAAATTTTTCATCATGGGGCCTAACTTCTCCCTCGAGTGTTAGTGGATATATCGCACCGATTTAGAGTGACAGGCTGCTGAATAAAAGCAGAGGCGCCCCAGACGGCTTCCATCTTCGCTTCTCTCGTCTACCTTTGTGCCTGAGCGTATAGCCATTCCCATTATGGTAATATTCTCCAAGAAATGAACCATGAACCGTCTCGGGAAATTGATTAGCCGTTTTCATTATCTGCTTCAAAGTCTCGCCATATTTCAAATCCTTCGCGCTCCTCAAAGGAATATCATTTTTTTCTATCTGCAGTGTGGAAATCATGTATAACATTCTTTGTTCGTGTAAATGTTTCATTTGAATTATTTAGCAAGTTAAAAAAAATAATAATCCTCAGAATGTGATACAATAGCTTGTTTATGTATCAAGGGCTCATTAACTATATTGCGCGGCAGAATTAAAAAATTGTTGAGGACCCTTTGATGGAACCTTCAAGCTAGTTTCGATTTTTCCTGGAGGGATTGATAAATAATCAGCCTTTTTACCTTTGGCAGAGGAGGGGAAACCTGATTCTGGGTTTGGGGAGCCGAGGTAGAATTTAAGTTTTTAAGATACTTTATGTGCACCCATTCGCCTCATGTATGTGAAGACGCGTATTTTATGCCTAGAAACGACTCGATGAATGTAATAGGGACTAATGTTTTTAGTCTCTCTCTCTCTCTCTCTCTCTCTTTATATATATATATATATATATATATATATATATATATATAATATAATATATATATATATATATATATATATATATATATATATATATATATATATAATATATATATATAGAAGGTAGAATTTAAGTTTTTAAGATACTTTATGTGCACCCATTCGCCTCATGTATGTGAAGACGCTATTTTATGCCTAGAAACGACTCGATGAATGTAATAGGGAATAATGTTTTTAGTCTCTCTCTCTCTCTCTCTCTCTCTCTCTCTATATAATATATATAGAAATATATAATATAATATATATCATATAATATAATATAATATAATATAATAATAATATATATAATATATATATATATATAATATATATTTAAATAATATATAAAATAGGATAAGAGATTTTTAGCTAATTTTTAAGCAACAAGCACTTGGGTAAATTATTTGGATACAACATTCCAAACAATATTGATGGGACGTCCTCCATTCATTTTGTGATAGGTTTCAAGGGCCTTAGACAAGACACCACATCAAAGGTAGGATTCCGTCGTTGACAGTGACGTAACTTTGGAAAGATGTTAAAAGATGTCATTAAAATAGGCGGACAGAATTGTGGGGACTGGCAGACGTCGCTAAGAGAGAGACCGTGGAGAGTAAAGTGTTCTTGTAGCGATGTCAGTGCCGCCATTGTTGTCAAGGGCGCCGTGGAGTGGCTATTTCTCATCGTTTTCCCGCATTGTTTTCACTCCCTTTTGTTCCGTTATTGTGTCGTCTTGTCGTTTGGCACAGTCGCTGCGGGGATGGCCTTGTATTTTGCCCAGTTGTTAACCCTTCGGCCATTGTTGGGAAAGCGCCGTACCTGTTGCCCGCTGGCCCTCATTAGTACAAGCGGTTCCTATTCAGTTTGGGACTTTGTGCTGAAGAAGGCATCGCGGCGCCAGAGAAGGTTTTATCATTTGGAAGCGTCTTGGACCTGGAAATTGACAGAGTCGGCGGCTTTCACGGCATGTCACTCACTAAAAGGTGACAGTGCTAGGATAAACAGTGATGTGTGATTCATTATGTCTCCATTAATGAATTACTTTTTTTTTTTTCATCTAGAGAGTATTGATATAATCTACCAATAGGTGTGGCCTTTAGATCAAGAGACCGATAGGAAGAGGAGTGCCATTTCCTACAGACATATAGATGAGAAGTTATTATAGAAATTGATGCGTAGATGATAACCTGAAGGCCAACAGATATAAATCGTAAGGTGAAGAAAGTGTTGCCCGACGGGAAATCTGTATTATTAAACTGACCCGTACAAATAGTCCCAGAATTGATAGGCATAAGACTATTATGACCTGAACAGACAGATACACAGGAAATCAGTGAGTAAACAGGGAAGTATATATATTAAAAATTACTAGGTGATTATTGCTCAACTTTCTTTACATTTACTAACGTTTCTCAACTGTTGTTTGTTTATGTATGTGGTGTGTATGTATCCTAGATTGAATTGTTTTTATTTGTTAATCCGGATATTACTGTATACTCTTGGTATGTGTTTCTTTTGTCGCAGGAGGGCATTTTGTTCCATGGTTGTTTGCATAGGGAAGTTGATGGTCATTTTGCCTACTACCACAGGAGGTCCATAAAGTCCCGTCCCAGTACCATTACAAGTATTTATTGCTCAGAAACTCTATAACATGGAGTAATGCAGTGTTTTCTATAATGTTCTATATTTCTTCAAGTTTACATTCAGAGCACTTCATGCAATACATTGCATATTTGCACCTCCAGTTGCCCTCACAATGTCGAGACGATATCCCACCTCCCTCCCTCCATACGCGCCGCAGGATATCAACGTCAACTGTTGGGACAACTTTAACAATGCGTCTACAAAGTGTGGCAAGATTATGTATTGCATGAAGTGCTCTGAATGTAAACTTGAGGAATTGTAGAACATTCTACAAAAAACTGCATTACTCTATGTTATATGGTTTCTGAGCAATAAAGACTTGTAATGGTACTGGGACTTTATGGACGCCATGTATGACTAATGATGAAAATAAGGAGCAGAAGGTGACCAAGTGGCGCACGTTATCCAGTGAAAACAGATTGGCTTTTGGGGAACTCAAAAGGGTAAACAAGTAGCGCAATGGAACGTCTACTGGTAAACAGACGAATTTGTTTTACCAAGTCTCTTGGTAAAACAAATGTTTAGACTTAATCAGGGGTAAGTAGATAGGTATGTAGAAATTCCTTAGGTAAACGGGTGATTTACAAAGGCTTAATTAGCCCAGAATCTCGGGTTGTGGGATAAAAATTGTAAAGTCTGACCTGTGCAGAGTAAATGTTTGGTTGTATGTTGCCTAAAACCAATTAAAGTTGGAACACTTTTTATGAGGTGTACTACCAAAAACTCTCTCGTAACAGTGTTGTTTCTCTTTTGATATCTGTCAGGGATTATGATTTAGTAGGAGACAGAAATTCAGTGATTTACGAGTAGTTTGAAATTGCCTTACGATGGAAAAAATGTAACACACTTATTTTTAAATCTGCATAAGGACAGAGAGAAGTGCAACACGCTTCATATTCACATACAAATTCAATCAGTGGAACTGAGTTGGCTTGACAGGTCTTGCTTTTGTAGGTGTATGACATTTTTCCTTTCAGCTTTTGTTATTTAAATTAAGTTTCCGGGCCTCTGGATGGGTGCAGATACAATTGACTTAGGAGGAAGAGAACAGGAGGAAAGAAAGAAAGTAATAATGATTGCAAGAGTGGACTTTTCGGGATCAATGGAGATGGGAGGAAAAAGAAACTAGTAGGAAGTGAATTTAATTACTGTATCTAAATAACGTTGCAATTGTGAATTATATAAGTAGTAAGATTACAAAAATGAGAGAGAGAGAGAGAGAGAGAGAGAGAGAGAGAGGAGAGAGAGAGAGAGCGTTAGAATATTCTCTGTTGATGAAAATCGTCATAGAATACCCATGACAGAAATATACGCTTAAAGAGGGCAAAATACACGTATAGTCCGTGTATGTGTGTGAGTATGTCTGTGTTTTGTTAAGCACGAGTGGGAGGAGGAAGATGCTTGGGAGGATAAAACATGCAGATTTCATTACGCTGGAGGTCAGAGGTGGGGCGGTAAATTAATGGCAGTAATCTGCTCGCTACTTGAGCTGTATATTATTACTGGGCAAGAGGTGAATAAAGATGAAAGAGAATCTGCCCCAGTCGGGGAAAAATAAAGATGAAAGCGAATCTGCCCCAGTCGGGGAAAAAGACATTTCGTAGGAACGAATGTTGGTGGGGTAATTGCCGATTCGGAGAGATGAATGAATCGGGGATATTACGAAAAACAAATAGAACATGAAAAACATATAAGTAAGAATGGACACGAAAATAAAATGGGGAAATGAAAAGGATGTAGCGAGATGATCAAATATTTTAGGGTAATCAGATGATAAAACTTGAAAGCGAATGAAATAATTTTGTAACGAAAATAAAAAAAAAAAAAAAAAAAAAAAAATGACTCGAGAATTGCTCTAGAATTGTTAACAGTAAATGTAAAAGGAAACCGAGTGCCTGGTTCATAAAGGGGACGTCGTTCTGGGAAATTCTGGGAAGGAATGGCTGGGAATTCAAGGGCAAAATATGCACGCCATTCTTACTCTCGCACATTTATTACAAGAGGCCGTACCTCCAGCCTTCACTCGGGAGAAGAAGAAGAAGAAGACGAAGCCTAGCAGGAAATTGAAACAAGGCGTCGAGCGTAGTAATTACCTAGCTCTAATTAGTGGTAGTAGGAGCTCACGGCATCCAGATAACTAGCTCGCTATTTTTCCGGCAATTGTGCGCTGAGAACCTCCTCTTTTTGTCTTTTCTCTCTCCTGTCAGTCTTGGGATTTTTATTCTTTTATTCGCTGACGCTCTTATCTTCATATTTCGTAGCTGTTTATCGTAGAGTTGTCTCCTTTCTTTTGGGTTTGGCGTGCTTCATACAAAGTTGCTTTTCGGTATTGTGTTTGCCGAGAATTTTTTTTTTTTTTTTTATTGACTTTCCTCAATATCAGTTCTAATGATTATACTTTTTTCATATTTTGTGCGTGTGGGTTTGCTCTTCTCAATGTGTATTAAACAATATATATTTGAAGAGAATTATGTTTGTCTCATTGCGCAGAAGATAAAAGGGCATTGTTCCTTTCTCTTTCCTGTTGATGTTAGGCAATAGTGGTATGAGGGCATGGCGATTGAATGACACTTCACAAGCAAAGTTTAATTCAGAACAAGATTTAGCGATCTAGGAAATCCTGAGAGAATTCAGGCCTCATAAAATTGGACTTATCAGTTTCCTATTTGATTTAGATGCCAGTGGATTTGTTGATCTATCATCATCGTTCCATCCACAACTCGTTGCTATTCGGTGCTAGATCTGACGTTGATCGCTTATTCGGTCTTTAATTTCTGATACTGTTAAAAATCCGTTTCTAGTGGTGTTGTGATGTATTAATTATAACCAAATCAGTAATCTCCTATCTCATGAAACGACGACACTAGGACTAGACTGAGCTTGGAGAGTCAGCAACAGTGAGGAGTTTTATTCGATGCACGGTCTTCTGAGTTTCATATTTCTGTAATTATCTATTGTTTATGACTTTTAAACGAAAACAAAATGAATTCCATTGTAGAGACTTGAGGTTGTCTGACTTTGTCCAGCCAGTAGCTTTGGACTTGCCCAAGATTCAGAGCGACATTTTGAATAAGTAGCCAGTCAGTTGAACCAACTTGTATTAAAATATAATTTATCTAAAAGAAGGAAATGAATGTTTATTGAAAAACGCCGACCTTGTCGTCAAAAAATTAGCACTGAGAATGACTTAGATGACGATAATAAAAATGATAACAGGTTGGATTGCTATCGATATAAGTACCGTCACCTAAACTGCTCATTGACATGCGTCATTTCATATCAGACCCCATCCGTTCTATGGGACAGAAGCCCGCTTGAGAAGATAATAGAGAGAGTAATTATATCAGCGTGCGTTCAGAAGTATGAATCGCAGAATGATGACAATAGAGAAGTCAGACAATCAGTATATGAAACGAGAGCATGAATGATGGAAGGATTAGTTGTCAGCATATGTGAAAACGCATGACTTACAGAGCATGGATTATTTTTTTTCAGCTACAGTGGATATATATATATATGTACACAAAACAAGAAAAGCAAAACGGAAATAGCACCGACTGCAAATCCTGTATGCGGCGGTGACATGAAAGCAATGCTCATACTCCTATCAGTTCATTTGAAGCAGCGACGCATTTACGCCTCATAAGCCTTCCAATTCACCTGCTCGGATAGGCGCGCGCGCATTCTGTCTCTCATTCAGTTATCTCGACAATGGCCCTCTCTTAATCCAGTGCCTCGGAGCCGCATTTCCACCTTTTGGCACCTTAATCATCCCCTGTCCCCCGTGCAATGAGGTTGCAACACCTCTCATCAGGAAAGCTCCCAAGCTTTGTCTCCCGCTGCATTCCAAAGTAACAGTCTTCCAGTGGCGAATTCCTTCAGCCTACCCAATCCCTCAGAGAGAGAGAGAGAGAGAGAGAGAGAGAGAGAGAGAGAATCATAACTAACTCGAAAGGGGAAGACTTACAAATTATAAATGAGAGAGAGAGAGAGAGAGAGAGAGAGAGAGAGAGAGAGAGAGAGAGAGAGAGAGAGAATTATTAGATAATAGTAATGGACGGCTAAGTCTGGCAGTTATCTTGTCCTAAAATATTTTTATCAAGAGGTACTTTGAGAATGTTGTTTTTGATATTTTTATTTGCATATTGATTACAGCAAAGTAAGGAGAATGAAAGGAAAACTGTCTAATTCAAGGTACTAACGGTTATAAAAAAAAATAATAGTTAGGATTTGGGGGTTTTAGTTTCCCTTCCCACTGGCTGTTGCATAGATAAGTAAAAAAAAAATTCACTTTGGCTTCCAAGATTTTTACGAATCCTGGTGAAAAGGCCGCGCGAAAGGGAAAGAAATGCTTCGACATTTGGCATGCAATGCAGTTCTGAAGACGGAACCTGCAGGGTTACGCCGTTTCAGAAGATACTTTTCGAAGAAAAGCAGAAACAGGCATTAGGATTCTATTTCGTATTCTATCTGGGTAAACTTGATTTACAGAGAATATCTGATGCATTATAATGGGATGTTTTAGCAGAGTACTACTATAGTGCCTTCTCTTGTTTGTTTGTCTGTGTCTCTGTCTGCCGAGTTAGGCCCTTCACTGTTTTTATCCATTATGTTTTCAGACTTTCTGCATTTGCACAAAGTGGTCCAAACCTAATACACGAATAAAGGGTTTTGACAAGTGGACTTAGCAGTTTGAATTTAGATTCAATATAATGAATATTAATTGTATCATTATAACGATCTTGCTGAAAATAAATGGTTTATTTTTCTGAAGTATTTGCAAAGTTTATCAGGCAGATCCAAAGCTGCTATCAATAAGATCGGATATATGAGACTGGACTTCAATACTGAAATCATCAGAGGAAAAATAGGGAATTAAAATTCTCAAGGGGAAGACCATATATTTCAGATGTTTTTCCAACCCTGAATATTGACGAAATGTGGAACAAAGAAGGTGGATAAATGTAGTTCAGGTCACCAAAATCGTTATTCCCACCGATGCCTCATGGATAGATGTGGTTCACCCTTCTTTTCTTAATTTACCGGTGTTCAGGTAACTTTGTGCTCTTTTCTTGTCGGTTTTGCGTACATCAAGTGTACATCAAGCTGTTAGTTTACAGTAAGACAAGGTTCATTGAGAAGAGACTATTAATTGTAGTGAAGAGCAAAACTAGATTTTAGAATGTCATGCAATATTCTAACTCAACAAAACTTGTTTAGATCTAGTTTGTTCCATGACATTCGAATTGCTTACATAATTGTCGGCAGTTGTTTTATTGATGACCAGTATTATGGCAGCAGATAATGAAACTTTGGTATGGGTCGTAAAGTTGTATTTCACCATTGATTGTTGTCCTACGTAGGTTAGGTTAGGTTAGGTTCCTGCTGGGAAAAGTGTAGGTGCAGCATAGTTTACGGGAACCCCAACCCTACTCTGATGTGATATTTCCAAAGAAATATCCATCTCAGACCCGAACCGGGTACCACTACTTTTCTCATCATGATGCCAGGGAGACTAAAATCCCATTGCCAAAATTGTGAGGGCGCGAGTTGCTATACATTATGTTTTAGCACTGATGAATGAAAACGAAAAGGTTAATGAATATTTACCACAGATTGGCCTCAGGGACGGTTCAAGCAAATTAGTAGCTTTAACCTTTAGCCTGTACTTAGCATTATTGAATGCTTGGTTAATAACGCTGATACGGCGCTCACCATGAAACCAGGTAAATATTCGAGAGGCAGCGAAGTAATTTAAGAGATTAATTGCTATTTTCATATTATTTTTGTATTTTGTTAATCATGCGTAAAGAATCAAAGTTCTAGATAGAGCTAAAGATAATGAAATAAAAACTGAGTTATTTCCTGGCGCCTTGCGCTTTAAAGTATTTCGCAGCAAACATATTACATCCGTTGTCTTTGTAAGAAAATAGAATATTATATACCTGAAATACCTTTGTTACCTCAAGGTAAAGGGATGTGATCTTAAGGAAATGTTGACTCACTCTCTCCCTGGCTTTTGTGGAGAATTCTATTTTAATCTTGGTTAAGTGCGCCGAGACTGCTGTCGTAGAACATTGTCTACGGGCTGCTCTATGAGCAAGAGCCCGTGCCGGCATAAGAAAATGTTATTTTCAGTATATCAAACTTTGTAGCCGCCAGTATTTTACTGAAAAGCGGTATATTCATAAAAAAAAATTATAAAATGGGTGAAATATAAGCATAAGTATCAAGCTTAGTGCTGAGAACACTTTGGCCCTTGCCTGTAAAGATTGATCTGCGTGTGTATTCAAAAAGCTTTTTTCGTTTTATATATATATATATATATATATATATATATATAGATATATATATATATATATATATATATATATATACATTTTGTTAGTGTGGGTGTGATTATGTGTTTATATATCTTGTAGTTTGGTCACCTTTGCAGCAATTAAGCAGACGTTTTGTCCGCAGCGCGGCCCCTATCTCTTCTGTAGGTACTGTCTGCCATTGGTCTGTTGAACTAAAGTATAGGGTTTCAACATTGCCTCAGTGTGTTTGTAAACCCCACAATATGGAACCTGGCAGTCTTTCGGTTGCACGTTTCCCGACTTTCCTTCCCTCTTTGGCCCACCTTGGTGATTTTTCTTTCTTCCCTTGTTTTCCCTCATTCAAATTTTCCAGCCTCAAAAAGCGCTCGCTCTCTCTCTCTCTCTCTCTCTCTCTCTCTCTCTCTCTCTCTCTCTCTCTCTCTCTCTCTCATTTAAAAAACCAGCCTAAAAAGCGCCGCTCTCTCGCTCCTCTCTCTCTCTTCTCTCTCTCTCTCTCTCTCTCTCTCTCTCATTTAAAAAACCATTTTATCATCTGATCTTGTCACCATAACAAACAAGAAAATAATTTGTAAAAGGTTCCGAATATCTTCGCCAAACCCTGAATTACGTTCACAAATGGATGACAGAGGAAGCGCTTGGAAAAGTGACCGGATGAGGCAACAAGTATGAGAGAGAGAGAGAGAGAGAGAGAGATAAGGGATCCAATATCGAGGCAGGTAGCTCGAGGCCAGAGTTCAATAGAGAAATTAGGGATGAAGCGAGAGGGAACGGCAAAAGAGAGAGAGAGAGAGAGAGAGAGAGAGAGAGAGAGAGAGAGAGAGAGAGAGATAACGTTACGCCCAAGCACAAGAACCGGGAGACATTGTGGGCAGGTATAGAGGGGAAATGCATTCGTTGAGGCTATTTCTACAAGATCTTGACCAGGTCACACGAGGGAATGAAAGAGATATGTAAAAAGGCAAAACTAAAAATTATATACATATGAACACGAGGGGAAAATGATAATGAAGCAGGTTCTTGAAGATGTGTCGAGTGTTTTAAGGTGTATCAAAATGACGTTATACTCATTACCTCCGTTAATGATTTCGGGACCTCCCACCCACCTTCCCGTCATTATATGCACCATTGTACGAGTTAGTTTTTCTGGAGGAAAGGGGTCATCTTCATCATTTTCAGCCCGGCGGTCTTCATTATCCGTAATCTTGTGACCGCCTTTTTCATTATCATCACCACCACCACCGCCACTATTCCTACAGCCTGTATTGCCGACTGGTGGTGTTCTCCTCACATACACTTCTGCCGCTTAAAGAGGACGTATACTGGCTCTGTCTCTCTCTCTCTCTCTCTCTCTCTCTCTCTCTCTCTCTCTCTCTCTCTCTCTACACCTTTGACAATATTGATTTAACATTATGACCCATGCATAGTCTTATACATGCTCTTTTACACACGCATAAATACATACACACACACACACACACACACACACATATATATATATATGTGTGTGTGTGTGTGTATATATAATATATAATATTATATATATATATAAATATAATATATATACATATATACGTATATGTATATGTATATCACCAGTCAGTCTTTTTGTGCGGGATTGGTGGCACGAGAAACAAACAAGGCAGTAGTCAAGGCACTGTGTTTCCTTTGTAACTTTTGAATAAAGGATGATCCCCTCGTGCAGAAAACTTTCACTACACCAGCAACTTCACATACCTGAACAGAAAGGTCACCAGTAACAACGTGTGGGTTAGGGAAGACCCCTCCACTCCTCCCCCTATACACCACACACGTTGTAGAACGAGCCGATAGAACGCTCAGTGTGTTTTTGTGTAATGGACAGTTCCTCGTTGGACGAGTGGGTTACGTGCTCGCCTACCAATTCGGTAGTCCCGAGTTCGATTCTCCGCTCTGTCAACATGGAACCAGAGAAATTTATTTCTGGTGACTAAAAATGCATTTCTCGATATAATGTGGTTCGGATCCCACAATAACCCGTAGGTCCCGTTTTTAGGTAACTGGTTCCTAGCCACGTTAAAAAAAAAAATCTAATCCTTCGGGCCAGCCCTAGGAGAGCTATTGACCAGCTCAGTGGTCTGTGGTTAAACTAAGATATACTTGACTTGAGTAATGGACATTTTTAAGCTGTTGCATTCAGTCTCTTTTGTCCCATTGGGCGTCAAGAAATCTCTGTTCGTCCTAGAACTGCTGGAGAGAAGTTCATAACATAACTAAACCTGTTAGCTGTCTACCAAATACAGACCACTAGATATTATATCCTCACTATATAAGTAAATCAATGGATAATTACTTATAACAATACTTTTCCGTTCATCATTTATTAATTTTATGTAAATCCAGGTGACAACTGCACAAATATTCCAGAAGGTCTTGGATTCCCGTGATATCTGAGCTTAGCCGAGTGGTAGTTTGTGATATTCCTTATAAAGGTCTCAATTTTATCTTTCAAGATATATGCGAGTCTCTTAAGAAGACTCGCATTCGCCCCATCAAATATTGTGCATTATTCAATTATTTGAGATGTTATAATTTAGCGATCGTTTAGCATTGCATTTGATGTTGCAATACGAAAAATGTTCCCTTCCTTCAATGTTTTGTTAAAGTCAGTTATTTTGAACAAACCTTCAAATAAACTTTTTTATGGGGCCATATTTAAGTATATCAGAAACCGTTTACTACAAGAATTTGGATAAAAATTACGAGATAGAGACTGGCTACCCTAAGTCGATGTATAGTCATGTTATTTTCCATCATTTTATAAGGAAGTTAAGAGCAAAACGTAGCTGAAAATGTAGGACCGACTTCATAAATCGTAATCAGACTAAAATTGTCCGGCAATTTATGATCGTGTATAAATCTCTCCCATATGCAGATCAGGTCAACATTTTCTATTACTATTTTAGTGCCGTGGTATGGATTTTTATACTAAAAGAAAAATATCTGTTCAAAATTATTATTATCAGTTAGTCATGAACTGATATGGTGCGGTTCTTTTACCGTCATAACATTGTTGCAGGCAAATAGAGAGGGAAGATATAGATTACGTCTTTCCATCCTCAAAAATATTTGCAAACATGTTCATTTTCCCCTTTTCATTATACGTTTGTTCGTGAATTTTTGTAAGTGTACGGAACGATTATAGCGCTCTCCTCTCGCTTTATGCTCGTTAATTCAGTAGCAAGGAGATGGGTAACACACCGAGCTTAAGAAGTCAGGTGTTGGGGACATCCAGTGCCTTCCGTCACTTTGTCTCGCCATTAAATGTTTTAGCTTCGTGCGGAGTACGCTTCTCGGCCCTTGACTCACAGTACTTGAAATGCAACGTTAAACTTGGATTATGTCCTTGTTGCAAAGTAGGAAGTAGCTTTCGTGGAAACCGTGTTTTAATGCGTAAAACATTTAAAAAGAAAAGGGTTCCTCACACACACATACACAAACGCGCGCACACACACATATATATATATATATATATATATATATATATATATATATATATATATATATATATATATATATATATATATATATATATATGTATGTAGCTTAGTAGGTATATACGTATATACACACACGCACACACACACACACACACACACACACACATATATATATATATATATATATATATATATATATGACTGGTAAAAGTGTTCTGTAACAACAGAATTCCATCTAATAAAAGGAGCCCATAAAAACACCAAAATGTAGAGAGAAAAGTACTATATTTCAGAGACTGCTGTCTCTCTCTTCAGGTATACCTGAAGAGAGAGACAGCAGTCTCTGAAATATAGTACTTTTCTCTCTACATTTTGGTGTTTTTATGGGCTCCTTTTATTAGATATATATATATATATATATATATATATATATATAATATATATATATATATATATATATATATATATGCAGAAGCTAGGTACTATGTCTTACCTCTTAAGTAAATGGGGTTACAATCCACAATGAAGTAAAAGCGCCTCAGCGGCGTGGTTGGTATGGTATTAGCGTCCCACCTCGGTGGTCGCAGGTTTGTTCTCGGCCATGCCATTGAGGAGTGAAAGATGCGTATTTCTGGTGATAGAAGTTCACTCTCGACGTGGTTCGGAAGTCACGTAAAGCCGTTGGTCCCTTTGCTGAATAACCACTGGTTCCATGCAACGTAAAAGCACCATACAAACAAACAATGAAGTAAAATCCTTCTGTAGCTTAAAATACATATTTCTTGTACAGGATTGAAGCTTTCGACCATCAGCTGTGGTCTTGTTCACTAAAATGCGATATATCACCTCAAGGAACTGACAAGTAGGAGCACAAATGTTATAAAAAAGTATAGTTGTGCTCCTACTTGTCAGTTCCTTAAGGAGATGTATCGCATTTTAGTGAACAAGACTACAGCTGATGGTCGAAAGCTTCAATCCTGTACAAGAAATATATATTTTAAACTACAGAAGGATTTTACTTCATTGTGGATTGTATCCCCACACACACACACACACACACACACACACACACACACACACACACACACACACACAGTGGGTGTGTTGGGGGGGAGTGGTGAGTGTAGATGAGTAAGAATGTATTGGTTTTGTGTATTGTGTCTACATTACGCTACGCATAATATGCCGTAGTGACAAGTGTAACCAACTATTTGCAGGAAATGGAGCGTGTTCTTTATCACTATTATAACACGACTGTTTCGTGCATTTTGAGTCGGCAAATATTCGGGGTCCGGACTGATAAGACTCGATCATATTTAATTCGGTTCCTTTGCTCTTACGTCCAGAGGTATGCGGATTCTGTGTCTGTCTGCATCGTGGCAACCTTACTGGAATTCCAGTAGTCTAGAGAGCTGCCTGGAATGTTGAATAATACCCAGATAAATTGTCTCCGATTACACAAGTAACTCGAACGGTATTCCCTTCGAAATGCCCTCTCGGGTGACCTCGTAGAACTGTTATTTCATCCTCACTTTTTCATACCATGCGAGGAGCTGGTTGCAATGAATGAATATTGCGTACGCATACGAATATGCATTCCGGCATTGAAAACGTCAAGTGAGGTCTCATTGGCTTATTGGTGATGTGTTTCTTTGCTTTTCTGCGTTAATTACATTTACTTGGTTTAATTTATATATTCCAAAATCACACTTGGATTTTCTGTTCTCTGTAAGTTTGCTTTGTAAGTTCATGACCTTTTGGTTAGCTCCCTGAGGACGCCTGCTCATTAATTATGAATGATAGTTTTGATGATATTAATGATGATATCGTGTTCCGTCCGGCCATGCTTTCATAGAAATATGTAGACTAATGGTTTAGACTATCGACGCTAGATTTGTTACTTGTACATTATCCCTGTCCTTATGGCTGGATTAAGTCGTTATTCGCTCATTATATCCAAGTAGGTCTTTGATGCTTATCCATGCAATCCACATTGTTATAAATTTGGCCGACGGAATATAACCACTGGAAATTAAAACTCGAAACCCTATTTATTATGCAAAATCTTCATATTCATCGTAACATCAAATTAATTAAATGACGCGGTCAGTAACCCTTTTGTTATTAATATTCATCTCTTGTAATTGCATTCTCACTTGGCGTCTTCCCCTCGCCGTGTGAAGTCTTCTCGTCTGCAGTCATTTCTGTCCATGCGGATTCTGCCTGCGCTTCGTGGTCAATTATTCTGCGAAATAAACACCGTAATGTGTCAGTATTGAGTTCAGTTTGTCAGAAGAGGTGATAGGGTATCGACGGAGTCAGTTTATTAAAGATAAAAATCTTTTTATGCCATATATTTATGGAAGTTTTCCCGCGCTGCTAAAAAAAAAAAAAAAGTACACCGTTTCTATTCCCTTTTGAAAAAGAAATTGAATTATTGCCACGTCATTCAAGTCCCGGATAAGGAAAGGAGCGATTGAGAAAGGGAGGAAATACAGGTCGGTACTTCGAGAACGCACCAGAAGCAGAGAAACAAAATATATATAATAAAGTGAAGGGGGACAGAGGAATTCAGTAATGTATTGTTTGAAAAATGAAGAAATGCAATTATCAGGGAGGGGCAGAGGAGGGGGGTGGGTGTGTGTGGAATGACATTGAAGGCTGATAAAGTGAGTTTTGGAAGACCCAAGAGAGACGAAGATTTCAAGCGTTGAGTTGAGATCAGATCAGGAGTCTTTGCTCTCTCTCTCTCTCTCTCTCTCTCTCTCTCTCTCTATATATATATATATATATATATATATATATATATATATATATACATATATACATATACATATATAGATATATATATATATGTGTGTGTGTGTGTGTGTGTGTACATATATATATATATATATATATATATATATATATATATATTATATATATATATATTATATTGTATATATATCTATGTTTATTTAAATAAAACCTTACACACACACACACACACTTCCTTTAGCCAGTAAATCTCTTGGCAGGAAACTGCAAGCCCTGTGTCCATTTGAACCATGTCTGGTAATACCACAGTCATCTAAATACCAGGAACTTAATAAACCTGCTCCTGATCAGCCTTTAAAAAGTGGCCCGTGATCTTCAAGGAAACTTTGACCATATGGTAAGGATATAAAACTGTACATTTTACAGATCTTCCTTTTGATTGTAGAATGACATACCTAAAGGAAAATATGCTCCATTTCCTTTCGAATGCAGCTAAGGCCACCTCAAACTTAGGATTACTTTATCGAGGATTTTTATTTTCTTCCATTTGTTTTGTTATAATTTATATCCCGTATTGGCTACTGACGATATAGATGCCAGTTGTTATGCTAATAAACAATGCATGAAATGTACCCTCTAAATACTCTTCCTCTGATTGAGTTCTTGATGTAAACGAAAAAGACCTGAAAATGAGCACCATTTTTGCCCCATTACTCTAAATAATAAAGTTCTAAATTGTAAGTAATTGACGCGACACTTCCCTCGGCGCTCGTTGGTTAATTTATCAATGAAGCAGTCAGCAGATTCCCATGAATATACCGCCGATTGTCTGGTGTTTGACCTTACATCAAGATAAGCTGTATGTGTTTTTATCATAAAATAGAAACAGAAGCACACTTTTTTATGCACTTGTGTATGAATCCTCCCGTCTTCGCCCAGGAGTCGAACATTGCTCCCCTCGTGAATGTATTAGTGTACCTGCATACGCACGTGCATAAATAAGTCATTTAAATAGATAGATTTTTATAATAGGTAGGTTTCACGTTGAAACTCGCATGTGCCGGAGCAAGCTGTGGACGCTGCCCTGTTCCTCTGTCGCAAATGCGATAACTTTCGAGAGGAACCTTCAGATTTACTGCCGAGTCAGGGCCTTCATCAAACTTCAGGGGTCTTGGATAACTTCATAAAGCGACTTAGACTCCTGGATTATTTTTCGGAGGAGGGGTGTTCTGGCGGTGGGTGGGTGGGGGGAAGGGGCTTGGGAGGAGACGCCATCGACGTCCTGCTTACTAACAAAGGAAATTGATTGACAGATGATGAGCTGAATAATGATTCAAACACGGACCTGAATATAAATGGGTTTATTTATTTATTTTTTCCGTTCAGACATAAATCACGGCGTTAACTCCTTTAGAATTCCCGTCTCTCAAGAGAGACAGGGATTACACGAGTCTCCCTCCGGTCATTATCTCTTCTTTCTTTATCTAATATAAGAGTAACTCAGACGAGTTTTACCTCTCATGGTGTGTGCACAAGTTACTTCTTTAACACGCTTATTGTCCAAGTACCACCTTCTCCTCCCTTTCTCTAATACTCCAGCACTCTTTGACATCATTCTTGAAGGGCTTTTGTCCTAGACACTTTATTAACCAATATTTTATTCATTTATTTATAAATATGATTATTATTATTATTCAGAAGATGAACCCTATTCATATGGAACAAGCCAGCTGAAGGGGCCATTGACTTGAAATTCAATCTTCCAAAGAGTCTGGTGTTCATTAGGAAGTAAGAGAAAGTACGAGAAGGTAAAGGGAAATACAGAAAGAAGAGATCTTAATTATGAAAAAGAAAAATTAAATTGATAAATAGATGAAAATGCAGGAATGGCATTAGGGTAGTAATGCATTGCATCTTCGCTAGAACTTTTCAAGTTGCAATTGCACGACGTCCTCAGTAGGGAGAGAGAGTCCAACGAACGACACTTCAGAGTCGGAGAATAGTAGTGGTAATCTTTATAAAAGTGACAACTGACTTATAAGCAGTGGAATTATTCTTAAGCCGTGTGACTGTATAAAGCGTGATCTGATTGACGTTGAAATTTACTGTAAAGCTAAAGATAAGGTGTTACTGCTTCATGCGCGTCTTAATCCCTTTTCTCGAAGGATGCAACTTATATCAATGATCTCTCTCTCTCTCTCTCTCTCTCTCTCTCTCTCTCTCTCTCTCTCTCTCTCTCTCTCACCAAGATCAAGTTATCGATCCACAATCTAGTATATCAGAGTGGACGTCACGACCTCCATGCATAAAAAAGGATGTTTTTCAGTAACAGACCCGGCGAACGATCAGGTCTAATCAACAACTGAAATGAACAAATTTTTGTATTTGTTTTATCGGCTTTGATCTGTCCAGTTCATGTCGGGCATTTTCTGTGTTAGCTCGCTCGCAAACGTAAATAGAGCAAGTTAAATAAAGCTTCGTATGAATATATTATTTTTTTTAGGGATTCATTTTCCTTAAATGGGTCATTTTGGCATTAAAAAAAATATATCGGCCAATCACCACTGCATTAATCTTTGCTACTCTTGGGGTTGGAGAAATCCTATGTGCATAAACAAAAATACCAATTTTCAAAAATCGCTTTACACAGCTATGCAAAAATCTCATCGCCAATACACTCCATCCTTTGGCTTTAAAAATTGGCGAACTCTACTTTTTGTTGACGTGTGTGCTATTGTGCTTCTACAAGCGTTATGTATATGTAGTACATATACGTTGCTCAGGCGGTATTATTACGCCTGCTGAGGTGAAGGAAGATATATTTTATTCTGTGTTTCTTATCATCCAGCAAAACCTAGCCTTCCTAGATTCTAGAATTGGAGACTTCTGTTGGGACAGCTTGCCAAAATGTAGATTATTTCGGTAAAAGTATTTGATTAAAATTTGGAATTCTCTGTTGTACGCGAATTTTGTGTTCGGGCTTTTAATAATGTAAGATTTTAAAAGACAGAAATGTGCTTAAAGTTCTGGCAAAGTTCATGTTAAATGTTGGTTGATGAAGATGAAAGCAAAGCAAATGTTAGTAGAAAAGTTTTGAAATGGAGCGGGGAACAAAGGTTGAGTGACAGTTGAATAAACATCGACATACGTACGAAATATTTCTTTCAGTGGTCCATTTGCATATAACACCGGTATCAACAGATAGCACGGAGAAATAGAAGGAAGCGAATGGGACATTTATAAGCTTACCTTTCTCTTAATTCTTCTCGTTTATCATAGAAAGTGAAAAAGAATCGGATGTGAAGCAAATCGTTCTTTTGGAAGCTGAAGCTCTCTCTCTCTCTCTCTCTCTCTCTCTCTCTCTCTCTCTCTCTCTCTCTCTCTCTCTCAATGGCTTATTGAAAAGAAATCAATAATAGATTCCACGAGGGATGAGGATGTCCCCGAAATGTCCAGAATTACTGAAGGACGTAATGAGTTCGTGGAAATGAGAGTATTAGTGTCTTTGGACACCTTTAATTGAGGACGATTGCCATTTTGATCAGTTTATGTATTATTATTATTCAGAAGATGAACCCTATTCGTATGGAACGAGCCCACAGGGGCCATATTATGACTTTAATTTAGGCATCCAAAGAATATGTTCATTCGAAAGAAGTATCAGAATGTAATGGGAAATACAGAAAGGAGATATCATTTATTAGAAAAACAGATATATGAACAAATTCATAAATAAATATAAAATGTAATAAATTGTTAAAGTATAAGGAGAATTGTATGTAGGTAGGAATGCATTGCTAGTAGGCCATTGATGAACGAACTGCTCACTATTCAAGTGACGACCCGGTTAAGGAGCAGTCCTTGCAGAAGGAACTTGAGGTTATCGGTAACATTCAGTACGCCCAGCTGCGCTGCTTTCTTTTTATTTAACTTCTGCCTAAGCTGTCCAACTTCTTTAACTTCCTCGCTCCAACTCTGCCTTCTCATTCCGGAATAGATCCTTGTGACGAATCCTATTAAGAGTATTAGAAATATGACTCGATCAGAGATCTCGTTAAACTAATTTGTGCTAATTTCACAGAGATAGAGAGAAAGAGAGAGAGAGAGAGCAACGATCAATACAGTGCTACTTCGGATTGCGGGTAATAACATGCGAAATGATGATGATAACAGCCAGGACGGACGTTTCCATCAGGGTCCACAGCCGAAATCGCAGAAATATACAGCGTGCGGCTTTTGTTGTTGTTGTATATGTTGGAAAACGCCTTGGTTTGTTTTCGTTTTATTTATTTAATTTTGTATACTCCTTGTGTTGCTTTTCTTCTAATTTATCAGCGTAAGTATTTATCCGCCATTCTAACCAAATTGTCATTTGGTTAGAATTTATATGTCATTTGGTTAGATATATATATATATATATATATATATATATATATATATATATGTGTGTGTGTGTGTGTGTGTGTGTGTGTGTGTGTGTGAGATAAAATGTGAAATTTACTGTGTATTCGTGTCTGTCCCTTGGCTTTTTTTTTTTAATTACATTGTTCCTTTTGGTGACTTTTAAAAGACAATTGTGTTATTGCATTCATGCAAGGTCTTTAATTATTTTGGTAATTTATCAACTTCATGAGCTCATCTTATAAGAAAATATTTGCTTTGCCCCGATTTTTATTATCCGTAAATGTAGAAAGTGGATAAATTTGTAGAAAAATGTAATTATATTGATGTAACGATTCAGTATCTCATCTTCTAGCCACCTAGGTAGTCACGTTATTATAACCTGTAATTAGAACACGACGAAGTCAGTTGCGGGTTCCCTCTTCACCGATGCATTTCCGAAACGGTTGTGTTGATACATCCTCTGGGTCCATCTTTAACCCGAGTAGCCGGCCAGTGAGCTGGCTCCCAATCCGAAATGAACATTTGTTGTCTTCCTCATCCGGGACGGGGCATAAAGTAAAACATGTCCGGCACATGTACTAATTTGTTTGCCATCGGACGTCCATATGTTCGGAAGCCGCTCAGTACTTTTAGCTTACTATTGTTTGCTCTGTTTTTTTCTATTGCGCAGCTGTAGGAAAAGATAACAAGGCTACTTTGGCAAAAACGCAGCCCAGGCCTGACCTCGACTAAATTCCCCGGTTGCCGAAGCGAAGCATTCAAAGAATGACATTGTTTTTGCCTCCGTATTCGAGCGTGGATCCGAACGATGGAATTTATCGATATAATTGTCAGATGCTGCCAGAGAGAACCGTTATATATCCAGCGTTGTGACGTCATCAGCGGAAAGTTACGTAACTCACCCACCCCCCATTTATTTTTGCTAACGTTCTGGACGATGCTCTTTTATTTTTTGCTGTCAATAACCAAACTGCGTTTGTTGAAAATCATCCAGCACTTGAATCAGTTTCTTCGAAAAGATGTGGGAGATAAGGTATTGAAAGCAGATGAAATGCTGCGACTGAGATGTACCACATTCCACGGGAAAGATACATAGAGACCGAATACCGAAGTTGTGTCATTTCCCGGAATCAAAGAAAAAAAAACTTTTTTTGAGAACTAAAGGTTGACGATAATGAGTTTTATGCCACAGATTGAAGCTCAAAAATGAGAGATAAATATAAAAGTAAGCTGAGAGCATTTGGAGATCGTAACAAGATAGGAAGAAAAGGAAACCGAAGTAGCGCGTGAATGAAAATAAACAAGAAAAAGAATACATGTAGAATAAATGGCCAGCTACGCGCAGTGGAATGGAAAGAGAATGGGGGGAAAAAAGACGGGGTTGGTAGAGGCAGGTGAAATTGGCTGGCAGGAGAATAAAGAAAAATAGCCCAGGGACCAAGAGCCATGTTAATATTAGGTCCATCGGTGGATTTCCAAACCAATTTCCCCACAAATTTAGAAATATCAGCTTTGGCCGGATGTGGATATCGGGCAACTCTTTGTTTTTATTTCGTTTTGCCTTTCTTTCCGTCCATATTACGAATAACTGAAGTTGATCTTTTGTCAGTATTATGTATATTATATAATATACATATTAGAAGTCATGATACGTGCCGTACTATTACGACTTTGTGCCCTTCAATATCTGGGTGAATTTGACAACATCCTATAAAAATCCATCATACTTTCGTCGACCTGGGCAGAAAAATTATATATAAGACAGAAAATCAGTTGTCGTGGGTTGCATCCAGAATGGAGCGGGGCGGGAATATATTTAGGAGACGCTCTTGATGGCGCGTGATACGTTGCGATGGAACCCGATGCTGCCCATCGTGCCTCTTTTACCCCCCCTGATCCCTTACCTACCCTGCCCCCAACCGGGGCTGACAAACAGGTTTGCAGGAGGAGGGTGGATGTGTCATGTCTCCCCTACCTACCCCGCCCGATCAAACTGGTTTACAGGAGGGTGAATGTCATGTCTCCCCTACCGTTCCAATTCCCTACCTACCCCGCCCCCACCCAGGGCGGACAAATAAGAAAGATCCACTCGGATTTTATTATTATAAAATTTATATATTATATATAGTATAATAATAATATATATATATAATTATATACTATTAATATCTATAAAGTAAATACAAATATATAATCATATATATATATATTATATATCTATATATAGGTATTAGTAAATAGAGATATTATAGATATAGAGAACTATATAAATATACACATATATATATATTATATATATATATAAAATAAATATACACACATATATCAATTATATAATATATAAATATAATATATTATTATATATTGAAAGGACATCTCCTTAATACAAATATTTCCACGTAAAAAGAAATTCCAGATATTGTTTCCGAGACGTAATTGTGCCGTCACCGGGCGATAATCAGGAGAGAGATTTTCTGCCATCAGTCGAATACAAGTCGAACGGGATTGGAACTAATTTTGTGAGTTGGTCATTTAGGGACAGTTTTAACCTCTTGTCTTATTCAGGCATTATTCTTGTATTTACTGAAACACACTTTAAAATTGTGGGCTTACTGATTGGCGTTTGACAGTCGTAAGATGCCATTATTCTCACCCCATATTTTTTGTTATTTCCATCAAACTTGTAGGCTCAATAAAAGCATGTTTACACATCCTGTTTTCCCTTGCAATAAAAAAGCTATTGAAAGTTGTACCTCCAAGAGAAAATAAAGCTAAAATATTTTATTTCTCAATCTGTTGCCATCTCTTCGTCGTCTTTCAACCTTAAAATCAGTCTTGAGTGATTATTTTTGTGTGTAGCACTCTTAAATGTTCCCTCAGTAATTCACCTTCAGTGAGTTTCACTCTTGGCTCCAACCAAGTGATATTGAAATGTACTGGAACACATTGCCCCTCGTATTTGTAAGCGTATTCTCCCACCTGCCCTGTAATTATATAAAATGGGACAAATGCTTCTGTCCACCCCTTGCATTATCATAAGAGAATTAGTATTCCTAGCAGTCGAGCCCCTTCCAAAACACCTTTCCCCGGGATTCTTTTCATTCTCATTCCCCCCCCTGCATTTTAAATACCGTTTCCAGTCTCTCTCTCTCTCTCTCCTCTCTCTCTCATACACAGAGTATACTTATATTTATATAAATATATGTTTATATACACATGTATATGTATGTATTTGTGTACTTATACAAATTATATATATAATATATATATATATATATATATATGTGTGTGTGTGTGTGTGTGTGTGTGTGTGTGTTCCCTGATCATGTACTTAGCAGTCTCTCCTCATTAGCTGAAATCCAAAGATCGATTTCGTGTTTCACGTAAAATCCTTTGTGCCATGGGACTAGCCACTTCGTTCCAGAGGACGTGCTGAGGAACGAAGAGGGTAACGCGTTCCGAAACCTTTCCTGTGAAAGGAAAGAGTGTATGTATGCGTACGCGTTTTCAGTTTCACCTGACCTCACTGGTTCTCAGAATGATACCTTTTCAGTGATTTATCAGACCTTTGCATTTCATTCAAGCTCCTGTTTTTCTTCTCGGGGTCCACATCTTCCTCTAATAATATTAGTCTTCCTGGGGGAAGGCTCTTTTATTCTTGTTTTCTGGGTTGGGTCTGTCTTCGGTTGTATTATTATTGTTGTTATTATTGGAGGTTTTGCCTGGAGCGATCTTTACGCTGAGAAAAGGCTCTGTCAATCCAACACATCGTTTGCTGTGGGAAATAAATTCTATAAGAAGCTGACTTTAGAAATGGGTCTCTGGAACGTCTGCTGATGGTTGACGTTGTCCGTCTCAGCGGAAATCTCGACCTCTAATCCGTCGTCTCCTTCGGTCAACAAATTATTTTTGGAGCCTAGCCAGAGGTTTTTATTTGGATGGATTTTTTTCTTATAAGTGCTCAAATTAACTTTTGTTTTGTCTAGTTTTTCGGTGGGTAAGTAGAGACGAAAGACCGAAAACGTACGCTCTCTCTCTCTCTCTCTCTCTCTCTCTCTGAAAAATTGTGGATATAATTTGGCTGTATTTTTACACCCAATGATTGCTTTGGGTTATGTATGCATTTTGCCTCCTTGCGAAAAGCTTGACTAAAATTACTTTTGTCAACTCTCTCTCTCTCTCTCTCTCTCTCTCTCTCTCTCTCTCTCTCTCTCTCTCTCTCTCTCTCTCTCTCTTTGTATTTCCTCCCTATGTTAGATGCCAATGTTGCAAAATCAACATCCATTTGCCCTTGATTGATTGATCCTATAGGATTCTAAAACCATGAAAGGGCGCCATTTGGAGGGGGAGAGTACGCGATTAATATTGAACAATCACCACTAACAATTATGTAATTAGCTGTAATGAAATTATTTCAGGAGCCTTGATGAAACGTCACAGCGAACTTTCAGGTGATTACAGGCTTCGAGGGATTTTGATTTCATTTGCAGTTTCGAAGGAATAACGCTCTGGCCCCATATGTGTGCCCATTTACGCTGCCTACACAAAGAATGGAAGTTCAGTTCGGGCGTATATTCTGTCTCTATATATGTATATATAAATATATAATGTACGCAAGCATACATGCATACACACCACGTTCGTTCAGTGCCTGGATGGGTGACCACCAGGAAATTCCAAATACCGTCTGCGCATAAGCTCATTGGCTTCTTGTAAACCAGAAGGCTAACACCTTCCGGTATCAACCCCTGTAACGGGTATGGTCGATTATATATACATGCTCGTGTACTTTATATATATATATATATATATATATATATATATATGTATGTATGTATATATGTATATACATGTTATATATGTGTGTGGTTATGTATAAGTATATATATATATATATATATATATATTATATATATATATATTTAATTGTGTGTATTCAGGTATGCATCTGTCTGTTAACTAGAAGGCTTCTATATGTGCAAAATATTGTCTGCAGCCGAATATCTCATTTACACTCCATGCGCGCATGTGTGTGTGTGTGCGTGTATGTTTGTGTGTCCGTGTTTCTGGCATGCAGAGCTTATCAGATTATCTCTTTTTCAAGTCCAAATATCTCTTATTTAATTGCGAGATATTCCCATTTCTCTCGCTTCACCTTAATTGCATTTTCTGCGTGCGAGGTACACACGGACAAATACGCACACTCACATGCAACACATGCAATACACACACGCACAGACTCGCATTCAAAGCAGCAAAGAGAAGTGTGTTTTTATTCAAGTGTATTTTTTACATTTCCATGTCGCTGAGGCTGTCTTGTTCGAAAAAGGCGGGACAAAGGAGAATTGCTGATGCGTCTGAATTATCACCTTCCCCGGATGCAGGAAGACTCGGTATTATTCCCTCGGTGAATCGGCCATCATTTGCCCGAATGCTGTGAAGTGTGATCGGTCTCTCTCGCTGTTCTTAGTGGGTTTGTCTCTCTCTCTCTCTCTCTCTCTCTCTCTCTCTCTTCTTCTCTCATGAAGCTAATTGGGAAAAGGAATTGAGAAAGTAATGGCCACGCTCTTTCCCCTCTTCCTCTTTTCTTTCGTCATAAAGCTAATAGGAGGAAATTGAATGAAGGAATAAAAGCTCCTTCCACCCCCCCCCCCCTCCTTCCTCCTCCTCCTCCTCTTCCTCCTCCTCCAAGGAAAGTTTCGACCAAAGAAATCTATTACTACACTTCGGCCAAACATCTTTTTTTATAAAAAAGTAAATTTCTCTCTCTCTCTCTCTCTCTCTCTCTCTCTCTCTCTCTCTCTCTCTCTCTCTTGTGTGAAAGTCGAGGGAGAAAAGACTACAGACAGAAGTATTTCAAGACATCTGATATTTGTGTAAACAGGCCTCTTGAATTTCCAATTCCACTGTGTTTGTTCACGTATTTCCTGAAATCAAATTGAAGGAAAAACACGGACGTCCTTAACTTCAATCTTCCTTTCGAGATATTATTATTATTATTATTATTATTATTATTATTATTATTATTATTATTATTATTATATTCAGTTAATGTAACCGCCACAAACACTTCAACTTGCAAAGCGAGGTTCCACAGAATTTGAATATAGATAGCACTCATAGAAGAAAAGAACAATTGTAAGTCAATCATCTGTGATATATTGTACATATATACATACAGATATATTTATATGTGTATATGTGTGTGTGTATATATATATATATATATATATATATATATATATATATATATATATATATATATATATCTATGTTATTTATAGCAGTGCAAGAATTTAAAGGCAGGAACTCGTGGCGTTTCCGTTGTTAATCCTCCAGTGGAGAAAATAGCGAAGTAATTACTAAAGGCTTCGGCGAAAACAGTGCATAGCAACTCTATTTCCTGAATGTGGGGGTTTTATATACAAACTTATCTAATGGCTTCCATAACAAGTCTTCAGAGTGACCAAATTTACTCCGTTTAAGTGTTAAAGTTTTAACAAGTTTATGCAAGTATTTCAAATATGTATATTGGACTGAACTCGAACAAAGGACGAGAGAGAGAGAGAGAGAGAGAGAGAGAGAGAGAGAGAGAGAGAGAGAGAGAGAGATTGGCATTTCATTGAACCAGCTTCAATATTAATTTATTTTCCTGCAGTTAGCACGCGTCTGGTTTTTAATTTATTTTACTTATCCTGCTTTTGCTGGCTGAACTTTTTTGTTTTTTTTGGTTACGATTGTTCAGGGAAATTCCTTGACAGTTGAATAATGTTTTGCTAAATATATTTTCTTGTTTTTTTTATGAGCATTGCCCCCTTTTATTACTTTATATAATTTTTTATGCGCTTTTCCAAATGCTGCAAGATACTAATGGTAACGTACACCTCTCAGTTTCTCCTGTACGATATTTGAATAGGTAAAAATTCAGTTGTATACAATTCGGACGATGCCAACCCTTGTAATCAAGAATGAGTACTTTCGTCAGTCGCAATCCTCCTAATAAATATTTTCATCTACCAGAGTCTCTTCGTTGTCAGGATTCACCTGAGAACTTGCTTGTTGAGAGAGAAATATCTCTGCGAGAGGTTTTTGGCCAAGGTTGTTCCTCTCAGCTTCGGTTACCGAGTCTGTGGTTCACTTTTCCTGTTCTCAGTTTTTTCAAGGGGTTTGAACTGCAAAATACAACACGACGATACTTCGGCTAATCGTGAAATATCGAATGATATCCACCCAACGTTAAACTTGTTGTCGGCCTCATCCAGTGAATGTCACTACCCGCTGTCAGGTAATTCCGTTCTTACGTTCTTGAGATATCCTACTGGAACTCACTCAGATGCCGATGATAGCATAACCTCCTCCCAACTATGATGGCGGAGGTACGGTTGGCCAGGCGTTTCCTTTTATTCGTTAATGCTTAAAGATATTTTAGAGACGAATTTCTCATTATATTTTATATATATATATATGTGTGTATATATAATATATATTATATAATTATATATATATATTTAATATATCTATATATTATATATTATATATTATATATAATATATATACATACACACTATATATGTATATATATATAATTTCTGAGGTAGAGCGAATTGGATATTATACGACATGCGTAGCTTAATGCTTGTATATGAGTCACGGTGATGTGATAAAAAATTCGCTCATTTTATATATATAGTGTGTGTGTTTGTGTATGCATATGAATATATATATATATATATATATATATATATATATATATTATATATATATATACACACACACACAAAATGCGTTTGTAAAGCCATCGAGAGGGCTCGATAGCAAGGAGAGCTGAAGCGTCAATTTCTATGAGTTGGTAGAGCTTATTGAGCGTTAATGTCAAAATGGCTCATTTTACGTTGTCGATTTGGATATCTATAGACAGTTTAGTCAATATTTACAGCCCTCCAGCCATTTACTTCATTGGATAGATATGTTATAACGGGTTGGAGAAGAAAGAGATAAATACATTTTTCTCTCGCGTGTTATAACATTTTCGAGGGATTTCCTATGTTATTTTATGCTAAATTTTGAAACCGGGGTATTGTATCGTTTATTTTCAACTTTATCCGTTATGTTTTTCCTTACATATTTGTTTTATATATATATATATATATATATATATATATATATATATATATATATATTATAGTTTTCTTTTATAACTGGATGCCATAATAGTAGGTTTTCGCTTTGCTCGCATCGAAGAGAATAGTTTATAACACTGGAAGCTGAAAGAAATGCGGGAACTTCCATTCTTTGGTAATATAGACTTAGTTTGTCAATAACTACTATATACTACTATACTTATGCATTGGAATTCATGGGCATTATGAGGATTTCTTTACATCTTAGTTTCAATGTGTCTGTCTTATGTTCAGTTTGATAGTCTTCTTCGTTTCGTTGATTTTATTTTTTAAAATTCATTTAGACGTCTTATGGTTTTAGTTTTGCATCGTACTGCAGTTACCATACTTTTACCAGCTATGAAGAAGAAAGGTCAAGATATCTAACGAAAGGAAGGCTTAAATATTATTAAGGATTTCAGTATTTGCTACGTGAATACAATATGGCGGCCCGGTTTTAGGTTTCCATAATTGACTTTTAATGTATGCTCCATTCATTGTAGTTATACACTGGAAAACAGTCACTCTGTCTAGGGAATTGCCATAAACTTCTACATAAGAAGATGACTCAAGGGTCATGGCAAATGAAAGATGGAGTGCGAAGGAGCCGAAGTTTTAATCTAAGAAGTTGGACATCAAAGTAGAGAGAAGAAATATAACTCTGAAGTAGGAGGAAAAAATGTCCGAAATTGTACATTAAACGTTTGATCCCACTTTTTTTTTTCTTTTTTTTCAGTTCTGCGCTACTTTGCTTACTTTTGACATATAAAGCAAGGAGAAAAGAATAAATTTCGAGATGCGTAATAGAATGAGGCATTAAAACTACATTTGCCTTTTATTTCAATTTTTTTTTTATGGTAGAAACTTGTTTGGCAAAATGTAAGCACATTCTTCATGGCCTGTCGCAAATAGAACAGAAGTTGCCTTTGATGGCAGAATTCAATATCGAGAAGTATGCAGCTTCCAGTGCAAAATATCAGAAACAAAAGTGTCTGAGTGACAGGGCTCTGAATTTTCAGTGCAACACGGATGAATAGGAAACTTGCTAACAAAGTAGCGTTAAACACCAAGGAATAAAGGACTGGCTATACTTAGATCACACGTCCAATGGCTCTTCCATCGATGTCATTTAACATCGCTCCAAATTCTACGAACTCTGATACATTGCAACGTCTGATAAATTTGTAGTCCAATAAATTTGCATGTAATTTCAGATCCGGGAAACCGGCCGCTCTTCGGCTCGTTTACTCTTTACTTGTCTCGCATAGGATTTTCTTCTTTGGTATTTACAGTTGTCGGTACGTTATCCTGAAAGTTTAGTAATCTCATTTATGAATGATATACTCTGTGTAACGTAAGTAGAACTTCCATAAGGGGTTCATGTGAAAATAGGTCATCTATCTAAAAGAATTATAAAGGAGTTTTTGAAGACGCTTCCAAGAAGCTCCCAAGGAATACCTCAAGACTATCGTAAGAAGAGAACACTTGAATTTGCTTCATAAAAGCCTGTTTGTCATTGCTCAGTAACATAAGCACATTAGTACTACTGTTGTGTCATGCAGTCGCCAGGCACGAGGCACGATCTGGCAGTTTTCCCGTCTCTGTCCATTCACTCTTTAACTTTATCATCAGATCATTCGTTCTCATTACTACAGATGAATTTTCTTCCTCCTTACTAAACAACAAGCGATATTTTCGTGATATCACTGGAGATAATGAAGCTGTATGGAAGAATTTACCGATGAGAATAATTCTCTGTGTTTATGTCTGTTTGAAACGTGTTAATATATAAAACAATATTGGTGTAAACCGGCTCCCCCCGGTATACAACACCCGGGGCCTTTTCTGTAATGAGTGGCGGTTCCAAACTTGTTGACATATCCTACAAGAGAGCCCCAAGTTTTGAATTGTTCTGGAAATGATGCAGCAGCGGAATAGCATATAACCAGCGAGAGAATATTGCACGTGGAGTAATGAGATTAATGTTTTCCGATGCAGTTTAATCAGCCTGAATTGAAACGTAGCCTGGCATCTCATGGAATTCAATATTCATTTGGAAACAATCTCACAAACGTGATCAAAGGAAACTAAGAAATGTTAGAACGCCAACCGGACGCCGTTACCGGAAAGTCTCCAAAGTTGTAATTGGTAATGGAATAAGTGAATTACAAAATTTCAAGTTCGTTTCTTAAGATTCTACTGCATATTGATATATAATTGGTTCTCAATCATTCTCATTCCCATTGCGTTTGTTCAGATGCGCAGTTTTTATGCTCATATATATATTCGCGACATCCATTATCTTGCTTGGCTGGTCAGGTACAAAAACATGATCACACGCAGATCATCTCTATACGGGGGTTATTGCCGTCAGCACACCTCACACGGTGCACTGTGGGCAATACTTAAGGGTGTTTGTTTTCCCAGTTTTACCTATAGGTGAATGTATTTCATCTCATTTCTTATTAAATCTTTCTCGCTGTCCAACCACTTCAAGCCAGCCCCTCTTTTCACTTCCTGAAGCCTTCGTTGGCTCAGAGTGCCCTAAGCATGAATTTATAGTCTAAATTCATGCTTCATTTGTTCATTGCAGAATATTGTAAACCACAGTAATCCCGTTTAAAAAAAGGAAGACTTCATGCAATATTAATTTACTTGGACAAGTACCCACCGCCTCAGTGGCGTGGTCGGTTTGGTCTTGGCCTGCCACCTCGGTGGTCGCGAGTTCGATTCTCGGGCATTCCATTAAGAGGTTAGAGATGTGTATTTCTGGTGATAGAAGTTCACTCTCGACGTGGTTCGGAAGTCAGGTAAAGCCGTTGGTCCCGTTGCCGAATAACCACTGGGTCCATGCAACGTAAAAACACCATACAGACAAACAACTTGGACAGGTAGAATATAGTAGATATAATAATGATATTGCTAAAAACTTGTCCTTCCAGTTCAGAAAGAATGCCGTCAAGATGAACAGCGAAAGCTGTGCCTGGAGAAGAAGACTGCAATAGTTCTTACAAGTCCCGCCGAGCCGATAAACTCGCCTTTTCAAAAACCAGGAAATTTGAAGCGCCTTGTTCCTGAGAGAGAATGGAGATAGCTGCTGAACGCGGAACCTCCTCCTGGGTGCCAAGAGCAGACGTTGAATGGAATTACTCATGTGTTTAGGATTTTGGCGAGAGATTGTTTTGGCCAGTGAAGTCACATAAAAAGATTCCCGTGAAAGGAGAGAAAACTCGCAAAAGAACTGTGTGTAATAAATCGTTCTTGAGGTGAGATGTGGATACACATTCACACACACATACGAAAATACATCCTTGCGTAAACGCACATGCATTACATATACATGTCCATGTATATAATGTGTGTGTGTGTGTGTGTCTGTGTATTTTGGGAGGAGAGAGAGAGAAAATTAATCTGAGTCGCGTCGTGTGCGAAATGCTTATCCGAATTAATTTAAATATATATTTTTTATTCTTTTAACAAAGGATGGAGTTTTACATTAATTTTATTACCCAACGGAGTTGCGCTTTGTATTATAGAATTTGCTATTGTCGAATGGAAGATCCGAACAATAATTTCTAAGTTAGACAACGAGTCCATTGTATAGAAAAGTGTAAGAGCCTCAATTCTTTTCACACAGCATAGTGAAGAGGAATCGGTCTCCAGCTGGGCTAACTTGCTGACGATTACAGCATCGTTATGCTGTGCGGTAGTAGTGAATGCTGTATTCTGGTTGATGCTAGGCGACAGTGGCTGTTGTATGCTATCGAATGATTTGTTACATTGACTGCGGTATGCTAGGGTTGTATAGTGTTTGCAGTGCTCAGACTTCCATTGTGGCTTATGTATGATATTTGTTGTATGGTGAGAGCTGGTGAAACCTGTAGGTAAAAGTAAGCTGTCGATCCCCAGTGGTCAAAATAATTGCGCTATGCATAAACGATGTTTATCACTCGTGAAAAATTATTGAAAAATTAAACCACCCCGAATTGATCAAGCAACGAAATATTCGGAGTAATGAGAAAGATGAATTGTTTTCAAGGGACTTCGAAAACTCAACGAAATGATTATTCTGCTCTTCAGGGGTCAGAGAGAAACGCAAACAGATTAAAATCTTATCTGCAGCGACAAGAATCTTCGGGTAAGGAAGGAAAATTGCGAAACTGGCAACCTACAGACGTTTGAGGGGAATCGGGAATTATGCCAGGAACTGTTGCATTCATTCATTCAAGGCGCGACCTTCTGTAGAAGACGGGCATTTTAATATCAGGAGTTTTAATATTCCAATGGTATGGCTATGGAGGAGCTGGTTTTTTGAGCTACGAATGTGTAATGTTGTAGTTTTGGTATCAATAACCTTGTTAATGGGAAAGCCAACTTATGGCATCAAAAGTCAGTCTTTTGAATCTAAAATCAGTGGTGTTTTGTTCAGTGTGCGGAATTTTCCAGATTTAATATTGCAAGAAGGACAATCGAGATTACAATTAGATCTTCGTCTCTTGCTCAAGAATGTTATTGTGGCAGAGGAGTCGGAGGGATTAACTGCAAATGAAAACTGGCAGCCTTTTCCGATCTTTTTGTTTTTTCCTTCAGCGGCAGGTTTGAAATGCCTAAACTTCAGGGGAAAATCGTGCTAGGTGGAATTCGAATTAAAGTCTCTTGCTCTTAAACATAAAAAAAAAAAAAAAAGTGCGCGCTGGTATTTTTATAGCTTCAAGGAAGCGTTATTTCCATAACTTGAAGAATATCGGATTCTCAGAACTTGGTGAAGGAACTTATGTTTTTAAGACTAAAATAAAGCAGAGTTTCTGTCATTTTAGATAGAGAGCGATTTTTTTAAGAGATGTAAAACAATAAATAATGTTATCGTAGATCTAGGAATGCTATGAATTCCTACATTTTTATAAAGTGAGGTATTTTTAGGAAAATATTTACCAAAAGACTATACATCCAAGAATCATAATTACTTAGGAAAGGTAAACATGTATGAAAAAATCATAGAAATGTAGGATAAGAAAAAAAGAGAATACTTGTTTTTAAAAAAAATCGGGCAGAGAGTAGTGAAAGATCGTATGTTCATACCACGAACAAAATGAATATTCAAGACTCTGTGATGATGGATTTCCAAAGCCAAGACGGGACTTGCATACCCAGGACGGAAAAGGAAAAGAGATACGCGTAAGGAGGGGAAATCCGATGTCCTGCACAACTCTCTTTTCACATAGAAATCAATAACCGATCTACGAACTCTTCCGCTGTCTTAGACATTTAGTAACTTGTAATAGGTCCAAAGTGACATAATTATAAACCTCTGAGATGCGAAATGATATTTAAAATAATGTAAAAATAGTAGGCGTGAGTGATAAGTAAATGAAAGATACCCAAACGCAAAGGGGAGTAGAATATAAATATTAATGGCAGTCAGAAGATTGACTTTTAATATATATACAGAAACTTAGTTTCATAATATCTAGAGAAGAGTTTTTTATGTAGTTTTATTTTAATTTTTTCTACTAAAGAAGAGGTGATACCTTTAGTTAGAAATATACATTACATAAACAGTGAAAACTTTGAGCAGCAGAGATATAAAATAAAACACACTTGTGTTCAAGTCTGCAAGAAAACTAGTTTCTCAAAAATATCAAGAGATGGAAACGGTCTTCATGCAAGGTTCAGAGAAAGTGGGGGTTCTTCAAAGCATCAAATTAAACTGAGTTCTCGAGACTATGAGAGAAAAACCCTTTCTTCAGCTATGCCACGAACTAAGCTTGAAAAAAGTGTGAGAGAAACATGAGATGATGAAACTATGAAAAGCGAAATTCAAAGAGAGAGAGAGAAGAAAGAGGGAGGGAACTTGTAATCTTTTTTCTGGAACAAGCTGTATTTTTACACTTGAGGAAGGAGGAGAGCTTTCTAAAATTGGAATAGAAGCTGTGCAAACTTTCAGAATTTTTATCCATGATTTACCCCGCAAGTTCTTCCTCGCCAATTGAGACATTTTCCTCCCTACAAGTATTACACTGCGGTATTCGGTTTTAATTCTCTCTCTCTCTCTCTCTCTCTCTCTCTCTCTCTCTCTCTCATTCGCTAAGCAATATATTTTTCTGTGTGTGCAGCAACGTGGCCTTGATTAGGCGCATGACGTCACTATGACGTCAGGAGGCCATTCCCAAGCGATTACTATTTGCTTAGGCAAACAGAATTAGAGATTCATTACACTCTGGTTTCTTTGGAAAGCGACCGTGACGTCAACGACATCTCTGGTCCTGTCCTCCTCCTAAAAAGAGGTGGCCATTCGTCTAGCCATTCATTTGAGCGTACGTGTAATTAGTTTTTGTAATTCCTTATCTGTATATCTATTCGTAATAGGCATTTGGGTGTCGCAGCATCACCTTCTACTGTCTTAGTATATCTTTCTTTGATGATTCCACGTATGAGGAAAGAGTAACTTGCTACAATTGTTTAGCGACTGTTAGAGAGAGCGAGTTTGGTTCTTAAATTTAAAAAAAAGGAAACGTTTTATATAAAACCACGGAAATAAGAGGGACGGAAGAACAAGGAGGAAGACACCGTTACAGCAGTGGAGAATCCTTCCGGCATTTCTTTTGTTTTTACTCCCAGTTTCTATTTCTGTGGCGAGAGAGAAAAAAGCACTTGAGATCGACAATTACATAAGTCTCTCTCTCTCTCTCTCTCTCTCTCCTCTCTCTCTCTCTCTTCTCTCTCTCTCTCTCTCTCTCTCTCTCTCTCTCTCTCGGTGTGCAGTATTCAATGGTATTTATTTTTATGGTACGATGGATTTGTTTTCTGTCGTTTGTGTGACCTTAAGAAAATACAAGTTTTATAACAAGATTTTATCGGTATTCACATTTGCATTTTAGGTTCCTTTTGAGCACACAGTACGACAGAAGAAGGCATTCGGTGCACAAAATAGTTTTGCAACAAATAAAAAAAAAATGTTATTCTTGCAAACTGCACCGAGGGAGGACTATTTGATCGAACTCGAACAAAGAGTAACTTTCATAATGGCTGAGGCCACTTTTTGATCTGCTTTCTTGCAGCGTCTCCCTATACCCCTCCTAGTGAAGCCGCACAGACAGGCAGTCTGTTTACGTCCCGAGATGACGACTAAGGGCTTGATAGCGGTGATTCCCCCGACGGTAGTGATGAGACACTGATTAATAGCGACGGCAACAACGATCAAAAGGTCCCACCAGCCAGCTGCAATTTAGTCCTAATGACCAAGAATAGCGAAGCAAGATTAATTAAAAGGTATCTGGGGGGCATTTATATTCCACCGTGTTGCTTTTAGAGCGTGTCGGGAGGAGGAGGAGGAGGAAGGAGGAGAGGTAGGAGGAGGATGAGGAGGAGGAGGAGGAGGAGGGAGGGGCGGCTTCATAGAGAGAGAGAGAGTAGGCGGCCTTCAGAGAGAGAGAGAGAGAGAGGGAGAAACATTGGCGTACGTTACGTCTTGCTCATTCGTCTTCGCTTAATTTTTTTTTCCTCTATGATTAATCTTTCAAGAAGAAGGATGCAGGATTATCTGTACCCAAAGCGAGATCGCAGCTTTGAAGAATTACGGCGCTGTCGCTTCGGGCGCTGGTAACCTTAGATAAAGAAGAGCGGCAATTTGTCATCATAAATTGTCGAAAGCGTCAATTACAGCAGCGTTTCAACGATCTCTCGCCTTTTTTTTTTTTTTTTTTTTTTTTTTTTTTTTTTTTTTTTTTTCTTTTTTTTTTCATCGCTTAAATCGGTAGGTTTAAGGAGTCTTGTAAGCGTTATTGGGTTACAGGAAGTAGGATTCTCTTGAGGAAAAAACAGATGGATAGAGAGGTCGAGAGAGACAGGATGAGCCGAGAAAATACGGCATTTGTCTGATGATATGCATTTTGTGAAGGAAATAAACTCGATTTAATGACGTACAACTATAATCAATACCATACCCTTCATTTTAGGTGTAAAGAAAACCAATCGTTCTGCCGCTATTATATCACAGGACAAAGTTGCTTGTCATGACGCAAAAACCCGTAACATTGTTACTCTCAACAGAAATTTCATCAATATATTGAAGAAATCGTTGATAAGTGTTTATATTGATGAGCAAAATTTTTCTTAACTTCTCAATGTCGTTAAATGGTGAAATATTATTACACAGGAACAATAATGCTCACAAAAATGGTGTGGACATTCATAGCTACGAAATAGATAAATGTCTCGGTGCAACAAAAAATGGCAAGGCATTGCACTAAGAAATGGAACTCCTTAGGCACCCCTTAGAGACTGATCTAGTATTTTCTTGAGTGCTTCTGGCCCCTAAGAGGGGGCGTGCGAGGGGGCGTGCGACGTGTCTTGCAAAGCATCAGCATCCTTATCTTGTCGAGTCTCTCTCTCTCTCTCTCTCTCTCTCTCTCTCTCTCACCGCTAAGTATTCTCATGCTTTACGTTTCAGGAGTGTGTGATGTGACCTTAAAGGGGTCTGTTCCTAAGCCTTAGTTTGTTTCACTTCTTCATTGCCAGCTACAAGTTCTATCATTTTTTCTTTATTTCGTATTACCTCAGAGAAGACGTTCGTGTTTACACTTGGTTTGTTATCCGTCTGTCTGCTGTTTGGATCATGTGAAACGTAATGAACACATTTTTTTTACGAAATTTCTTGCAAATAGACCCTGTGTCCTGTGGAAAATTTTCTTTAAAAGATTCCCTATGTTGGAAATGACTTACTTGGGTTTTAGTGCGCTTATGCGAGATGGTAAACTTTCATATTTAATTTACTTCGTTTAATGTTACTGACACGTATGAATATAAAGGGAAAATGGCAGTTTCCTGTTGTTTATAAAAGAAAACATAGTGCAGAGTCTTTAAGTAACAAAGTGCATTTAGCTGAGCTAGCCATAACCTCTACCAAATAATTCAAGTCTGCACAGAAAATTGCTCTTATGAGAAGTACAGAGTTGCCTTAGTGGAGGTTTGCCCTTTTTTATTACTTCGGTTTTCATTATGCTTTTTTACCTGAATTCTGAATTCTTTAAGCCATGTTCATTTTTTAAATTAAGATAATTCTGTTCCAGGTAGAAGGTCTTACATCGTAAGGTCATAAGATTCTATGTCCATTCAGAGTTATATGAATACTAATATCATTAGCAGCATAGAAAATAAGCTAATTACAATGTACCAACGAAGGCAACTGAATGAATGTAATTAATTAGTGTATTGGAAGAGTAAAGTTGGAAATTATTCACACCGGCTGCATTAAACATATTAATGCACTTTCGTAATTAAACTCTGAGGAAAGCCATTAAGCAACATTTTGTTACCAAACGACTATCATTTATGCAGAAAGTCATCCGTAAATGTATAGTTATAGGCGAACCTTCGGAGCTATGAGCAGGGCTGTCCGTGAGCCAATGTAGTTGTATCATTAGTAACGTAGGAAACAGTCGAAGTATTACAAAACTGAATTCCCGTATTTAATCGAACTTTCAGTTTGCCATAACCTCATTATACTTGTATCAGGAAGGTAACCAATGTCATTTATGGTCATTCTTGATGCTGTTAACATCAAAGACAGTCGTCTGTTTCTCTCCGCTTATGATTTACCAATGTTTCAGTTAATATTACATTTTTGAATTTGTTCATAGCATACTCTTGATGACCTGAATGTCCGGTTCGTCTTGGAAAGAGTTAGGAATACGGACTCAATATTTTTACAAATGCTAAAATTATTGAAAGTTGTCTAATAGTCATAGGAGGAATCAGCCCGAGAAACAAATCAAAAGGAGCACATGAAAAAACAAGTTAACAAACTGGACTCCTGTAACTGTAAAATTGCGAACGTGGGAAGGTTGTACTGTTAAATCGTTCTTTTGTTGCTCTTGATAATCTGTTCAAACTCGACTCAATGCATTTGATGCGAGCCATTGCATCTATGACTGAAGAGGATAATCTCTATACAGTCATTAGGTCCCTTTAAATGACCCAACTAGCAATAACGTGGAGAGTTGCTGGATGGATTTGAGGTTCTGGAATGACCTCAAAATAACCCTTTGTTTGCGTGCTTCTCTCCATTTTTTGACACAATTGATTTAACTTTTCAAGTAAGTGAGAAATAATTGATAAGACAACTGGAACGTCATTTTTCGTCTGAAATGGAAAGATCTTGCTTTATACTTTAGCGCCAGATATACGACATTTAATTTTGATGTTTTAAATTATTTATATATATATATATATATATATATATATATATATATATATATATATATATATGTGTGTGTGTGTGTGTGTGTGTGTGTGTGTGTGTGTGTGTGTGTGTGTGTTTAAGCATCAGTCATCTATGGCCAGAAAGTCGATGTATTGTTATGGCAGTAATTATGTATATTAATCATGTACACAAAAATAGATATAATAATAACTTATTCCTAAGGGACTTGATCCGCCAGCCACTGAAATAGTAGACCAACGGTTTATGCAGCATTTTGGCGAGATGTTGAGGGGTGGGAGAGCGGAATCAAGCGTCGGCCTGCTTTTTCAGTGGTCAGCAGTCCAATTCCCAAAGGAGGGAACTTATATTGCATTGTTTTATTTTTGAAACGGATAATTTAGTATTTTTGAGTCGAGGAAAAGTCACGTTTTACTTAGCACTGATATTTAACTTAAAAATGAGTTTTGCATTCGATAAAATAAGTAATAAATTCCTAATTATGTAGACTTCAGAAATTGAAATAGGTTGTGCTGCCAAATTTTGAAGAGCATCCGATATGTCTGTATTTGCTCTCAATTACGTTTAAAAGGCAGTTTTGGGCATTTGACAATTATATATATTTATTTATATATATTGTCCTTGTCAAATTCATAACCGTAACTGATTTTCATCCGGTGAGAAATACGATTATCTCGTAAGGGGCAGTTATCCCCTTCTCCTCACTGTCTAGATATTAGCATTTTCAAATTTCTGCCCATTCTTGCATTTATGTCAAATATGTGCCCAACCATGGAAACTGTCATTTTCGGACGATGGACACTCGATGCTGTAAGTTACGGTCACGAGACCTCTTTGATGCCCTTCAGGCTTACGACCTTTGACTCTTCTCGGGCGATCATACTTGCATCGTTAGTCAGCTGGTCTTCCATTTTCGGCAGACGATATAAACGATGACTTCTATTTGCAGTCTGACTCTTCCTCTGAACTTTTATATATATATATATAATATAAATCTCAAAAGACCCACACAACTTCATTGTGTGTACGTATATATATATATATATATATATATATATATATATATATATATATATATATATATATATATATATTCATAATGCCTGATACAAAACACTGTATATCCTCGAAATTAGTATTTGGTAAATTGCACTTTTGTATATTAATGAATCTGGAATGTAAACCATCCTGTCTTATTGAAGCCTAACGAGGGAAATATATATTTATATATATGATATATATATATATATCTTATATATATATATATATATATATATATATATATATAATAAATATACATGTGTGTGTCTATATAAGTCAATACTAAGCAGTTTCCTATCAAGAGCTGGCCAAGACTATCTCCTCCAGAAGTTTGTTGCACCACTGCACACACAAACACATACACACTGCATCATTGACCTCTATCTTGCACGCACTCACCCGCTTCCTGGTTGAGGTCCTTTCTTTCCAGTTTCTCTTCCACGCCATCAGTCCACCATTTTCTGGGTCTTTCTCTCCAACAACTTCCTTCCGCGAAACTCTTCTGAACATACTATGATCTTTTGGCCATTCCACGGCTCTCCACATTTTAAACATTTGATTCTTCTCCTGAAACATATACTAGGCATCAGAATGATTCTCCTCTACAGTCTCAGCTTCTGTTCTTTCAGTCGTATTCAATATCCAAACTAACCTTCCATGAGAGAGAGTTGGCGCAGTTATTCCTTCATACAATCCACTATGTTTTCCATTACCTCACCACCAGCTTCTTGCTCTAATTATTTTGTGACTCGCCTTTTACCCTCATCCCGTATAGTTACTCCCAAATACATTTACTAATTAAGTGCTTCTTTGCTTCTATTGTCCCATTATACATAACTTTTATCGTTCCATCTTCCTGGTTTCCATTTAGCCTCGTGATCTCTCTCTCTCTCTCTCTCTCTCTCTCTCTCTCTCTCTCTCTCTCTCAGATATATATATATATATATATATATATATATATATGATATATATATATATATTTATTATATATATATATATCTAGTGAGAGAGAGAGAGAGAGAGAGAGAGAGAGAGAGAGAGAGAGAGAGAGAGAGAGAGAGAGATACTGTTCACTAATCCGGTGCTCTCCATTGTCATTAGTGATAATCACTTCCGGTAACTGAAAAAAAATATGATGCATAGACAATCAATTAGTGAAAATGTGAAGAGACATCGTAGATGTCCAACGCATTTCGTAAACTGGGCTTTTTCGTAGAATTGATCTTTTCATTCCCCCATCTTAAATATGTTCACATTTTTAAAGATGTGCTCATATATTCAGTGTTTTTTTTTTTTACTTTATATGGAATAATACCTGAATTTCGGATTACGCAAAGATTCGAATGGAATTACGTATTGTTACTTCAAACAGTGATTCTTCTTTACTTTTCAAGGAACTTAGACTCTCAAAATAAAACACGACTGACAATGTCTTTACTGATTTGGGAGAGGAATTATGGTTGCATGGGAAATCATATATTTTTTTCACCACTTGCCTACCGCTACCTCCATCTTCTTAATTAGGTAAATACAAGAAGAAATTTTATTTTTTTCCCAAGTGAGAGAAAGAAATAAATTATTCTCAAGCCGCGAGTTGAATGTGTCAAGGGGAAAGTTGCACGTCTGACAACAGAGATGAAAAAACTTCCTGGGAAAAAAAAAGAAAGTAAGCGTATCTCGTGGGATGAAATAAATAATCTTCATTTTAATGAATGAAAATTGCGTTTCGTATCATCGTGACGAAAGGGTTGTCGGTAAAGAAAAGTGATACCACCTCTTCTTTCTTCCTTTTCATGTTTTCTTTGCCGTTAAGGAATTAGTATAAATTCAGCCAGATGGAAAATGCATCGGGTTTCATAACACCAGTATTGAATCGCGTCATCAGCCCTGCGTCTGTCAACATTATTAGCCTTTTGAGCTTGGTCAACAGCGTCATAATTAATGAACTAATAATGGATATTGACGCTGAATAATAAAGCTGGATTATATAATGGGTGCCTGCGACCCTTAATTATTATGCGGATTAATTGTCATGCTAATAATTGGTGAGATTCTTATCGGTGATATTTCTGTTGAACCGATTCATTTTTATTCATTTTGTGCAGTTTCACGTTACCTGCTCGGAAAATCGTACATTTTTGCAATTCTTGTGTATTTCATGCAACCCTCTTATTTTCCAATACATTTGAAAGAAACTTTCCAGTATATCCATAGTCCATCAATTTGATATTCAGTCTTGCATCCTTAGTACCGTACTTCAGAAACAATTCAACTGCAAGGTTTAGCAGAACTTTATTGATAGAGACCTTTCATTGATTTTAGCTAATGGACAGGAAGCAAACGGAAGGTCTCCCAGGAAGGAAGGAAGGAAGAAATCCTTCTGCAGGTTGAGGGGGGGGGGGGGGGGGGGTGAAGATAAATAAAGCAGGCTTTGTCAAAAAAAAAGAAAAAGAGGCGGGAGGAGCGGGTGAATCCGACGAGAGAGAGAGAGAGAGACGAGGAGAGAAAGGAGAGCGAGAGAGAAGAAGAGCAAAAACTGACCAAGGGCCCCTTTTTTTCTTTTCTTTTCTTGCAGCAGCTTACCGCCTCACCAGCTGTCTTCCAGCGCTCTGATACCGGACACCCCCGAGACAGAGCCTGGCCTGGGAAGCATGGATATGTCAGCGGCCGACCTCATGAGAGCCCGCCAGCCTCCTCCTTCTGTCTGGGACTGTTTGGTCACCTGCCACAACAGATTAGGACAGAGGCTTGCCAGGAAGCGGGTAAGTTTCTCCGCCGCTCTCTGCAATTCCGTCACTCTTTTTACCTTAGGGCCATTCCGCCGGGGTTGCATTGCGGCCTGGCTAAACATCAAGGTTTACTTTTACTTTTTATTTATTATGATTGTTATTATTATTATTGTTGTTGTTGTTGTTGTTGTTGGTTGAATGATACAGCTGTCTCATGAATTAATGCTAAGATTCTTTCTACTACTAAGGTAATAATATTATTATTAAGTTATTATATTATTTTATTATTTATGATTATTATGATTATTATTATTATTATTATTATTATTATTATTATTATTATTAATATGGTCATATTGCTTGGTATTTGCAAAATTTCCAATATTTTTTCTGTGTCAATTTAAGTACGCTTTCCACCATTACGTAACCGTAGCTATTCTAACTACTAATGGTCTTTTTGAAGTGGTTCAGTATTGTTTAACTTATTTTAATTTGAATCGCTCCAGATCGTTTATTTCTGCGTTTTATTTGTTCTTCCACAGCTTATTAATACCATATGTCTCACAATATAATAAGTCAGCTTATCCTGATGTCATAGTATTGGGTTTATGAGTATTTTTCATATTTATTTACTAAAGTTCTCATCGGTGATTTCATCTATATATCATTCCTTCTGTGTTATCATTGTTTGTACTTTTTTTCTTATTTTCATATGAATATTCTTTTATTCTCTGAAGTCGTTACTGCATCTGATTAACTAGTACAATATCAAAAGGAAAATTCAGCTCCAAATAACAGCTTTTAATATCATTTTTATCATTATTTTGACGCTATTGATTTTTTAATCACTCACCTTTACTCTTTACTCTCAACTTTCTGTTCTACGAAGATATGTTTTATTAAGCTTGTGACATGTAGTGGCGTTAATGTTTTGTAATTTTACTTTCAGTTTTCATATACCGTATTTCCATTTCTTAGTAACAAAATAATCCTTAACATTTCATATTTTTTTTATTAAAAAGATGGTAGTATAATTTTGATTTCTAGCACAAAATATCTCCCAATTCTATTTACCACTGAGAAGATGTCTTATTTGTCTGCCATTATCAACAGTCTTTGTTCCAGGGAAACATCTCATTTTTATATTTAGATTAAGTTATTTGCTGTTTTTGAAATTGCTACCTTAACGCGTTTATAAATGTCGTATTTTTTATTTTTAACTTTGTTACAGATCAGAAAAAAGATCCTTCGTTTATTCTATGGTATTCACTACTTCATAAAACGAACTCCAAATTTCCAGAATTCGCGACTCTTCAAAACGGTTCCGCGGAAAAATAAATATATATATATATATAAGATAAAGAAATTCAACACGACGTCACTCATATGAATATCGTATATCCATAGCGCGTCGCCCGCTATGATAGGATCCAAATAATGTCACGCGGGAAGAAAAGCAGCGGTGAAAATACAGGCATCGGAATATGTGGGAGCGTGTGACAGCCTCTTGGAAGGCGGCAGCCGCCGAAAGAGCTTGCGTTCACGTACCAAACACTTTCATGCTATTGTCGAAGTGAATGTAAGGAAATTGAAACACACAAGTGTTTGGCGACTGCGAAATGTGACGTCTCTCTTTTCTCCTCTTTTGTGACGGCGCTGCGTGAGCTCACACACACACACACACACACACACACACACATGTCAACGAAATGTGTTTGTTCTGACCTGTACCCGTTGCTCCAGCGTTTTTGTTAGTTTTGTGTGGCACAATCCTTGGTATTTTTCGTAGCGTTATATGTGTTATACGAATGGTAGGGTGCTTCATCTCTGTAATAAGAATTTAATTTTCTTGATAGCTGTATCCGTATTTTTTTAATGTATATCGTCTATAATTTTAGAACTTGCTTTCGCTTTCATGGATGGCTTTTCTCATTTTTCACAAGAAATTGTCCCATATTAAGAAGGTTCAAGTGCAGTTCTAAACAGTAACCGTCCTTGACAGTCACTTTTCAGGTAGACGCTGTTTGTGGTAGTCTGTCCAATTAATTTTCTCCGACCTTTAAATACACTAAACTTTTTATTGGAAATTTGCAGTCTCTAATACCGAAGTTGAACTGTCTATATTGAATGTTGAATATTCGTTCGCAGTTCAAAGACTTGACGAGGTTTAACATCATGTGTTACAGTTAGTATATTCATGAGTAGAGTACCGTACTATTTACTGGATGAATAATGTAGATTCAAACCAGTCACTCTGTTAAAGTAAGGAAAAGTAATGCTTAATGTGCATAAAAAGAGCGGATGAGTTGGTCGGGCCCAAAGTGCATGAATTGGCTGAATGGTGCAGCTCCTTGCCAACGTTTGCTAGTCCCGTGGATCGCTTGTTGCTTGCCGCCTACTAGTCCGTTCAGTTGTAAATTTGTCAACATCTGCTAAGGTCAAGGACAATTCTTTTTCTTAACCTGTAAGACATCACCTTCTGATTCCAACCCTCTTCAAGAAAAAGGACGTGTGGGTATGAAATATATATATATATAATATATATATATATATATATATATAATATAATATATATAGATATATATATATAATATATGTGTGTGTGTGTGTGTGTGTGTGTGTGTGTGGTGTGTGTGTAATCTATAGTATGTAAAGGTACATACATCCATTTGGATAAGACACAAATCACACAGAAAAATGGTGCTTCTCCAAAACATCTGAAACTGCCCAATGAGAGAGCAGCAGATTTGTCATTTTATGTTGCGATAACTTTCTTGAATTATGCTTAAAAAAGAAAAAAAAAAACTCCATGAGAAACCATCCCGAATTTCTATCGCTGCAGCTGGCTCTCGTGACTCACAATGACTTACTCTTTAAGGCGTCTAGTAGGTTAAAAGGGCGAATGACAAGTTCGGATGTCCATTTATTGCCTGCCTGTTATCAAGGCCTGATTTCGGGGAATTTATGCGACCTCGCAGTTCGATCTAATGAATGCAGTTCTACGTGGATGATTCTCTAAGAGAATTCTAGCTATTCAATCTTTCCCCTCTGAAGGAAAAGGTATATTTTGCCTTTGGGGTCATTCAGAAATGATGAAATCGAAGAAATTTAGCGTAATTTTTAATACGTTTTTGATGATCAACGATTTTCGGTGCCGAATCATAATTGACGTGAATATAAAATAAGGCATATTTGAAGTTTACTATGGAAAAATAATGAAGAACATTAGTCTGATTTTGAAAACAGTACCTAAGAACATGAGTAGGAATTAGAATGTCAAAATTCCACTATCGCCTTGTATTTATTGTCGGATTTCAACGTCTCCCAAGGAAATATATCATGTTTATAATCGCTTCAACCAAGAAATTCCCGGTAAACTGCTTCCAAACCTCGTCTTAGCAGTACAACAATTGACGTATTCTTCCAAACCATGTTAAGTCAGGTTTCCTTATATTAATTGGAGGGATGGTATTTGTATATTAAGTTCTCACGCTGGAAGTGGCCTGGCCATGTGTATAGAAGATATGGAATAGTACGAGATACGGTTGAGGAGATGAGTGTTGGGTAGATGTGGAGGAGTTAGCCCAGGACAGTTCATCGACGCCCTACACATCCCCGTAAGTGCCACAGGAAATGATTGATTGATTGATTGATTCTACCTCAAGTGCTCTTCGGAAAATTCCCCTTTTATCACCATCCATTTATAGTAATAAAACTCACTCTATAAACACGACGGGTTTTGGCAATGCATTTTGTAAGTTAAAGACAAACAATTACATACTAAAAGGAGAAGGATGGACAAAGTTTGGGAGAAATCGAAAGCCAATTAAATGCTTTGGGAAATTAGAGCAAATATATTAGCTAAAAATAAGCTCTTGTGGAGGCTTGTCAATGAAAAGAGGAAGGCAATGAGCATATCAAGCTTCAAGTGGAGAGATACGACTCGGGGGAATAAAGTTTTACATCGGTGAATGTGTCAGTTATTCTCTCTCTCTCTCTCTCTCTCTCTCTCTCTCTCTCTCTCTCTCTCTCTCTCACACACACACACACACACACACACACACACACACAGTTAACACACGGAAATGGCATTTTTATAATATAGGAATATTTACTCAATACTGCTTGAATTTTGAAGGATTTTGTGTGATGTCTATAAAACTCCGAAAGTAGATACAGCCTCTTTTATCAACTTTCTACTTTTCCAGTATATTTACTTATGGTTCTCATCAACTTCATAGCCACACACACACAAAAAATAAGTAAACATAATATTATATTTTATCTCAAGAGTTAAGCCGGAAATTAAGCCAGGAGTTTAAAATGTTTCATTTATTCATAACTGAATTGTGTATTGCCTTCGTTTCTTTGTAAATTTCATAACCAAGTCATAGCAGAGCCTATGTCTTTTACCAGAGGCACTGATTATAGTTCCACTTAAAATTGTATTTTGTAATAATCTGGACGGCCAGTTCATGGAAACATCGTTCATTTTAAATGGGTCTTGAGCGAGGCAGCTGTTTCATCTTGTTTCATCTTCACAGAAGAGCAAATGGAAATTTACCAGCTTTGTTGGAGGAGACAGATACATACATGGAGAGAGAGAGAGAGAGAGAGAGAGAGAGAGAGAGAGAGAGAGAGAGAGAGAGAGAGCTGATGTTCCCGCATCTGCCTGGAGGGAGGCAAACAAGAATTATTCTCAAACAGCCGAGAGATATCTTGCGTCTTTTATGTAGCTATCATTATTGTTATACTCTCCACATTTTTTATGAAAAATAAGAATATTAACTTGCCATTGTTGTTTGGCGGGGGGTGTTGGCATAATGGATATCGTTCCGCCAGGTTATATAACTTGCGGTATGTGGCTCTGGTATGTTTGATAAATTTGCCGTCGAGGGATATTATTTTTAACCTATTCTCCGTTTTAATGTACACCACTGAAAAGTCGTTTAGTCATGCAGTAGAATAAAATGTTGTTACACATCCAAATAACACTCAAAACTGGGCATAATAACTTAAAAAATACCTTATTGTGAACTGAATTTATGGCCACGAGTAAAAATTAACTAATGATGGGGTGGGATCCTTTTTCATATTCTTAAATATTGTCCGAGCAACTAATGTTGTCAGATCAATATATACATATATATATATATATATATATATATATATATATATATATATATATATATACATACATACATACATACATATGTACGTACATACATACATACACACACACAATATGGGTAGGTAAAGGTTATCAGCTGAAAGGTTTAGGTACGTTATGTTAAGATAATTCTATTACTATGAGTGTTGGTTTTTTTTCCCTCTCAAATGAATACGGTGGCTCATGGGATTCTCCGTATGCGAACAAAATTTTGTTGTTGAGAACATTGTAAAAAAAATTTCATTTTATATTGAATATATAAAGTGCTATTGTATCTGAAAAACACACCCCCAGTTATGTATATATATTAGGACAGCAAGCTTCTTCTTCAACACAACTTTCCGGAGAAAGATGTATAAAATTGTATCATTTATTATATCTCGTGTTGCCATCTGGTGGATGTCAATCTTTTCTTCGAAATAATGAAGTATTTGGCCGAGGTGTTTTAGAATCACTGGGGTTTCTTTCTCTCTTCGTATAAGGGGCGTAATTCAATTATCTTGGCATAATTGCTATAATTGCTCAATTTCATACAAGGTGCCCCCTTTTTGAGGGAATTCTCAGTGTTGTGTCTGTTGTTGGTGACAGAGACTGTTGTACTTGCTCATTTTTTTTCTGTTGAAGCAGATGTATTGGTCTCTGTGGCAGACAAGTACGAATAACGAAACATGTATTTAAGATCATTTTAGACTACGTAGATGAAGCGAGTTCTTAGAATTAAACAGTACTAGAGGAATGTTTTTAACTCATATTTTTGAGTCAAATAAGGTCAGGTCAGTATTATCAGGTTTTAGCGATTTTAGAAAATATCACCGCACTCCCGGGTTTTACACGTATTTCGACCTACCCATCCCCTCTCCCACCCCAGCCGCAAATAATGAAAGAGGAAAACGTCTATTTTGAACTCTTGCAGAGAAAATTACGCCTCTGGAAGGAAGCAATGGCCTGGGAAAAATGTAAGAATTTGCGAACGGGTCTGCAGCTGCGACAGCTGTGTAAGACACGTAAGCGATTATTTTTAAACAGAATTCACTTAAACATTTTTAAAAGTACTCTCTCTCTCTCTCTCTCTCTCTCTCTCTCTCTCTCTCTCTCTCTCTCTCTCTCTCTCTCTCAGAATTCACTTAAACATAGTACTACGTACTCTCTCTCTCTCTCTCTCTCTCTCTCTCTCTCTCTCTCTCTCTCTCTCTCTCTCTCTCTCTCTCCTTCAACTTATGTGAGCAGAGCAGAATGATAAATTGGGGAAAGCTGTTCAAGTTATATCTTGTAAGAAGAACATTTTGAAGATCGACTATATTATATAATATAAATATCACAAACGTATTCTGGAGCGTAATGATGAAGAAATAGGGCAAAGAGGGTCGGACCCGTAATTAAATGCGTAAGTGATAGCTATTAGAAATTTGCCTTAAGTGCAAATAGGTACATGAACGGAACAGGAATGAAATGGGAAATGAAGAAGCATTGCTGATGGTAAACGAACAACGACGAGTCTTTCTGTAGAGCATTGCTCCAATACTGGCTTTGTTTATCGTCGTGAGTAATTTGATAAGAACCGTAACATAATGAGAGACGTACTGCAGCTCCCCTCATTCTAAAACCAATATTCGGGAAAGGGGACTCTCCGTCCGCCTTCCCCCTCATTAATAACAAAGAGGAAATTCTGTAATCTTAGTCTATACTAATTGGAATGCGATGAAATTGCCCTCCTTTTTTTCCATACCCGCCAGTTTCATTGTGGAGTTTGGGAGCATTATCCTGGGTAATTATAATTTCTGTTGAATTTAAGGTGGACCTAAGTTACATCATGAATTACGACTGAATTTCTACGTCCGCTCTCTCTCTCTCTCTCTCTCTCTCTCTCTCTCTCTCTCTCTCTCTCTCTCTCTCTCTCTCTGTGTGTGTAACGGAGGCCATATATATATATATATATATATATATATATATATTATATATATATATATATGTATATATATAAATATATATATATACGTATATGTGTGTGTGTGTGTATACGTATATGTATATATAGACGAAATTGTAGTGTGAATGCTGTTGTACAAAAGCAAGAAGTATTATTAGAGAAGTATAGCACTCGCAGTGTATGAAAGCTCTTTGGACCTGTGAATATAATACTTTGAGTTCTAGGATTGTACGGATAGGTTGAATGTGGCAGGAGTAAAAGTTGTGGTAGTTCATGTGGTTCAGAAATAGAAAACGATGAAAATGAGATGGGATGTTTTCATGAGAGTCTGAATTTGGGTTTAAATGCAAAAATAGAGGACAGGGAAGCTGTATTATTGTTGAAATGTATGTTTTTCTTGGCCTATTTAACGGAGAGAGTCGCGTGGAAATATTTTTCGAAATTGTCAGTGTAATGTTTCCAAAGAAGGATTGCCATAAGAACAGAAATGAAAGAGTATACGGAGTTATTCTTAGTACAGTGTACCTTGAAAATGTGGAAAGCACTCGGTACTTAGTTTTTCATTTTCTTCTCCTTGGGGCAAACCTGCAAATTTGATATCAAAGTATCATGATTCTTCTGCATTGCCGAGTATATGAAAGGACAAAAGGATGGATGTAACGGTGAGAAGATGAGTGGCCGGATGTTTTATATGACATTTATACTTTTTAATTAGTATTAAAGAAAGTATATTAATAAATCGTACATTAACTCTCAAAGTACTGCCGTATACTAACTACATCTCCAACACCATTATAGTACGACATAGCGTTTGACCTTTCGATTTCCGAGCATTTTCTGTCTTAAGCTAAAATTAATTTATCTTATAATTAATATGGAAATTTTTCCCCTTATGAGAGGGTTACCTCAGAAAAGCATATAGATTAAAGTGTGCATTAGAGGGATCGCACGAATTTATAAGTTTTTGCTTTTTGAAAACAAAAAAATCATTAGTCACGGTCTAAGTGCTCAGGGTCGTTTCTCTTCCAAAACATGTTTCTACTTTTTATAAAATCTTGAGGCAGACTTTTTCTTAGTCATCCCAATATAAATGCGAGAAAGATTTTCGATTTATAGCTGAAAAGGGATGAAGGCTTTTCACATATTACATTATTATACAGGGATTAAGATATGTGAATATATACGTATATCTATATCTATATATATATATATATATATATATATATATATATATATATATATATATGTATATAGTATATGTATATAGTATGTGTGTGTTTATATATAGTTTATAACATAATTGTAGTGAATTAGTCAGGGCAACCCCCGGGCAAAGAGAAAGCTTCACTTAATTCCAAAGATGGCTCCAAAAAAACTAGGCAATTGAGGCCCAGTAACTATAGATATACTTGTACACATATGTTCATCCACTGTGTCAGGAGTAGGCGTTTGACTTTTTCTTATTTCAAGTACACACTCTCTCTCCCAGTCGTTATGAAGCGTCATTGCAAATACATATGATCTTTATGTAACGAATTATCATCGTGAAATTTAATTCCATTCCATTGAGATTCATTATAGTGAATTAGTGAGAATTAAAACAGTGGGTGAATGAAGTGGATAATTATTAATTAAATTATGCGGACAGGCAGCGTTCTGTGTCCAGAGCTCATCTCCATCATATTTCGTGTGGGTCATGTCCGTCAGACTTACGCTACGTGAGAGTTATTAAATATAATTACAAACAGACGCATAAATGCTGGTGATCTTACTTGAGCACCGTACTATAAATTATCCTTTGTCTTTAATACCTTACATATTTATGCACGGATGTATATACGAATATGAGAAAATTCGCATATTATGTTACAATGGCGTCTACGCCAAGGGATAGAGGAGCATTCCTTTGTAATTGCTTCATTTTGCTAACCATCCATCACAAGAGGGAAGGAAAGATGTGGCACGAAATTGAGATTAAAGATGATGTATTCAGTCAAGCATTTGTTGTAAGAATCCTCCCTCCTCCTCCTCCTCCTCCTCCTCCTCCTCCTCCTCCTCCTCCTCCTCCTGCTTCAGGTCGTCGCCGTCCTCTTATGTTTTCTGTACCGAGACTCAAATGACCGAGATATGTTCCACCACTCTCAGTGAGAATGTTGAAGGGCTCGCCTTCACGGCATAATGACAAATTCATTCGTACCAACAGTGGATTTCTTAAACTTTTTGTGTGTGTGTGCGCTCGCGCTGCGTTTTGTATATGCGTATTTTCTACCAAATATCAGTTTATATATTACTACTGTATTCTCAGGAAATGACGATGGGTATTGCTGTTAATTACTAACCATAGAAATTACGTTTATATGCACAAATCTTTGGCTGGGATTCGATTCGAGCATAAGCCAAACAAGTAGTCGAAAGAATAACTTTTAGGTGGCCCACTCATTGAAAGGTTAGCTGGCATTTGTTGGCTGTAATCCCGATTACTTGTCGTGGTGCACAAAACTTACAATATTGCAGGGAAAAACTTACTAAATAGTTTAGTATCTTTTGATAATGTACAGTACAAATGCTTTTAGACACGGCTTACATCGTCATGCTGTTTACAAATACATTTACACATGAAAAGCCGTTGGCATTGAAAGTAAACTAAAACTGTAACGCTGTCTTCAATCCCAATAGAGAAGAGAACCTTAGTTCGAATCCAGGCAAGAAAGGAGTATTATGAACATGCTCTGTTGAAATCTGGTCTGTAAGTTGTCCTTAGCAATGTAATATGTACGTGGTTGTTTGTTGACTGTAGTGGTTGTGGCTAGGGTTAGAGAAGGGCATGGGGATTGCGACCCCATCCTAAAATATTAACTGAGAATAGGAAGGGGAAACACACACACACACACACACACACACACACACACACACACACACACACACACATATATATATATATATATATATATATATATTTTATATATATATGTGTGTGTGTGTGTGTATGTACGTATATGTATTATGTATATAATTTCTATGTATTTGTTTGTGCGTGTCCGTTATGATCTTTCATACGTGAGATTGTACGTGGGCACACATCGCATACATTTGTGACGACTTTTGCGAGTGCCTGTATGTTATTTTTATCTTTTCTAAACCTGTAGTTCCTGAAACTCCAAAGTCATTTCCATGAATACGACGAAGAATAGAGGTAAAGCTACTAGATTAATATAGAAAGTTGTACGGTCAGTTGTCACCATAAAGGCTAGCACGGATACACGTAAACTTAAACCTACTTAACCCAAGTGTTCTGTCATGAATTCTGTGAAATTCATGCACAGATGCGTTTAATGAGTACTTGGGTTAAAGCATGATTTTATGTAGGTTTTGTATGCTTGTAATTCTCCTCTCTCTCTCTCTCTCTCTCTCTCTCATGGGACATATATATTATATATATATATATATATATATTATATATATATATATATATATATATATATATTGGGTGTGAGTTCTTGTGTCGAGTTCAGTGTGTATCAGTGCAGTCACGGAAACGAGATTATTTAGAACATAACTGTGACGATAAATTTATTAATAACTAAGCGCGTGAATCACGAATCTGTCTGCAACTAATGTGCCTCATTTCAAGTACAAGCATTTACATAAAGACAAAAATTCAAAAGTTTCCAAAATAAGGATCCTCCTACTTATGAAGTTTTAAAAAAGCCACCGCGCATTAAACGGGGGAGGAGGATGTCGTCATTGTATTCAAGAGTTACGCTGCCACTCCAGTAATTCATTTATGATTACAGAGACAGTTAGTGACCTAGCCCCGTAATCGATGAATTTTAGTACCCAGTGCACTCCTCTCAAGTGTGAAGGACTCTTGTACAGATTTCATGCAATTTTGAGTAATAAGTATCCTGTTATAATGTTTAAATATTTGAACGATGCACAAGACAGATCAGTCGATAACTTACCTCAGCCAAGTTACACAATGAACATATTTAATACCCGACATTAGTCCGTTTATTCCTCAAATACTAAAATAACTCTCACCTTTAAATCCATATCAGTGACAATAAAATGGTTGTTTCCACTGAGACAATTGGTGAAGTTTTATTGATGACCACGAAAAGTTAACCATTACTTCGACAAATATTTTTCTCTGCCACTTTCATCAGAATCTGTTGCTCCGTTCTCATATTCAGCTAGTGGACATTACATACATACTGGTGAAAACCTATCTTCCCCTGAATTTCGTAGACAGAGCTGATAAACGATGACGTATGGCAAACCAGAAACGCATTACATGTTTTTCCTTTACCAGCCTAAATTCGTATCTAAGGAAGCCACCTCGTAGATCTAGAATGTGCTGTTTCTATGGCTCATTTTGTTTCAGCGACGTACTAGAAAATGCTTAGCGCCTCAGTGGCGTCATCAGTATGGTCTTGACCTGCCACCTCGGTGGCCGCGAGTTCGATTCTCAGGCATGCCATTGAAGAGTTAGAGATGTGTATATCTGGTGATAGAAGTTGACTCTCGACGTGGTTCGGAAGTCACGTAAAGCCGTTGGTCCCGTTGCTGAATAACCACTGATTCCATGCAACGTAAAATCACCATACAGAAAAACAAACAAAACACCTTCGTGGTACTGAGAACATATTTGTTAGCGCCTCTGTAAAGGTTTCGTCATCTTCTCAAGAAAATCGGAAAATGTTTTCGTCACCGATTCCAGGACATTCTCACTTTGCAGATTTTCCAAGCATTTTAGGAACGGTGCTGGAGACTCCTAAAAATCCAAAAGATAAGTTAGAAGAATATGTAAATATTCTTTCCTCGTGTGTTTGTCCGCTATTAGAAATACACGCTCGTCTTTTCCTCTTCTTGCTTATAGCTCACTTCTCTGCCACACTTCTTTTTACCTCGCGAGACGGAACTCGGGTAGACATTAATATTAGACACGCATGAAAATTTTCGGGTCCACCGTTTTGCCTGCCAAGATATTGGGTCTTTTTTCCACCGCGCTGCCGTGTTATGAACTTCGATGGTTTTCTCCTGTTACACGCGCACACACACATTATATATATATAATATATATTATTATATATATAATATTATATAATATATATAGATATATATATATATTAAATTTATGTATGAGCGCGCGCTCATACATATATGAGAAAACAATGAAAATTGTCCAAAAGCTCAGATCCAGTCGTTGGCCCATATTAATCCTTTGACCACTCCTACATATTACATTTCTCATCCTTCCATGTCTTTTTTGCCACATATACTACATAAATCATTCAACACTACAACTTCCGCATTTTTTCTATTATTTGTATTCATCATTCATGCTTTTATTTCCTTGAGGGAGAGCTGGCTCAGCGATTCTCTTTCCACATTCCAACATTGGCTTCCATAGACAAGTTTCCTCCGAGTAAAAATTTGTCCAAAAGATGTGAAGAATGGGTTGTGTCTGTGTACATGTATGAAGTTGTGTATTTGTGTGATTAGCATATAATTTTGTAATCTAAAGATGATTTAGGATGAGAAGGAAATTCGGAAAATATGTATAATGGAGTATTTAAGATCACAGAGAGAAAGGGCCTCATAGCTTTAAAGAGTTGAAGCCGATGGGATATTGGTGCAGGCTTAAGAACCTACTTTCAAACCAAAGAAAATCAAAGCGTTTGATTTTATACTCCCCTTAGCATTCAGACAATAAATATGGTGAACATTCCTGCCCATACTTTTTTCTCCAAGTCCCAATCATACTCTTTTTCTGTGATGTCATATTTCACCTGAAAAATTAAGTCTGTGTGAAATAATGCCAGGAGCCTCTCTCTTCTTTTCCACAGGTCGAACAGGGAGTGCGATTATATAATCAGCAAAAGCACTTGGCAGCCGTGAAAAAGTGGAAGCAAGCACTTAGGCGCATTAACAAGGACAACGATCGATTCATCACATTGGGTTATCTCAGTCAAGCCCATCTCGATTGGGGCCGCTACAGGTATGGATGGCAATTAGACTTCCCTCTCTCCTGGGTTCGTACTTGTTCGTGTCAGTCCAGAGGAGAAAGAGAATTTTGGTTGTATTCGTAGCAGATATCACAGGCGACATATATATTTTATAATGAAATGGATATCGATGAAAATACTTGGGTTTCTTGTAGTGCATGAAAGTTGCAGTTGCAGGTTGTAATTAGATTTTGCGTCTGTAAACTCCTAAATTCCTGTTACTCCTCCTAATTTAGTAATGAAATATACACGATAGATTTCTTCCACTCAATTTTTAAGCTTCTCTGTTCATACCCCTTTGTGGTAAAATTCTGTCGGTATCACCTTCCTCTAACAAGCATAACCTGTACATTACCTGCATCGGCATTAACGCTATTTCCTCCCCTCCTTTATTTGTTGCTTGTTTTATCTTCTCGGTGCATGTTACTGCGGTAAGGCAATAAAACTGGGTCCCTTTTGGGTGTACCCAAGAAGTTGCATCCTCTTTCTCTCGACGTACCCATGCAGAATCGTCTCCTTCCTCTCAACGTACCTTGCTTTGTACCCCCATCTTTCTAGGCTAACGGCCTCATCTCTCTCGCTCTCTCTTTCCCTCTCCCTCTCCCTCCCTTTCTCTCTCTCAACACCCTTTCCCCCCACTCTCTCGCTTGACCCAGATATTCGGAAGCAAAATGGCACCCAGAGTTGGCCCACTGCCAGCTTTGATTTACATCTCGATGTGGTGTAAATATCTCAAAATGCCACCCCCTTTCGGATCATGTTCCTTTTACATATTCTTAAGAGAAGAGCAGTGATCCTCTAGACGGAAGCCGTGATTTTTTTTTTTCTTTTTACAACGCAAAAAGCTAATAGACGAAGTCCTTTTTACAGTTAATACCTGATAACTGAATCATAACGTTCATGTTTTACATTACGATTATTTGTCTGTCTCATTAATAAAGAATTCTCTCACGGAAAGCTCAACGGATTATGTTACCGTGGTTGACACATGCAAATAAAGTAATAGGTTTTTTAGGCGTTGACCTTAAAGATGGCAGGTGAGTTTATCAGAATTTTACATTTCTGTTTTATTTAATTTAATTCTCTCTCTCTCTCTTTCTCTCTCCTTCCTGGTGATTGGATGTAGGTTACCTTAATAAGTCTAAATATTTGGTTATTAAAAAAATTATTCTCAAAATAGTTCTTTACTCTGATGAATTAAGAGAACAGATTGGTTGTATTTGCTGACGGTCTGTGAATTAGGGTATGAAATAATGAACATTTTGTGGTCTTGATTTATTTTACATATGATTACTAGATAAAATATTTAGAGAACGCTTAAATATGTATGCATAATAAATTATGCCTGTTAGTCATCAGCATAACGAAAGTTCGTACTGTTTATATTCATATTTATGTTGGTGCATTTACTCAACATCGATGTAACCATTCTGTAGTTATTATCAGATAACGCGACGTCTACCTTTATTTTCCAGGTACAATAAATTTGGAGTGATGGGTGTTGAATGAAATCGAATGCGTAGGAAGGTTGCGTATTGCCTTAGAATCATGAATGAAATTTTCTAATATAAGATTACAAACTATAAAACAGTAGTTCTACTTCTAAACTTTAAGGCCGTGTCTTCGCTCATATTTCAGTGCATTTTAGGAGCTCTCTAGATTTTCCGGGGTTAACTTAATTCCGTAAGTTAACGCCTGTACTACACTTCTTCATACATTGTAGGTATTATATGCACTGTGTGTGTGATAATTACAAATGTGTGCACATTTACTAGCAACGAATTCAAGTAAGTCATATACTGAGGAAGCTTCTTCAAAACAGACTGTTCACAAGGTGCTTGAGTCCACATGCAAGGATGGAAATTCGACCCTAAGAATAAAGAAAGGATCACGACAATTGGTAGGGGACAGGTCAGAGTACGAAAACATAGGTCATACAATTAATTATCTCTTATGTATGTGAGAAGGCCAGAGATGGACCAGCAGTCACAAGTAACGACACTGGTATTCAATAAGTTAAATAGTAATTATTGCCCATAACTATCAATAATTACTCCACAACAGAAACTGGAAAAGGACTGAAAATTTAATATTTGCTTGATAGTTTCTCTTCGACGAGCTTCTTTAGGGACTCTTTATTCGATTTCAAGCGTTTCCCAGAAGGTAAAACTGATAGCATTTCCTTCCCACTTTGGACTATAGGTTGTATATGTATAAAGTCCTCATAGAAAGAAAATTATATATGTATATAATAAATAAGGAAATATATAATATATATGCGCGCGCGCGCGCACACACACACACACTATCATGAGTATTATATAAGTGAAAACTAGAAGACTGGAAAAAGAGCAAAGAGACAGAAGAAAAGAAACTATAATCATGAGCAAATGGCAAAAGAAGTGTACCAGAAAGAAACAAAACTTGCACCCCAAAAAATCCTTCAAATTTTCATAATGTAAAAACATCAGGATTCTCTCTACCTACATATTCATAAGCCTGGCTTAAATACTTCATTTTTTATTTATTAGAATTTTTCCATGATAAGAACCGCTAGTAGTGGCCTTGCAACGTACGTTTCTCCAGATATCTTGAGGCATTTTGGAGTTAATATTGTATGAAGAATGCTTGTGTATCGGCAACGGTGGAATTATGCAACGCGGGCTTCAAATGCAAATGTAAGTCAACTTTTATGTGAAGAGAATGAAGCTGAGGGCCATTCAAGCGAGAAGACGAGCATCATCTGTGCCGTTGAAGATGTCTTTTCTTTAAGAAGGGAGAGGAGTGTCGTTTAAAGGAGAAAAAGCGTCCTTGTTATTTTTTAGACACGAACATGTTTACTGTTTTGCTTTGGGAGCTGCGAAGAAGAGAACATGAACGTATTATTTGTACAAAGTAAAAAAGTATATATTTAACGTCTTAAATTATATTTGTAACAGAATTAATATACAAGTGAATGCAATGCAATCATATTTGTAACAGAATGAATATACAAGTGAATACTCGTTGTACTGTTAAAAAAGACAAATGTTTTCATACGTACAAGGAATACTTGATCTTCTTGCCGGTACAGTCAAGGCTGATATTTCCCATTTTTATCTTGTTTTTGAAGTTTCCTTTCGTAATGTCCTTGAAATTGCTTAGGTATTCTTTGTTTCTTCCCAACACCGTAATTTAATTTTCCAACACCCAAACGTCCTCACAACTTTCGCATAATGATCCTTTATATTTTTTATAATGTGAGGACCTTATCGACCAATTTATTTAATAATGGGAATAACATAGAATGCCGTCAAATGCGTACCGTATTATCTTCCAATAAATAAATATGAATTACTAACTATGCGTTGTTAGCATTCACATTTCTTTCAGTTTTCCAGTGTTTGCACTTAGTATTTATTCTGTATCATAATTGATTCCTTTCCCCGTTTTGTCTATCCACCATCTCTTCTAAGTTGCTATTATTCACAGGGAAACGATTTTAAGTCTGTATTTTTCTCTAGTAGATTTAGTTAGTCTTCTCTGGTTTTGGAGATAAACCGTTCTAAAACAGGTGGGAAATTGTAATTATTTTCAACGCATTTTTGGGGGGAAACGCAGGCTGTATTCATTGTGAAATTCTTCAATTGGGTCCACTGACCTCGCCTTATTTTCCAGAGAGATGTTAGACTTCGGCTTTCAGCAGCTAGACATTGCCAACGAAATGGATTCGCCCATGTTACGCGCCGAAGCCTACTTAACACTGGCTCGTGGCAATGAGCGTTTAGGCAACCTGGAAAAGGCGGTTTCCTACTGTCGTCATTCTCTGTACAACCAATGTGATCAGTCGCGCACTACAGGGTATGTCCATCTCACTCTAGGCAACACCTACCTCGTTTACTCCAGCTTCAGTAAGTCGATCGAACATTACGAGCTAGCCCTGAAAGTCTCTAGAAGCATCCACGACACAGCCCTGGAACTCCAGGTGTATTGTGGCCTTGGGAGCACCTTCTGTCTCCTGCAGGATTATGAAAAATCCCTCTCGTTCAGTGCCAAGGCCTTTGAGCTCTCGAAAAGCTTTCATATTGCGGATCTGAATGCCAGGTTTCAAAGGCTCTCTTTAGTTACTCTCGCTACACCCCTTAGGAAGCTCGGGAGACTTCACGAAGCAAAGGACTGCTGCCAGGTAAGCTATTTCGAGGGAAAATTCATTTGTAGAATCAAAACACTGTACATTATTCCCGTGAGATGTTCTTAAAATATATTTTTCTTTGAATATTCAATTAATAACTTTAATGATGACATTATCAGTTGGTAACTGAATGTCATAATGTATGGAAAGTATATTTCCTCGATACATTGTAATTAATGATGTTTCATTGCATGTAGTTATTGCCAAAGATACTGTAACACTCGGCCAAGCTCTAGTACAGACTGATTAAGTTCTTCAAACTTGTCTAATTTTGCAAGAAAAGTTATTCAAATTTCAAACGTTGGCAATGTAAAGCAAACGGAAACTTGGTATTTTATGTGATATTTGCAGGATGCTCTGAAGATGGCGCTAACAGCAGGAGACCGGCCAACCCAGGCAAGATGCATGACCATCCTTGCCGATATTCATCGCCAGTGTTTAGATGTTCAGGTAAGTTTAAGGACGAGCAGCTATCCGTTTTAGTTATTGCAAATCACAGTAAAGATGTCTATAATTCTTATAGAACCAACTTTCTTGAATTCATTGTGTTTCTCAGCGTAAGTCACTATCTTTTTTATACAAATGCCCATCGGAATACTAAGTTATTGGTATGACTTTAAGCTATCAGCAATCATTGGGTAACATCAAAGTTCTGGGTGTTGCTACAGTAAGTGAACTGAAAAAGTTGGTATAGTGTATCATCACTTGATATGTAGAGACAATAATACAATAATAGTTAAATCTTCCTAAGACCAGTTCTTTGAGCCTTTTTAACCATTTTATTTTGACCACGTAAACTCCTATCTTCAGTAGATGACTACATAAGGTGCATTAGGAATGTTTCTTCTCAAAAAGTAATATTTTCTTAAAATTTAAGCGGAAAGCATTTTGTTTCGAAAACTGTTTTAAAAGGCAATTTTAAATACAGCTAGATTTGTTGAGCAGTTGCTGTCAGTTTCATGAGTTCTTTAGCCTATTTTGATGTGTTCACAAATAAGTTTTTAAAATATTTCGTAAAGTCTGAGCCCAAGATCTAAAGACTGACTTGGCAAACTATCATCTCACAGCGGTGAAATTCTGAGTCAAATGTCCACAAGTATGTGTACTGTTTAGGTCTTGTTTTGAAACGATCCTGTAATCTTAACATGTATGAAAAGCTATGTCAAGAGAAATCAAACATGTTATTTAAAAGCAAAGTTGTTCTTATACCTTTAAACATTTCTGTTCTTGTCGGCAGTCTCCTTAGTGTCCTGCCAGTAGGATATTTCTGTTCTTTAAATACAACATACATATACCCCTGTCATAGATGATTAGTGAGAAGTTCAGATACCTGAAGCTGACCAGCATTGCATTGTACCATAAAATTAATTATTATGAAAAATTAAAGAACAGATAGTGTTAGCTGCATGTGTCAAAATGTAAAATGTTATTGAGAGAGAGAGAGAGAGAGAGAGAGAGAGAGAGAGAGAGAGAGAGAGAGAGAGAGAGAGAGAGAGAGAGAGAAATGCTGTTTAATGAAAATTTTCTTCATCTCAAACATTGCAGAGAGCTTACAAGCGTTATGAAGCAAGTATGCAACTGATGGCTCATCTGGAAGACCGTTATGGGCAACTTATTGCCCTTAATGGTATGGCCAAGACCCTCGGACTGATGAGACGACAGTCCAAGATATGTGACTGTCGGCCTCTGGAGATCAATAACAAGGTCATCGACCTGGCTTCTACCCTTGGATGCAAAGTAAGACCGCATAATTATGTCTTGGTGTCTTTTGGATATCATTTACCTACAACATTAATTAGTGGCAATTCCAAATGTTTTTTTCTGCTACTTAGCTCCTTAAATGTAAGTTTTTCATTCCTTAGAGTATTAACCAAGAATATATGTGTTTCAACATACAGTAGCTTTCCCCAATAAGAGATGGCCCAAGGAAAAAACAGCACAGTGGTCAGTGAATGAATTGTTGTTGAACCCCTTGTGTGGTAACATTTCTCAGAATTGGCCTGCTTATGCCTACACAGAAGGCTAATGGATTGTTTACATAGTATATCTACTGCTCCATTTATTTCCATTTTCGTGCACTTTAGTCCCTGCATGGATATGAAGGCCATTATTCCAGTATTTCCTAACTCCAAGTGCCTATCACTTTCTATGTCATCCTCTTTGTTCTTCTCCTTATGGAATGGATTGAAATATAAAATTTAGGCAAAATGCCAAGCACTAAGACATAAGGGTCATTCATAGCTGAAAGGGAAATTGAGAGTTGAATGGTTTTAAAGGTGTAACAGGAGGAAAACCTAGCAGTTACATGAAACAATTCTTAGAAAAGGGTGGAAAGAACATAAGTCTTTTCCAGGTTATGCACTTTTCATCAGCCCTTCCATCTCCATTCCTTCCACGTGACCAAACCACCTCAAAACAGTCCGCTGTATAACCTGCACTAACCTTTTACCACTTTTGTTTTCGCATTTCTCATCCTTTCAGTTCTTGTTTGTTTGTATGTATGGTGTTTTTACGTTGCATGGAACCAGTGGTTATTCAGCAACGGGACCAACGGCTTTACGTGACTTCTGAACCACGTCGAGAGTGAACTTCTATCACCAGAAATAAACATCTCTCACTCCTCAATGGAATGGCCGAGAATCGAACCCGCGACCACCGAGGTGGAAGCAAATACCTTGCTCTACATATACTGCACGAGTTATATATAATTCATCTTGGTGGCATCAGGTTTAGTGCACAGGGGCTTCATCCTTGATTCAGTAGTTAATGTCAGTAACATCATGAGATTAATTTCTCTAGAACCACCCTACCCATTCAGAAGGCTTCTTATTGGAAAAGAGGCTTTTACAAATACCTAAACTGTTGAGATCTGCCTTATGTCTATCTTTGAACTTCATAATCTCTTCAAAATATTCTGGCCATTCACGAAGGGCTGAATTATCTTCTGACAACTTCTCTCCATTTGGATTTTTCAAGTGTTATTTGGTAATTCATTTTTTTGTGCAACTTCCCATCAGTACAACTTTACTCTAATGCAAATACTCTATAATGCCTTGGAGGCTAAACAATCTTTTAACATACACTTTGTTTTAGGGATATTAACATGAACCTGGATATCCTAGTGTTGCTGCTGCCCTTCTTTTAGACTTAAATTACCTACATAAGCAAGATTTTATATTACGTAGTTTAATACTACCTGAATTGCCATATAGACATGAATTGGGGTAAAACCAGGAAACTACTGCCTCTTTAAAAGATTTAGTTGATTTTACACTAAAACTTCAAATACATAGTAGTCAGAAGGCAGGATAGTTTGAAATTTTACTATAATGGACTTCAAGAAGTTCCATATATAGATGGAATGGAATGGAATGGAATTTAAAATTTTGCCAAAGATATAGTGCTGGGACCTGTGAGGTACATTCTGCGGTGAGATGGAAATTGACAGTAAAAGGTTTTAAAGATATAATTAGAGGAAAACTTTGCAGTTGCACTATGAAAGAATTGTTTGGAGAGGATGGCAAATAAGCTGGAAGAAAGAGAATATGAATGGAGGTACAGTAAAATGAATAGATGTTGTAGCTAGGAGCCAAAGGAATGCTGTAAAGTACCTCAAGTAATACCTACAGTGTACCACACAAAATGCACTGACAGCACTACTCCCCTACGAAGACTATGCAGGTGAAATAATGATGTGGAGAAATTAAGATGAATTAGGCATGTCTTCTCCCTAGGGATGAAAGTTGTGTTCCCAAGAAAAGTTGTGTTAATGTCAGCCAAGCTCCAGTGAGCACCAGAAGAATTGAAAACCTAGAGACCCACTTGGATGGTATTTATTATTAATAATTACTTTGTTTTAAACAGCCAGAAGGCTGGAAATAAATGGAGATTTGTGGAAATGAAAGAAAAATTAAGACATGAATGACAATTTCACAGAGGCCCTATGCATCACACAGCATTGAAGGCAATGATACTGTCAGGATGCAGATAGGTTATAACCATTGTTTTAAAAAAACGACATACAGGATCTTCTCTCTCAAACTATTAATTTTTTTTCAGATTAGGATTTTTTCCCTTCACTCAAAAATTAACCAGTACAGTACCTTTTCCAAAGAATTGTAAGAGTTTATTGCAGTATTTGTTGACCTGAAATCTAGAAAAGGCTTCCCGACAGTCAGCATGCCTATGGGAAACAATTAGGTGCATGGAATGCTCATTTAGAACTAGCTAGATACTACATCTAAGGCTAACTCATAAATGGATACAAGTCCAGAATGGTTCAGACTTTATGGTAGCTTTTGAATTGGTCAGCCAAGTGGCTCTTATACAACCATTTTCATTACTTGGAGGCTATATACCATATCTCATCAACAGGTTACTAAGTGACTTGCACCAGAGGGTTGTTATTGTTTATTGCCATCTTTGGTTAATGAGTTTCAGTAGTTCTGAGACCTTAGTTGTAATTAGTCTCTACAAGTGACTTGATTATTAGTCAAGAAAACACGAAGCGCAGTGTACAGACAAAATAAAGGTCTGGAATAGGTCACCAGGTGGGGTAGCAGTGAGGCATAAGGCTAAACAGCAAACTTTTAGGTGTAGTGATAAGTAGATCTCTTGCAAAGCTCACTTTTGCATAGGTAACACTCCTTAATTATTCTTTGCCTCCACCTTCCTTTTTTTATTAGCTCTCTATATAACTATATTTAATACTACTAGAAAACTAGGTATTGCAAGGATTTCTTTATCTACATAGATGAAGGTTTCAGTGTAAATCAACTTAAAGGACTGAAAAATTGTGGTTAACAGCCCCACGAGGTAAGCACCAAAGGTCCAGAACGATTTAACCCAGGAACTGCCTGTATTACCAAGTAGTTTAACCTTTTGCTGCAAGCCTGTTATTACCACTAGTGACAAGATCAGTGGCCTGCTAAAAGTGTAATGGCTAATTTTCTCACTTATATTTATACTCCAATTCTTTATTTTCATTACTGTTATAATATTACATATTACTATTATTATAGTGTTTTAGTATTATTCAATATCGCAGCCGCCAGAAACCTTGAGCACGGAAATCCCTGAATGCCCCGGGCACATGCGTTGACGAGGCCGTGAAGACACTGAGGAATCCTTAATAAACAGTAAAATTCACACAACAAACACACTGAAAAGGAAAGAAACATGGGCACAAATCAACCGGCTTGGAAGGAGAGCAAAAGCAATAGTGTCTACTTTCCAAGAGCTATCACCTCATACGCGCAGGAGTTGCCAGATCTCACAGATTCCTTGCTATACAATGTTTGATTGGTTTTAACCGGTTACCAGTTGGTGCTTGGAAATTATCCTTTTGTTAGGACTGAAGGTTTCTTCTGCATATGAACAATTTCAAATTTAGAAATTTGTCTTTACGTCATATTCATCAATTCTCGTTTTTAAAGATCTCATGACAGCAGGGATTGTTTAAGATGAATGTACCTCACAGTAATATTTTAAAATGCTATAAATTTGGTTTGTATTTTTACTCTTGTTACATAGGTTTGATTATGAAGCAGGATTTTTTCCCAAGTAATTCTTGTTACTGCTAATCTTGATAAAAGTAGATTGTACAATTTGCTAAAGTTCTCTTCATTGATGAATGATATAACAACATTTACTTTAAACTGAGATAACCAGAGCTTTAATTTTTTTTCTTTAGCATTGTGAAACATCATTAAACTGAAACCAGATTTTCTCCTTTCATGTTGCTCCAAAATTTTGGCAACATACTTTCCCCATAAGATCCTGTTTATTACAACAGATATGAAAAAATAATGCTCTCAAGAATTTTTTATACTTTCTATGAAATATTTGATTACACAGTAAGTAGGTGATGCCTTCTAGTTTTATCAGAAATCAACAGTAAATGCTCATTAATCTAAGTAATTTGGTTGGTAAGACAGGCTTGTTGTATGCATAGTTCTTAGGCAGTTATGTTTATGAAAAGATATTTTTTACTAAATTTAATATTATGTAAAGGTATTTCATAATGGTCTGTCTGTACAATAATTACATATATCTTCAGACATTACATTCATTTTTACATTGTTTTCAATTTTTTTATAGCTTATCATGCGATCAGCACATGTGCGTCTTGGTGAATTGTATCGTGTCTTGAATGATGAGGAAAACCACTCCCTCCAAGAGCGTCTCGCCAGCTGCTTGACAGATGAAATGGAGCTAGTGTGTGGCGTCTGCAAGGAGCGCTATGGTGATCAAGGTGGCAACTCCCTCGATGCTTTACCCTGCTCCCACATCTTCCATGCCAAGTAGGTTCCCTTTACCCCACCACACCTCGAAGACCGTTCCATCAATATTGGAGAATTTTACGTAGTCTTCATCTTTTGCTTCTCCTGTGGACCTTTTACTAAGTGTAACACGCCTTTTTGCCCCAAAGAACTAGGGCAGTTCCCCTTGGATGTTTAGGCACTAAGTAGAATTCTTTAGAAAGTATTCAAGTGAGTGATAATAGAAATACATATTAAAAGTGAGATTTGAAACTCAAAAAATGTTTTTCACCTTGAGGAGTATTGTACCCTTGTTCTCGTTTCAGATGTGTGAGGGACCTGATGGCATCTGGAGATCGCAAAAAGAAGAAACGCATCTGCCCAGACTGTCGCAAATCGCTCAATTCCCGTCTGATGCTCATATGTTATGATGAGTTGAAGGCAGCTTATAATGATGGTCGGGCCCCCACTTTTCCACGCTACCAACCATCCCCCTCTTCGGATGACCAGCCCCTCTGATATTCAACCATTTACTCTCCTCTTACATTGAAAGATGACATATGCTTTTGGCTCATTTGTTGTACATGAGGACTTCAGTCACACAACCATTGTTTTGAATTTATTCTTCAAGAAGGTGAAAAAATAACAGCCTCGAAGGGAGTTGCCTCACTTTCAGGAAAGCTGGCATCAGTATAACTTATATAGTATAGCAAAGTGGTAACAATGATGCAATCAAGGTGCAAATCTGATCTCTTTTGAGCTTCAGTTATTCCCAGGTGCCCACAAGTACTGAAACCATGTTATTGAAAACTAAATGGCCCTTCTTATTTCCTTTTGATCCCTCCAAAGTTAGTCATAATTGTTGCTGCAAGTACAGTACTCCTTCCTCTAATGAGGATAATTATGATTGTATGTTCGTAAGTGGCACATTTCCTAAGTGAAAATCTCATAGTAAGTTGGATGGTGTCATTGTACTGGCAGTCATTGTGAGGTCACTTTTGGAACTGAAGGCATTTGGCTGGCATTTAGTAGAATGTAGACATATCGCTCCATGCCACTCACCACAGATTGATGGTAAAGGGCAGAAATAAGAGGATGAGAATCCCAACAGCCCCCGCCCACTGAATGCAACATGGGCTGACTAGTACTCGCAAACATGATTTTGTTCTTTTGGATGTTTTTGTAACAATACAGTATCTTAACTTTAAACATTCAATAGATTCAGAAAACTTGAGGGTACAGAACCTATATTGATAATGATTACTGCCACACGTCACAGCTGTGTGATAAACGGGAATTTGATACTTCCTGACTATCCAGTGTCTTTCACTGTGGTATTGCTATCACATACCCTGGACACGTGAACAGTATTGTATCATTCATTTTTCTTCATCTGCCAAGGTCTGTTAGTGTTATTCATGATGGTATACAAAGAAAGTCTATTGAAATTGTGTACTATCTATAGTGATGATTTTAATAATTAACTGTGACCATTATTGGAACTCTGTATAGTACAGTATCTGGGTGTATCAGTAAGAGGGTTGAAAATGACTGTACTTTGTAAATAAGAAGTTATTAAAATAACGTGAAATGTTGTTACATACTGTTATGGCTACCAACAGTGAAAAAGACAATACTGTTACAGTGAGCTTTGTAAGTCATTTTATACTTTGGTGATTACTCAGAAAAAATGAATACATTACGTAAAACAATAAATCCAGAAAAGCACCTTATAAAGTAGTATATTCATTGGATGCTCAGTCAGTACAGCAATGACAATCACAAATTTTTATCATATAACAACAAAAATTTAACTAATAGACTACTGTTTTCGTCTGAAAAAATGATTTATTAAATTTATATAAACCAGAAGCTTTCAAAATGTAGAGCTTAAGAATGGAGACAGTTTCAATAAGGATCATAATAAAATACAGTACTTGGAAATATTTTTCAGTAATCCATTGTGAGTGTGGAACCATCTATTAGTAAGGAAATACTAATATATCCTGAGCTTCTAAACATTTTTTGTGCATGTTTACCTGCTTATCTTAACATATTCTTGGACCCTTTAAGTTAAAGTTAGGGGTCAAGCCTAATCAATTCATCATCTTTTGTATTCCACTGCTGTCAGTGGGTTTTGCAAACTGATCTTTCAACTTATCCCAATGAAAGAATTTATGTATGACTGTAAATTATTTAACATAATAATTTTAGGAGTTCAAGGTGTCTTTGTCAATCTATCTAATTGTAAAACACCGAATGTGAAATCTCGGCTCTTTGTAAGGTAGGGTAGGATACATTATCAAGGTGCCAGATATTTTTTTACCTGCATAGATTAAAGTAGTGATTTTTTGTTTAACAGAATAGTGACAAATGCCAATAATTCAGATAACTGCAGACACAAATATTCATATCATACAAACTTGACTGTATACAATTGAGGCAGAAGAATTAAACAAAAATACTTTGGTACTCAGATGGGTCATCTGGATTAGTGTGAAATAAAGTATTTTATTTCCCACTGTGTTGATGATTTATTCTAAACATCAGAATAACTCATAAACACAAACATCTTACAAAAAGCTTTAACAGAAATAACTTTTTAAGTACTTTTTCAGTGGAGTTAAAGGTGAAAACCTTTAACTAGAAAACAAAGGACTAAACTTTTAACACTTTAATTCTACCACATGGTCCTTTGAGATTAGGTCATAAACTTAGGTTGATTTCCACAACAGAGAATTGGCTAATGTAAGAAAAGATTTTAATCTAAAAGCGTAAGTTACCATCTTTAAAAAATCAATAACCCTGCACGCAGTCCAAGTAAAAAATTTATGGATATTTTTTTTTCTCTTTTATCAAAATCATACTTACTAAATATAGACAGATTTTCTACAGCCATTATGTAGTAGTTAATCAACAAAACTGAAGGTTAAATATACTAATATCATATCCTTGCATATAAACATTGCTAAACACTCAAGTGGTCATTACTATTTGGTATAGAAGATGAAAACTCAAAAGTTCCAGTACAAAACTAAAATACCCTTTTACCAAAAATGGTAAAATTTTTATCAATAGTAATGTTAGTATATAGAAGTAACCTAATTTATGAGATTACTTGTCAATATTAAAAATTTCAAGAATTCCAAGATATACAGAACAGACATCAAACAGGATATCTATCCCTTATAGATAATCTAATAAATCTATAAGTGATGATATTAAAAATTCACAAAATAATTACTAATAAAAAAAAGCTTTATCTTAAATTTACTTTTAGTAATGTTTAAATGTTTGCAAAATGTAATTACAAATCTGATATATTTACTGACAGGAGCCACAATACATCACATAAGATCATGTGGCAGTACAGTATATAGTGCACAAAAATCAAATCTTAGTTAATATAAAATTACCAGGGCATCCAAGCTTTTGTAAGCAGAAGTAGCATTTACAACATTTTATAATCCAATTGATATTATATCAACATTTCATGGTCACAACTTTTTAAAATATCACCATTTTCTAGTCAGTACCATTATTTTTTATAATGCAACTGATATCATCTCCTCAACATTCCATGGTCACACCTTTTTAAAAATATCCCCATTTTCCTTGTCAGTGCCCTGGTTTCTGTTGCTTAGAGTAGTACAGGTATTTTGTACCCATAGTAAAAATCTCTTTCTTCTCTGCTTATGGGACTTCTTTAATTTACCAGCATAGTCTAGTTACGGATTTCAACGATGCAGCAGCTACCCTCTTATTGTTCTCTTTAAACTTCATTGTGTTCCAAGGTGAAAGAAAGCTCTAACTCTTCTAGGACCTGACTATCACAGAAGAGTTCTTGACCTCCCTTTCTTCTCCCTTTGCTCCTGTGATGCGTTTCAGGCATCAAAATTTCATACTCGCAATCCAGGGCACCTCTTGTAACACCATCTATTACATCCAGTAAACAGCGTAGAGCCCAACCCCCCCCTTTTTGACCACAACAACCACATGGCCACTTTCCTGATTGTACTTTTTAAATTTCCCTTGGCTTCCTTTCCAGTCACCAAAGGCTTGGTTTGATTACACTGATTTTCAATCCTTTCCACTGAACTTACTTAAATCCACCACCTCTTTCTTTCAAGTCCAACACCTCTCTCTCCTCCTCTGCCTCAGATTATGCTATTAGCACTACAGCAGCTACAAAGAACTTCCCTTTTTTGCACTCCCTTGTAGCTTTTTCCATTACTATGATAAATAGCAAAGGGTTTGGTACTGATCCCTAAGGACACGAGGAGTTAACTAACTCGAATTCTGATGCCACTGTCTTCACCATAGAGCTGCTGTTATGGTTACAGTTGCATCCCTAGCTTACTGAATCGCTCTGGTACCCTCTGTCTTTGTATGTGCTTTCAATTACTTGTCTCTCTGTTCTCCATCAAGTACTTTCCAAGGTCCACAAATACAGTATAATTATTTCTTGTGTGTGGCACTAGTAAAACTTGTGATTAACATTTCAGTTATCACTTTAAGCTGGTACATAAAAAGATAACACACTAACAAAACCAAATGTAAAAATACAGTAAAATAAAGTGTTTTTCAAATAATTATGAATCACACTCGTGACTTACACAGTGTGAAGTGGAATTTCTTTTAAAGGAAGTTTCCTTTTGTAGATCCAAACCATTGTCGAACTAGAGCAGACAACCTAGAAGGGCAATGATTTTGACTTTCAAGTACATCTAGTTTCTGATCTGTAGCAGGTATGTTCCTACCCTGCATGCTATTTAAAAAAAATGAATAACTTAATAGCTGATACACATTTATTATGAGCAGTTTTACCACTTGCGTACTCAAATTCATCTCATGGTATTGGAATAGATTAACTAATAATAAAATTAATAGATCTGAAAGCTAATACAACAAACTCATATGTACACACTTCATGAAATTGTGGAAGATTAGGAGCACCTGACATAATTAAGATGCATTAATCTAAGCAAGCAAGCATCAAGGAGAATATTCCTAAGCAAAATTAGCAGATTCTTATTTGAGACATTGACAGAGACACCAAATGCTTCTTTAGGATCTTTATAGGATAGTTTGCTTCTGTAGCTTATTTAGTAGAGTATGGTAATGAGTCAATATCTTTTAATCATATTTAAAAGTCTTTTAAAAATTCTACTTTAATAATTAAGACTTAATCAACATAGCTGATCAGTCTGTGAAATAACTAGAAAGATTTTATGGCAAGTTGTATGATTATAATTTGTATTGCTGAAGTATTTAACATAAACAATGTCTTTTTACCAATTGAGTCACAACACACTCACAAAGTCTCGGCCCTTATTTCTTTTAAGGTAAAAAAAATACAACTTTCAGTGGTTTGAATGTGAAGACGACAAAAATTTGATGATGGATTTGTGAGAGATACTCACAAGTGACTAATGAGTGAATTTGTTCCTATTGCACCTGTAGTTGACAGGCTTTTAAATATACTGTAATACAGTTTTCCAAGTATGGATGGAAGGTAGCCTCATATCTAGGGTTCCAGGTATGTTGAGTTGTCAAGCATAAAATTATTCCAGAGCTGCAGGGAACAAATTATTTTTATTTTCTGCAGTGGCCTTAATATGAAGATATACCCTGAATTTGTGATGTTGCATCTTGAATGTATTTTCATCATATATTTTCATACACAATAAAAATTGGGACAATTTTTAAAGTCACAATTACTGTAATTGCCAAAAATCACCTTGTACTGTCAATTCATATTTTATCTGGCAACTCTGTGTGAATGCTCATTTCCTCCATGCTGCAGCTCAATAGTAGGGGAAATACGTACATAGGGGCATTATATAGGGTTTTTGATGTAGGAAAAGGGATATTTGTAAACTCTTAGTTAAGAAAGCTCACCATATTTCCAAATTTCATTAGTGGTCAGAAATTTTTAAGATTCATTAGAAAATTCCTCATCCACAGAATATCTACACCCCACTAATATAAATTTTGAAAATGTAATACAACCTATAAACAAATTTAGTTTTGTTATTCAATGTCCATAAGTTCTCTGATTTTGTGACTAATTGTACATAGTTATTTGCATAAAAAATATGAAAATTTATCTCTAAATTATTCATATGCATTCAAATACAAACACAGGCTGCTATCCTAGTTTCATTGGGATAAATAAAATATTTTAAATACAATGAAATGCAAAAACAGTGGCCTGTTGTAGTTTAAAAAACAATCCATAAAAACAAATTCTAATGGTACAATAGATTCAAAATAAAACCTGTCACCAAAGGAGGTAATTTTCTAAAGAGTTCTTTTGATTTAGTCTTTTGGTTATATTTAACTTCAATGTTTTGTGCTGCAATGGTGAGCCTTCAATCAATTATAAAGTCCTGTTCTACATCGAACTTCAAGTGCCGATGTGACTCCTAATCCCGTAAAGGAGGTTGTGGCAGCTACAGTGTTCTTATAAGACTATCCACAGAAAATGGAACAATGATATATTTTCTACATTCAGTTAAGGCAAGTAATATTACAATGAAAACTGAAAATGTGCATAGAATATTACAGCTACTACATCAGTTATAGTACCAATTGTGTAATACCAGGTAATACTATAAAGAAACATGAAACTTTTGCACTGTACAGAGAATCATTTGATATTTTGCCAAGTTTTATAAAACTACATATGATTGCCAGAAAGTCTTGGTGATCAGCCAACAGTGCTCAAACTGCTGTGTTCAGCACTTTTGTATTGATAGAAGTAAATGGCTAAAATACCTCATGGTATGCATTCCCTATATATTCAATAATTTGTGATAAAGTTATATCAAAAAATTAAGAAAATAGAAAAAGTTTTATACAGTACATGGACAGTTTATCAGTTCTAAAAAGTGGTAAGTTTAAAAAGTAAAGATAATGTAGCACTTCTAATTTCTGCTTTATCCAGCTATTTTCTATTGCTTTACAGAAATTAACAGATATAAGGATTTAATTTTTTTATTTTACTTATAACCATGGGAAAACTTTACACATTTACTGTTGACAATCTTGTGCTACTATAAATATTTCAAGTTCTTCAGAACACACACTACTAGTATACAGTACAACTAACATAATGTATGAATAATGAACACTGTACTCTACAGGTAAGATCTTTTCACCTGCTGAGAAGTAAAATTAATTCAATACAAATTTATTTCAAATTTTAATAACCTTATTATGAATATGCTAAAAATAAAAAAAAATTTTTGGATGATTAAAAGTCAACTGGGAAGTGATATGACTATAAAATACCTAGAGTAACTTTTTTGCTTTCACTGTCAAATATTAATTTCAATGAAACTTGTATTTTGGCTGTTATGATTATGAAGCATGTACGACACAGCTCAAAACAATCTTAACACTATTTTTTTCATAAATCACTGTCCTTGGTGATCCTGTATTTATGCAAACATTTGTTGTTATATTAAAGTTATGTACCTTTTCTTCCTACACTTGCAATAACAATATATTTACACGGCTAGGTACTAGTAGTCAACTGTGCTTACAAAGCAGTAAACTAGTAAAGTTTATCATTTGTTTTTTATGTCAGCTACCAGTTAATGACAAAGGTTGTTTCTGAAGAATTCTTTACATGAAAGAAATTTTCTCAAAGGTGCTATCGGTTTTAACTGAAGGATAGTCAGACTATATGATAATCTATTTAACATTCACAGTGCTGTATGTTACATGGACTGAAGCTTTAAAATGGAACAAGAAACTTACTTAATGAATGCAAATTCTGTGCAGTTAATACATTTACATGCAGGCAAAAATATTCATTTTTAACAGAACAATTATGTTATTTCAGATATTTTTTATCTAGGTGCATAATAAACGCTGTACTAACACCTCTGTGTAATTATGTATGATCACCATATAATGGCAATTTTTTACCATACTAATAGTGTGATGGCTTGAGTATTTTCTATATAAATATATACTGTATATGCAACAGTTATCATCTCTAAATAATAATGTGTGGTGTATAAGAAAGGTCACTTCTCATAGTCACTGGCTGCTTTCTAGTTGATTCATGTCAAGCCTTTCTTATTCAGTAAGAGCTATAACAGGCATAAAACTATGTCTACTTAGTATGACAGTCTGTTACTGTTTGAAGTGACTGGCATTTCAGTGGTGATCTTTTCGTACAGAAGAGTACGCGACATCACACAGCTGCAGCTATTACTTTAAGTCATAGGGTACTAATTTATTAGTATACCGGAGAGACTACGGGTGAAGTTTCTGACACATTTGTAGGCAATGACTTCATGAAATGCAATTTATAGCTTCATGGAAATCTTACTTTTAAGATTTACCATGAATGTTTTCAAAACTTTGTCTTATAACATGTGTCCCAATAATGGTTTTGTAAGTTAATCGTATCTAATAATTAAGTTGAAACAGTATAAATGTGAAGTCATGCATAACTGTAGTTACAATAATAACTTAACTTAAAACCACAGGACACTATTCAGTAATGTAAGGAAAGTCAGGCTCCTAAAATAAATCCACCTGAAGAACATATACACTACAATTTGAGAACTGATCATGAAAATTAAGCAATATACTTCTGCCTATTTACCAGCCCTTTAATAGTCACATGAACAGTGAAACAGTGAATTCATAGTTACTAATTTTACTCATATATGAGGTAAGATTTATGTGAAAATAATTTTTTAATGAATTATAGGGGTCTTCTTCTAACATTCCTGAATGGATGCCTTGATGTGAGATTATATCTCACACCACATGCTTACCCAACTCACACCAATTGAGTTCTTTTGTGCACTGTCGGCGTACAATCAAATATTCCCTGCATATCATATCTTTCGTTAAGGGTAATGCTCCTGTCTGCTAAGTCATTCAGGTTAGTTTGTTCCTGCATGCAGGTGTGCTTAGGGTTGAATAACCCATATGGAAAGCCTCTGTGTCTGTGATCTACCTTTAGTTATAAAGCAAAATGAAGAGAGGTAAGTATTATGTGTTTGCTCAAAGCAAGCATAATTAATGGTTTTATGGCATGGAAAAATGACTAAGGTTTTACGTTTGCTGTTGTTAACTTGCCTCTAGAAGGATCACCGAGTTGAGCATACCCCTCCCTGATGCCTTTGTAAATTCTCACACAGTTTATGTCCTATATTAGAAATCCCTGCTCTGCCATTTACTCTGGTATAGAACTTATCTCTGAAATATTTTCTAAATCTTCAGGAGTTTTCCTGAATATTATGTGCACATTTTGAATCTGTGAAAATGGATATCCTGTAATCTTCAGCCTTTCATATGTTCAAGGGTGTAGCTTTATAGAAAAAAAATTATGGGTACTACATGAGTTTTCTTTAACCCTATGCAATTTCAAATTAAACAAGAAAAAAAAAATTTAAAAAATTCCTCTGATTTATTCTAAATGAATGTTGCATCAATTAAAATCAATGCCTAAAACAGTATTGAGAGAAAAGATTATAAGAATCTTACAACTTCATTTGAATGAATGGACAGTGAAGAAAAATAGGAGCTGGAAGGATTTGGTGGCATCACCAGGGGAGTATTACCCCCAAAAGAGAGACTGGCAGATGCTTCTTGTTCTTCCTACTCCTCTTACCTTACTTTTCCTATTGAAAGTGGACCAGGATGCTCATGTTACAGGGTAAGGATCGCAAAATCTTTAATCCTACAAATCTTGTAGGTCTACTGACAGGGGAGACATGAAGCAATCACATGGTTGCCAATGTCTACTGCACCAGCATTGATCAAGTTTCTTCTCCATAACCAAGAACAAACAAGATCAAGAGACACAATAATGAAATGTAAAGCCACAAAGTATAAAAAGAAGCAAACAAGGTTGCAAATAAACAAGGGCAGCAAACTACTTATCCAAAATCCAATGAGCAAAAAGGTAAGAAAGAGTAGGAAAGTCTTCTAGCAGCCCAAAAAACTTGTGATGAGGTTGGGCAACTGAAGGATACACCCACTCTCGCCCCTCAAATTCCATCAGTTAACTACCTTGTTACCAAGATACTGTTGTATCTGTAAGGCAATGTTTGTATCCCTGTAAGAACAAATAATGTTCACAACTGGGATGTCGTGCATTATTTTTCCCTATATACTTTAATCTTCAAATGATATTTCATACTTGATGTTTTTTCTTTTAAACGTGTACAATTAAAAGTCCACAATAATCTCATTCCATTCATATCAAAATGTAATTTAACATACAACCATTTGTTGAAGAGTAAATGTGCAGTAGACACCAACTAAGGGCTTTTTTTTGTCGAAAAGTCACTTTAGTTGAATTTAGTGACACTAAAAAATGGTGAATATGATTTGGATGACACTAAAATTGCAAGTCAGACTTGCACTGCTATACAGATATGAATCATATGAAAATGTAACAGCTCTTAGATTTGACAAATATTTTTTATTTCAATATAAAGCTATAAAATGATATTATGATACAATAAAGTTTTGTACTTACCTGGCAGATATATACTTAGCTTTAGACTCCGTCGTTCCCGACAGAAATTCAAATTTCGCGGCACACGCTACAGGTAGGTCAGGTGATCTACCGCCCTGCCGCTGAGTGGCAGGACTAGGAACCATTCCCGTATTCTAATCAGATTTTCTCTTCCACCTGTCTCCTGAGGGGAGGCTGGGAGGGCCATTTAATTGTATATATATCTGCCAGGTAAGTATGTACAAAAATGATATTGTTAGAATACAATAAAGTTTTGTACATACTTACCCGGCAGATATATACTTAGCTTATGTCTCTGACGTCCAACAGAAATTCGAATTTCGCGGCACACGCTGCAGGTAGGTCAGGTGATCTACCCCCCTGCCGCTGGGTGGCAGGAATAGGAACCATTCCCGTTCTAGAACCAGATTTTCTCTTCCACCTGTCTCCTGAGGGGAGGCTGGGTGGGCCATCTATCGTATATATCTGCCGGGTAAGTATGTACAAAACTTGATTGTATTTTAACAATATCATTTTTGTACATGCAACTTCCCCGGCAGATATATACTTAGCTGATTGACACCCTTGGTGGTGGGTAAGAGACAACTATTTACTGAATAGACAGGTAAACAACATACGTTGTAGGTAATAAATAAATAAAACCTTGGTTCCTACTTTTTCAGGCGGAAGATTCCATGGCTAATGCCTAGGAATCTGCTTCGCCTCAAGAGCCTCAGCAAGGATGTGACCTATGGCTAAGAGTTCTTGTGGGTCTGTCGATGGGGTCTTATCCATTTACTCGACAGAGCCTCTTACATGACAATACGCCTATGCCTAGTGGCATAATTAAGGAGCACAACACCGATCCCGATCACCTGATCCTAACACGAGGGTTAGTGCTTAAGTTGAAAAGAGTTATCCCCAAACTCCTTTCAAACAACCCAAAGAAAAAACACGACGTTAAATAAAATTTAACTCACTAGTTAAGGATCAGTATCGACTCCCTATCCCAGCAATGTATCCGCAGACACGTATCAACCAAGAGAGAAGGATCTCTCGTAGGTTATCTTGACATCCTTCGGATAATGGGAAGTCAACACAGAGTTGCATCTCCCGTATGTGACAGCTAATATGTCCTTATGACATATTGTTAAGGAAAGAACAAGAATTTGGAAAAGCTCGCACTTCATGCCCTTTTAATTCTCAGCTGTTTGAAGGAATCATCAATGCACTTATCAAGTGCTTAGGAGATCACATTGTCTCAAAGAAGGCCAGGGCGTTCTTTGATATAGATCTCTTCTGGGTGAAGCCTGGAGCCTGGCTAGCGCTTCGTGCCTGGCAGGCGCCTAGCGCCTGTCTAGCGCTTCGCGCCTGGCTGGAGCCTTGCGCCTGGCTGGCGCCTAGAGCCTGGCTGGCGCCTGATTGGCTCCTCCCTCCTGGCTAGCGCCTCGCGCCTGGCTGGTGCCTTGCGCCTGGAGCCTGGCAGAAGACTTCATGATTACTGTCTATGAGTCTGCATGCCTCAAGAGTTTCAGCGAGGTAGGGACCTATGACTGACAAACCCTTCTGGATCATGTCAATGGGGGCTAGCCCGCTTACACGACAGAGCCTTCTCGGATCGTGCCAATGGGGGCTGACCCACTTACATGGCAGAGCCTTACCTGTATCATATCAATGGGGACTAGCCTCTTACATGGCAGAGCTTTAGGTTTCTCTTTACTGGAAGGAGCCTTGCGCCTGGATGGATCCTCAATCCTGACTGGAGCCTAGCCTTGAAGGAGCCTGACACCTGGATGGCGCCTGGCTGGCTTCTAGAGCCTGGCTGGCGCCTCGCGCCTGGCTTGGCTCCTCCACACTTGCTGGAGCTTCGAGCTTGGAAGAGTCTCTAGGCTGTCTGGCAATGTCCACATCGAACACTTATATCTGTCCGATTTGTCACGGAGGCCCGCTCCTTCTCAGTATCCGACCATG
>NC_061089.1:15678914-15716269 GCF_015104395.2 Macrobrachium nipponense
AGGAGACTGGAGAAGGGTGGAAGAAATTCTTCCCCTTTGAGCTTTTGGCCCCTGGCAAGGGGAGGTGACGACAGGATATCTAACAATACGAGAGAGAAGAGTCTTCCTCCGAGGAGGATCCTTCGTGAATACTTCCTTTGCTAACGAGATCTCTTCTTACATGTTGATGAGGTTCCTTGTTGCAGAATCTTCCCTATCCTTGCCCGAAGGAAGGGAAGGAGTCTGGAAGTCGAAGGAGACTCCGAGCTGAAATTGGGCAGAACCCTGATTTCTAGCTCTTATTGTATCCTTCTGAATACCTTCTGGGAAGCATTTCGAGCCCTCATCGCACCCCGAAGACTCTGTAGGCAAACGTTTAAACCATCTCTTCTTCTGTAGATGAAAATGTAAGTACCCTGCCTGGGCAACGAAACTTCTATCTGAAAGCGTTGCGTCAGGAATAGAGGGTTTAGTTCTTTTGCCAGACATACTATGCTGGCAAGAACCCATTGCCGAGTCTCCATTGAATCTTATGCGAGATTCCAATGCACAAAAAATTCACTTGTCTTCTTGGTCGTTTAGGGCTAAGAGAAACAAAGAATTCCTTCATAAACTTTCTCAAAGAAGTTTGATGAGGAGCAGTTCCATTTTGTCGGAACACGGAATCTGTGGCCACAAAAAGATCCCATTCGAAGTACATGATATCCTACTCTTGTCGTATTGCGGTATCTCTAATTCCCCTTGTAGAGACAGAGTATAGCCTTTTACTGCGTTCTTTGATAGCAGATATATACATAGGTGATTCTTCCCTCTGAAAGTGAAGAAAAAACCTTGCTATGTGGTTCACAGAGGTATCGGAAGAGGACAGTTTCCTCATTCCATCTAGCACGATCTGCAGCAATTCTATGTCTTAACCATGACTATTGCCATTTACCTTGAAAAATCCTCTCATTCATGTCCACTTCTGGTCAGTCTGCACGCGGACAGACTCAGAGTGGAGAGGTTTTTCAGGTCTATTTATAATAGATTCTGATAGAATATCCAGATACTCTTGGAAAAGCCTTACGAAACATGCTGTGAGAAGAACGTGACTTCTGTGAATCCAACCTCTCTAAGGCCAAAATGAGGCATTCATCCTCTCTTCCTTTGACGCCCATTTATCTTAATATCTGTTAAGAATTTAATGAAGAAGGCTTTCCGCAGGTTCTCACAACTCTTTTCAATAAATGTTAGACATACGTTAACAGTTATTATCTTCGATCGAGAAGGTTCTCACGGACATGCAAAATCTTGCATCGAACCTCTTAAGGATCGTTACGTTCCGTGTCTGTTCCCAAATAGGTTCTCTTTTGTTAACACGAACAGGGGCGAAAAAAGAGATTCTCGATGCTCTTTGCGATATGAGAGAGTCGTGGAATTGGCCTAAGTGATTAAAATAAATCATTTCATCATTCCTTGTAAACGACCTTTCTGATTAAATGGGTAACGAAATCAGGAACGAATCTTGCCGTTACCGAGCCTGCTGTCAGAGAGGCTACTGGACTCTTAGGTTAATAACTCGCTAAAACGAGAAAATATCTAGGATGGTGCTTCTGGCGCATTGCGCCAGGCTGGCGCTTCCTTCTAGTTCTTTTTAGGTTATGTGCCAGAACATCTGTGCCTTTATGGTACCCGACATCCTTCACATGTTAATTCCGTTCTTAGTAGGAAAAAACTTTTATATACGTAGTATAGTCCATTCAGGGAAACAACTTCTGCCACTAAGAGAATGTTTCCCATCTGACTCACCCATCTTCTCTTGAGCAATATCCGATTCTAAAAAGGTTGTGCGTTTCTCGAAAGGATGAGAGAATTATATCATATTGTGCTCTGCCGTATTAGAATCCTTTATAATACTGTCACATTGTGGTAAACAGCATTAATCTAGGAAAACTTTGTAAGGATACTAGGAATTCTGTAGTTAACCTCGGTATGTGCATAAGACTTGACCATACCGTAGTCTTAAAGTGAATTCTCTACTACATTCATCTTCTCACTAAGCATGTACTCTAATAAGCCATGCTTTCGTAAGCATGAGAGCATTATATAATATAGAATTCCGCTGCGTTAGAATCCTTTAATAATGTTACCTACGGTAAACAGCATTGAAATGTTGTAATATCTTTCTTATTGAAAGCTTCTTAGCAAAAGGCAGACAATATTTTATTTATGTTTGCTTAACTATCCCCTCAATCCGAGGCTAAAACCGCGATTGTAGGGGAGAGACACGGTTAGTTATTCCATCCCGCAGGAGAGAAACATGTAACCGATCAATCATGACCGACACCTACATGATATTGCGTTGGTCTAAGCGATTATGCGATAGCAGTCTCCGTTAGCCGTCTGGCCTTACTCTTCCAGAGTTGCCACCTACTCCATTCAATAAAGGAATCTTCTAAAATTATTATCGAACTTCAGGAAGTTCTTGTTAATGCATATTTAAGCGAAACAAGACTTCGATAAATCTAGAAGCTAAGTAGGTGTTGTCTTAACAATCCCTTTAAGCGTAGTCCTTCCTAGGAAATTCCTGGAAGGATACTGGTAATTGAGTTGCTCAGCAAAGAAGTAACTACGGTATGTGCTGATTTGCCGTATCGTATTCTCATACAGCAGATACTCTACTACCTTCTTTCCCTGCCGAGGCAGATAGAGAAAGGCAAAATTTTAACTATCTTCGTTCTTTTCGTTAATAGAACGATAGAAAGAGTATATATATCTCCTTAAGGAAGGAAGTTAATTCAGGAACTCTTTAAATCTTCGTGATTTCCTCATAATTCGCGGAAGAAACAGAATTCCTGTTCATCTGTAGGGTTTACGGAAGGAAGAAGATATTTCCTATCCGCCATCATACCCAAACGTCGATGAGATTCTTATAAGAAAACTCCCAAAGATCTTGCTTCTTCATAACGAGGGAAGAGCATGAATGAAGGAGAGAGTCCGCATTGAGAGGAACTGCCAAACACAGGAGTCTTCTGAATAATGAAAAAATGGCTTCTCTTAGTATCAGAATCCTTCTGACAAAAGCGACGGCCGCCTGTGCAACATCTTGCACCTTTGCCAGGGGAAAGTTGCTCAAGTTAAAAACTCAAAGAGGAGCCTCGTGACTGACCTCTCTCTCATAAGAAGATTTGGAATATTCTGGCGCCTGGCTCCTTGCGCCTAGTGCCTGGATAGTTCTGAGCGCCCGGAATGTTCCGCACGCTAGAAAGGAGACTCGCTCCTGGAACGTTCTGCTTGCGTGGAAGGTCCCGTGCGCCCTGATAGTTCCGAGCGCCTACTAGACCCCTTTTAGAAAGAGCCTCTTGCCCGGAAACGTTCAATGGAAGGATCGTTCTGATTGCCACTCTACTATAAGGCTCCTTGCTCTAGCCGTCTGTTTTTCTGGCGCAATTTGCGCCAGGCTAGCGCTTCGTCTCTTTGAAGGCACCTTGCGCCAAGAAAAATTTTCTAGAACGCGGCTCGCACTCAGTTGCTGGAACGCGGCTCGCGTTTGGTTGTAGGAACGCAGCTCGCGCTAGTCTGTTTGCTGGAACGCGGCTCGCTGCTGGCTGTTGGAACATGGCTCACGCTAGCTTGCTGGAACGCGGCTTCCTGGCTGGCTCTTGCTCAGTGTTCTCTTAGTTTTCAGAGAACACGCTAGATCATCCAAACTCCAAACATATACATTCTTCGTCTTTTCGGATGTAAGATGAAGATACGCACTTTTTTATGGATGCCTTTTCAATGGCTATCCTTGGCAGTCTGGGACGCTCTACAGAACCTGCCGAGGGGACGCCTGACGGTGGGATTCTCTGAAACTCCTTACGGCTTCGACATTCCTTCTCCCCTGGGCTTGGGAGCTTGAAAGAGGTCTAGGCCTGAGAGCGAGACAGAGTCGATCAGACGCACCCTCCACTGCAATGGGGAACACTAGTAATCACTTCTTACCTTTTAATAGCTCGCATTTTGAGCCAAAATCCTTGTCTTCAAATTGCAATTATGAATTTGAAGTTTCTGCGAAGTAAGAAGGTGATGAGGATGCAACACTACTAGTACTGTTAATACTCTAATTGCTCGTTAGTACGAGTATCCAAAAAACTTTTAAAAGAAATGTATCTAGTTACATGCTTTACTGACTCCCTAAAGTAGGAAGTCAGTTTATTTCCTCAATCAATTCTAACACTTATTACACGTATTAATGAATAAATATTAATATTTCCCTTTCTTGCAAACTATGTGAGTGTCTACCGAAAATTTCGGTAGTTACACGTCATATATTCTTCGAAATTTTCGAAGCCAAATTCATTAAAAAGTTAATAAAAGCGTATGCCGAACCAAAGACCCAGTACTTCCCTGCAAAAGACAGCCCAGAAGATCGATGGCGATGAAAAACGAAAATAAAGTCAGGAGGTAGCAACAACATATGTTGACACTACCGCGACAGAGAAAATCTGGTTCTAGAACGGGAATGGTTCCTATTCCTGCCACCCAGCGGCAGGGGGGTAGATCACCTGACCTACCTGCAGCGTGTGCTGCGAAATTCGAATTTCTGTCGGACGTCAGAGATATAAGCTAAGTATATATCTGCCGGGGAAGTTGCATGTACAAAACTTTAATGTATCATAACAATATCATTTTTGTACATGAACTTTCCTGTCAGATATATAATTAGCTGATTGGCACCCTTGGTGGTGGGCAAGAGACAGCTAACTACTGAAATAGACAGGAAAACAACATACGTTGTAGGTAAACATAAAAAAACCTTGGTTCCTACCTGGTTAGGCGGAAGACTTCATGGCTACTGCCTAGGAGTCTGCTTCGCCTCAAGAGCCTCAGCGAGGTAGTGACCTTATGCTAAGAGTTCTTGTGGATCTGTCAATGGGGTCTTATCCGCTTACTCGACAGAATCCTGAGGATCTTTGTCAATGGGTGCTAATCCACTTATATGACAAAACACCTTGGCTAATGGCATAATCAAGGAGCACAACACCGATCCCAACCACCTGATCCTAACACCCGGGTTAGCAATAAGATTGAAAGAAGTTACCCCGAACATTCTTTCAAGCAACCCTAAAAAACCCCACACCAAATTCTAAAAATTAATTAAGGATCGGCATCAGCTCCCTGTCCCAGCACCGAATCCGCAGATACGTATGGACCCAGCGAGAAGCATTTCTCGTAAGTCACTCTTACATCCTTCAGGTAGTGGGATATAAAGACAGAGTTGCATCTCCAGTACGTGGCAGCTAGAATGTCCTTCATAGACAAAATCCTACGAAAAGATAAAGAAGTCACAATGGCTCGCACCTCATGCGCTTTTACTCTAAGCTGCTTGAAGGAGTCGTCATCGCACGCCCCATGTGTTCCAGAGATGACACTTCTCACGAAGAAGGCCAGGGCATTTAAAGACATGGGTCTTCTTGGGTCCCTCACTGCACACCAGAGACTCTCTAGGCTACCCTTAATCTGTTTCTTCCTTTGAAGATAGAACTTAAAGGCCCTGACTGGGCAGAGACCTCTCAATCTCCATCCCTACCAAGGGGGAGAGTCCCTTAAGAGAAAAATACCTTCCCTCGTCAGGTCTCTAAAAGAAGCCTGATGGGGAGGCTCGAACTTGTTGGATGTGAGGAATTTGAGAACCACGTCCAGATTCCAACTAGGTGAAAGTGAGGACTTCTCTTGGAGGTCTCTAAGGACCGGATGAGATCATGAAGATCCTTGTCCTCCGCTATCTTTAGACCTCTGTCTCTAAAGACAGTGGAGAGCATGCTTCTATATCCTTTATTGTAGATACCGGTAGGTGAGATTCTTCTCTCAGAAAGAGAAGAACATCAGCAATGTCGGTCACAGAGGTAATGGAAGAGGACAGCTTCTTCGACCTGCACCATCGTTGAAAGACTTCCCACTTCGACTGGTACACCCGTAATGTTGAGCCTTTTGAGAAAATCCTATTGCTCTGACGAGTCTTTCGAAGTTGAAAAGGCAGTCAGGCAGAGAGCGGGGAGGATTTGAGAAAGCTCTCGAAGTGGAGTAGTCTGAGCCGATCTCTCCTTAGTGGAAGGGATCTGGGGAAGTCCATTATCCATTCCAGAACCTCTGAGAACCATTCTTGAGCGGGCCAAAAGGGAGCAGACAGGAACTTTTTCATCAATTCCCCCACCAGTTAGAGTGGGGGAAAGACCTACGCCTCGATGCCTGACCAGTCCAGTAGGAGAGCGTGAATGCTATTGCTCTCGAGTAATCAAATGCGGAGCAAAAGTTGTCCAGTCTCCTGTTCTGATACGCGGCACACAGGTCTACATGTGGCCTGCCTCACAGGGCCCATAAGCTTAGGCACACATCGAGATTGAGGGCCCACTCCAAAGGAAGGACTTGGTTCCTCTTGCTCAACAGGTCTGCCCTCACATTCCTCTCTCTCCCTGAATAAATCTGGTAAGGAGTGCGATCCCTCTCTCCTCCGTCCAAAAGAAGGGTTCTTGTTACCTCCTAAAGGGAGAAGGAATGTGTCCTCCTTGTTTCTGAAGGATGTCAGAGCCGTGGTTTTGTCCGAATTGACTTGGACCACCGTGTCTCTGACTTCATACTGAAACCACTTAAGAGTCAGAAAGACTGCATACAGTTGAAACACATTGAAGTATCAGTTAACCTTCAAACGTCCCTAGTGCTGCTTCCCCTCGCTACTCTGACATGTCAGAGAACAACACTAGGCCTACACCGTAACTGACTCGGGCGCTCTGACAGCTGCCGACTGACTGCGTACGGTATCGAGGAAAGTTGCTCAAGAAGAGACAAAGATTCTCATATCCGAGCAAGTCACTTGACCATCGTATTTGAAGGGTTAAGCCGAAAGACTATAATCTGTTTGTCACCGATGTTGGACGGAGAAGGTGACAATTCTGTTAAGGCATGAGCCCCACAGGAGAAAGTCAAATGCCTTCAAGAGACCGAGGTTCCTGAAGGCAAAACCTTCTCATAGTAGTTGAATCTCAGATAAGGAGAAACAACACTATATGGCATAAAAGACAAAGGAGGACAGAGAAGCAACTTACTTCTTCACAGTCGAATCGAGAGAAAGATTCTCAAGATTCTGAACCCGTGCTTACCAAGGACTGAAAAAGCTAACCTCTAAATCGATGCTGTCTGATGACAAGTCGTTAGCTATGAAAGGGGATCGTTTTTCAGCAAGGAAAAACTCAGGAAATACTGCCTGCAGAACTGCTTTTCATGGGCTGAATATAGAAAGCAGAACTGTCAGTCCGGGGAACAGGCGATGTCTTCCGATACATCTGTTAATTCGGGGTGAACAAAGAACTTGCACACCTAGGAATACGAGAAATTTTCTGCAGACAAACTCCGATGTCTGAAGAAAACATTCCTCATAACTTAGTGCGAAGCAGCGGTGGACTATTACAGACTTCCGTTACAGGGCGGTAAACAGAAAAAGAAAGTGTCCAATAAATATCTCTGTGAAAAAATACTAGCAATGTCGAAGGTGATGAAACCGAGCGACATAGCAGAAGATGGTCATTCATGCATGCAAGAATCCCCGTTAATCAGGGACCTAAGTCCATGATTATTGGGCAGAGATACGGTTCGGCAGTACATCATTGCAGGAGAGAAAGACGTAACAGACTGGGTATCGGTGAGGGTCAGCTGGTACTGAGCTACTATGGCAAAGACAAGAGTCTCATACAACGTTAGCTCTCGCCGCCTCTTCATCCTGAGTTGTCAACTATTCCATTCTACGAAGGAATGGGTTCTGCTAGAACCATCGAGCAGAAAAATACCCTCGGGCAATTATATTTAAGAGAAACGGATTTCGGTAAATACAAAACCTGAGTTGGTGTTGTCGTGACAACACCATCAGTATCAAAAATCGAAACTGGAAACTCCTGAGAGGTTTGCAGTTCAATTAGGATACTCGTCGTCTGAGTCGGCATCGATAGAGCTAACTATATATGCGTCTGCACCTCGGACAAAGCAACTGCTTAACAGAACATGTCGTGAGGGTAATATACATAGTATATTAGCAGGTTTTTGTACAACGACTTCCATCCTACATTCTTTTCCCTACGAAGAGAGAGAGTAAGGATTGGAGATCTACCGTCTTCGTTCTCTAGTCAAGATAAAGAAGGAGAAGTTTTTCCCGAAGGAAAAAAAAAAAATTCAATGTGAACCGAGACCTGAAGGCGACAGTTCAAGGTTCTTATCTTATTAGGCAGAAGACTTCATGAATACTGTCCATGAGTCTGCTTTGCCTCAAGAGCCTCAGCGAGGTAGTGACCTATGACTGAGAGTTCTTGTGGATCTGTCAATGGGGCTTATCCGCTTACGCGACAGAACCTTATTAGGATCTTTGTCAATGGGGACTAACCCACTTACATGACAAAGCCTTTTTTGGATCTTGTCAATGGGGGCTTACCCACTTACATGACAGAACCTCCATGATCTTGTCAATGGGGGCCAGCCCACTTACATGACAGAACATATTTAAAAAATTCGAGCATTAGCGAGATTCCCGAACATCGTAAAAAACATCGGGAATTCTCGTTTTACCTCACTGAGGACCATGGTTTCGCTTAAGTGTTAAGAGATTGTAAGAAACTCGAACACTGCGAATGCCAGAAATTCCTCAGAATCTAAAGCATTCGGCGAAACCCTACCGAATTCATCAGACGATCAGCAGTGGAGGTCGTCTAGATTCCCGTAGAACTCGAGGGAGGGGCAGGATCCTTCCTCAATGACTGGGCTTACGCCAGGTTCTGAATAAGGGCGCCTACCAGGAAGTAAGGCAACTGCTGAGAAGAGCACTTGGTAGGCGTACAAGAGCCTGCAAGGAGAGGAGAGCCTGATTGTAGAGGCAGGTTCTCGCTCATGAGGAGAGGGGCTTCTGTCCGAGGAAGAGCGGTCGAAAGACGACGATCTTCGGTCTGGCGCCTTGCATCTGTGAGTTTCTTCAAGGCTGGGAGGCGCCTCGCGCCTGTAAGAAGCCTCGCGGACGGAAGGAGCAGCGCTGCTGGCGTCTCGTGTCTGATCGGAACATCGAGGAAGGAAAACGCCTGTTTGTCGACTCGCACCTGGCTGGCGCTTTGCGTTTGGCTGGCACTTTGCGTCTGGCAAGCGGCTCGCGCCTGGATGGAGCCTCGAACCTGGTTGGCGCTTCGCGGCTGGAAAGCGGCTCGCGCCTGGCTGGCGGCTCGCACCTAGCTGGAGGCTCGCGCCTAGTTGGCGTTTAGCGGCTGGAGAGCAGCTTGCGACTCGCGCCTGTAGTGCCGTTCGCGCTTGGTTGGCGACTCGCGCCTCCCTTGAGCTTCGTACCTGGCTGGTGCTTGTTGATCGGAAGGAGACAAGGGCTCGGTCGCTAAGTGTTCCCGAGCCTCGTGTTTCCGAGGAGGCGAGCGAGAAGCGGGAGGATCGAAGGAACTCCTCTGAGAACGAGGAGCTGTGGAGAGGAGCTTGGAGCATGGAACGTCCAGGGGACGAAAGGATCTCTTAACTGGAAGAAAAGTGTCCTTCCTCTGAGGAGGATCCTTCGTAAGTACTCCTACCAGAGACGAGATATGCTCCTGCATGTTATGGAGAATCTTCGTCGTAGAATCTTCCCGCTCCTTGTCAGATGAAGGGGAAGGAGGTCTGGAGGACGAAGGGGACTCCCAGCCGAAAGATGGCGAAAACAGGGCTCTCTGGTTCTCTTCCTATCCACAGGCGAACCTTCTGGGAAGCGCTCAGGGCTAAAATCCAAGGAGGGCGCTTTCCAACTCCTCTTCATAGGCCGAGACTGCTCGGCTGAGCACGGCTGAAGCGGAATCGGATGACAAGAAGCACTCTCTCAGGATGCCTTTGCAACGGCGATCCCTGGCAGTCTGGGACGACACAGATCCTGCCGAAGGGACGCCTGACCGGTGGGGGTTCTCCCTAACCTTCCTGCGGCTGTCGACTTTCCTCCTCCACTGAGTCTGGGAGTTTGGAAGAGGTCTAGGCCTGGAAACGCTACGGACTCGGTCAGACGCCCCCTTCACAACACTGGGGACACTGAAATCACTATCCACTGTACTGCGCTTACCTTCAAAAGCTCGCATTTTGAGCTCCATCTATTGAGGGCATCCTTCAAATCCGCTAATTCCATTTAGACGAATCTGCAGGTTCTGTGTCCTGGAAAGGTGCTAAAGTTTCACTAAATGGCTCGTTAGAACGAGACCTACTCAAGCTTTTCTAATGAAACTTCAGCAATGAAGGTTCTCTAATGAATTACATCAAAACGAAAGCTTCGTAATAATGACTGACATTCAGTAAATGTATACAGTCATTATTACAGTAAATGTACACTACCAAAAATGTATACATCCACTGTAATACAGCAAATTCACTGCATACAGCAAACGTATACAGTCATTATTACAAAAGTTTTGTAATAATGACTGTCAATCAGTAAATGTAAACAGAACGATAATTGACTGATACAAAAGAGCTGTAATTTCATGAAAAACAAAATTCAAATCTGCAATGTGAGGATCTACCGAACCGCTCGTTCGATAGTCTAACGATATAGTACATTCAATCACATAAACTAACGACAGTACTAGCGACTGACGCAAAAAAAAGAAAAAACAAAAAGATAATCACGCGTATGCCAAGCCAAAGATCCAATACGTCACCAAAAGACGGCGAAAAGATTCACGGCAAGCGAAAAACGAAATCCATCAGGAGGAATCAACAACAGGAGTTGTCGGAACTGGCAACAGAGAAAATCTGATTAGAAAACGGGAATGGTTCCTAGTCCTGCCACCCAGCGGCAGGGCGGTAGATCACCTGACCTACCTGTAGCGTGTGCCGCGAAATTTGAATTTCTGTCGGGAACGACGAAGTCTAAAGCTTATATATCTGACAGGAAAGTTCATGTACAAAACGAAATATTATGACTTAGAAGGCATGACGGAGTCAGAAAAGATACTGTAAGGGAAAATAGGACAGTTACCTATGTCCATGAGCCAATAATGAAAGGGAGATGGAGATGGCTTTGAAATGTTATTTGCACAAAGTCTGGGAGAACATTACATGATGGTAGCAGCTAGGCTCCTTTGGGCACCAGAAGAGATGAAAGACCCAGACCTACTTGGATGAGAATTCTGAGAAGGGAAGCACAATTTGTGTGGAGATTTTAGAAAGGAAAAACACATGAAAAGCATGAACAGCAGAAATCCACACAGGCCCCTGTATCCCGAGACTTTGAAAGTAATGATGATGACTGTATTACAAAGCAGAACAGTACGATGTAACTTCCAAGTTCATACATCCACAAAAGTGTGGGAAATAAGAAATTCTCAAAGACATTTATAAATCCAAAAAAATTTTGATCTATACCTAAAAAAATTTTACTTGTATAATTCTTACAGAAACAAGGAATTGTTTGTCAATACAGTACCAAAGAACAGAGCTTAAATTTGTCAAGTCTTGCCATACAAATCTTTACAAAACTGCCAGCACAGATTATCATATCATACTATAATGGGCATAATGTCTGTCTGTCTATCTGTCATTCAATCATGGCCAAACGGCTGGTCAGATGGGCATGAAACTTGGCAGGGTTATGGTGGGGACCCCTAAGATGGTTTGTAATGGGGTTTCATCCAACCTACCCGCCTCCTTTGTAGGGGGTGGGGGTGAGAAGGGATTCCCTGAAACGGAGCTGTTTCTGGCTGTGAAACGAGGCTGGTTATCCCCGTAGACTTAAGTTACTTTACGACTTTTCATACATAATTTCTGTACAACTTCCCCGGAGAAAGTCGCGAATATTTCAGCTCGGACACAATAGAAGATGAAAATTATCATCAATATGACAATTTGTCCAAAATTGCATTTTTCCTAACTATACAAACCTGAGGTCCTTTTACAATAGGAAGGTACTAGCTGGATAGGTCGTAAGCTTTCGAACAAGGGGTTCGGTAGTTAACTGCTTGTCCGACAGGCGTGCGCGCGCGACTGGGAGGTAAACAAATCACTTTTGCTTTTGGCCCAAGCAAAAACTGCAGAGTGAGGGGTGGCATGAGGTGGGACTATGTGTAAAAGGACCTCAGGTTTGTATAGTTAGGAAAAATGCAATTTTGGACAAATTGTCATTTGTTCCGACACGGCATACAAACCTTCGGTCCTTTTACATTAGGAAGACTCACTTCTTGGTGGGAGGAATCTGAGTCTTTTGTGAACAGACTGGTGTTCGCCCAACCTTGGAATGCCTCCCTGGTCGTAAGAGCGAGGGAGGGATCCAACCCTCTGTCCGATTGATCGGGGTGTGCACCGCAGGATCAATGGTCAGACCTCTGGACCAAGTACTAAGAGAGAGGCAAGCGTATCTCTTCGTACCAGCAAACAAGAACAAGTTCCTATTTGCAAGAGGCAACATAAAGTTATGGTTTGTCTCTTGTTGGCATCCACTTCCCACCCCCCTTGCAGGAGGAAGTGGTGGATATTCGCTCCCATCCCTAGTGAAAGGGATAGGATGGGGCTCTGTCGAGTAGCTCACCTGCATCTCGTCCTTATCCAGCAAGGTGATGACCGTATCCCTCTACCCACAGGTAGAGGGGGGAGAAAAAGATAGGAAGAGAAGCCAGTCACTCTCTCATTCACTTATCTATTCTTACAGTCACACCAGGACTCGATGCTGTTCAGCCTGCTAGGGTCTGGGTTAGCTACACAACGTGTTGAGCAGCCACCACGGGTCCCAAGGAAAACGATCCAAGGACCTGTGGGCAATATCCAAAAGGTAGAAGGAGGTGCCAGTGGTCTGGTTGTACCAGACCCCTGCCTTCAGTACCTGCGCCACGGAGAAGTTTCTTGTTGTATAACTTGAGAAGTTTTGTGTACTTCTAGGTCATCTTGGTGCTGACGAAGAGTCTTCAACACTCAGCCTGGGATGTCGAGTTTCTTCAGAAAGCGCGGTCGCGCTTTCACAGGACAAAGCAGCATCTCCTTCGCATCGAAGGCGGTGAAGTCCATTACGGAGGGGATTGTGAAGGACTCTAACCGATCGTCAGGAACCGAAGGGTTCTGAGTCTTCGCTACGAAGTTGGTAAGAAATCGAGCGTCACGAATCCCCATCCCCTGGATGCTTGACTTCGCAGGAAAAGTCATGCAATTACCTCAGAGGAAAAGAAGGGAATGGTCGTATGACCTATCCCTCTTCTCGACTTCGGTGATGTCCTGTACCCATACTGGTCTATCCGTCTGCAGCGAAGTGTCTCACATTCTCCTATCCCCATGCAGTGAAGTTCTTCTCGTTAGTGGATAGGACACTGACACTCAATGGTGGGTGTCGATGGTATGGGTACTGTGACAAGCCGTTAGGACGAAGAAAAGACTGTTATGGAACAACCGAACTAAGTCCACAGCAAAGTTCGTAACTGACTTGGGCGCTCTGACAGCTGCCGACTGACTGCGTTCGGTAGGAGGCAAGTTGTCCAAGCACCCGAGCAAGTCACGTGACCTTCGCCTTAAAAGGGTTATGCCAAGAGACTAAACAAATAATTTGTTCGTCACCGATGCCAGAAGGCGAGGTGATGATTCTCTTAAGGCATGTGCCCAACAGGCGAAAGTCAGTTGCCTTCTAGACCGAGGTCCCTGACCAGGGATGGCAAGATATCTCATGGTATAGTTGATTCTCAGCTAAGGAGAAACAACACTATGTGTCGTGGAAGACGAAGGTGTACAGAAAATGCAACCTACATCTTCACAGCTGAACCGAGAGAAGGATTCTCAAGATTCTGAACCTGTGCTACAAAGACTGAGAACGCTAACCGCTATTCATTGCTGTCCGGTGAGGATCGTAGTTGCAATAAAAGCGGAGCGCTTTTCAGTAATGAAGACACAGGGAAATACTGCCTGAAGAACTGCTTCTCATGGGCTGAACATTTGGAAGTAGAGATGTCAGGTCGGAGAGTAGGCGATGTCTTCTGACACATCTGTTAATTCGGGGCGAACAATGAATAATTGCACACCTACGAATACGAGATATTTTTAAGACAAACTCAGATGTCTGCAAAAATCATTCGCATTATCGCGGTGCGATGCAGCGGGAGACTAGTACAGACTTCTGTTACCGTGCGGTAAACAGAAAGATGAAAGAGTCCAAGAGATATCTCTGTTGAAAATTCTTGCAATGTCGAAGGCGATGAAATCGAGCGTCACAGCAGTAGATGGTCCTTCATTATTGCGAGAATCCCCGTTAATCAGAGACCTAAGTCCATGATTGTTGGGTAGAGATACGGTTCGGTAGTCAATCAAACCAGGGGAGAGAGAGACGTAACCGACCGTGCATCTCGGAGACCTAGTTGATACTGAGCTGCTATCAGGCAGTTCAATACGCAGTAGCTCTCGGTGACTCGTCAATACCTGAGTTGCCAGTTAATGCCCACTCCACAGAAGGAATGCGTTCGGCTAGAACCATCGAGCATAAAGAATACGCTCGAGCAATTATATTTAAACGAAACGGATTTCGGTAAATACAAAAGCTGATTGGTGTTGTCGTGACAATACCAAGTATCTAAAATCGAAACTGATAACTGCTGGGAGGTTGCAGGCAACCCCGAGTTGCAGTTCAATTAAGATACAATTTGTCTCGGTCACAAACCGTAGAGTTAACTACGGTATGCGCCTACCCCCCGGACAATTCAACTGTTAAAAGAATCATGTCGCGAGGGTAATATACGTAGTATATTTGTAGGTTCTGTACCACGACCTCCATCCTAAATTCTTTTCCCCTCGAGGAATGAGAATAAGGATTGGAGATCGACTGCCTTCGTTCTCTAGTCAAGAGAGTGAAGGAGAAGTCTTTCCCAAAGGAAAGCTTCAATGGTGGACAGAATACCGAAGATGATAGTTCAAGCCAAACTGGAAGTTCCCGTCCGTTCTTCTCTATTCCAGGTTAATCGCCTACTGTGAGATACTCTTCTTTCAGCAGCAGTCTTCTTCCAAATGCTAGAAATTACAGGAATTCGAGCATAAGCGAGGTTCCCGATTATCGTGTAACAATTATCGGGGATTCTCGCTTACTTTGGACCGTGGTCTCGCCTAAGTGTTTGGAGATCGTAAAAAACTCGAACACTCTGAGTGCGCTAGAAATTCCGTAGAATTCTAAGCACTCTGCGAAACCCCCACCGAATTCGTCAAACGATATCGGCTGGTGGTCCTCTCGATTCCCGTAGAAATCGAGAAAGGGGCAGGATCCCTCCTCAACGACCGGGGCTTACGTCAGGTAGGACCCGAAGGTCCCCCCCCCCCCCGGTAGCGCAGTCCCTAACGTGGGATCTTACAGAGAAATCTCTGTAGGATCCCTCCCCTTTCCCTCGTAGCCGTAAGGAGAGAGGGAATGGGGGAGGAATTGGATACTGGCTCAACTTCCCAGCGGAACTAGCAGTTGGAGAAGAAAAGGAGCAGCCATCGCCTTACGGCGATGGCCTCTCAGAGCCTGGGAAAACGTATCGTCAGGAGAAAACGTTTTCCTGAGGAGGGTTACGAACTCATACTGTAGGTAAGGATCTGCCGCCACTGTGAACGTCGTCTGGGTGGGGCTGATCGACACCTGACAGGAGAGAGCCGATACCGTCCTCCGACTCATTCCAGTCCTCGTCGAGGTCGAAACCTCTCAGGAGGACCGAAGGGGTATTCAAATACGGTGTCCGAAGACACGTAGAAACACCTCTGTCGCAGTAGAGGAGGTGAAGTAGCTTGTTCGACCGGCCAGAACTGAGAGAGCCTTCTTGTCCGGAGACGAGAGACTACCTGGTTCAACACAGTCGGCAAGCTCCGATCGCGGCAGACCCACCATCGATTTGGGTTCCCTCTCGGGCCCCAAAACGACTCGAGCCGAGACGTGGCTCTGCTGGTGGGAGCGGCGATCCTTCCCCGAGGTCGTTGTGCTGACGAATCAGCGCCATAACCTCGGCAAAGTTCCTCTGGATCTCGGAAGTCACAGCATCTTGCAGAGTAGGACCATTAAGCCCTTCGAACAAGAGCATATTCCGAGAACCTTCCTCCTAAGAAGGGGAACAGCGACAGCCCTCTCGGTCTTCTCCATCCACTTGCGCATACGTCCTGGCCGGTCCAAGAACCGTGCCTGGACGTTAGGGCATCGTGGTGGGATCATGAGGGGCGCACCCCTCACGATCACTCCTCAATACCTCGCTCCTCCCGGTGTAACCCGAGGAGGTTGAAGGTACGGGAGAGGCAGACCTGACGCTCCCTCCTCGCTCGCTGGCAGAACCAGCATGCTTGGAGGGCTGCAGGCGATCGTCAACCCGCGGTGGCGATCGAGCTGCAGGCCTGGTCGAACCGTCTCGCTGTGGAGAACGGCTGGACTGAGCACAGCGGCCCCGATCTCGAGTGTCAGAAGAGCTGGTGCTGGTTGCCGTACCCGATCGCTCTCTGTGAGAGCAACGGTCAGGCGACCTGCAGGCTCCACTGTCACAGTGAGACCGGTGCTTGTCCTCACGGCACATCACGTCGCTGGTTCCAGCCGTGGCTGGCACCGGCGAACGGGGGGACCTCTTCCCAGCCTCAGCCTGTGGCCGGTCGTGGACCGTCACGTCATCCCGGGTAGCCAGCTGGTCGCCGCGAGAGCGAGAGCTGGTCTGGTGAGAGTCGCGTTAGCGGCTGTCACCAGTCTTCCGCTCCGTGCCGTGAACCTGACGCTGAGCGGGCTCAGAGGTCTGGTTCCTGGCTGCACGGTCGCTGGTAGGCGACCGTACACTCGGTACCTCCCGCGAACGAGAGGCCAAGACGGACCCTGATGCAGTGGCAGAACCACTGACACCAGGCGAGGAAGTACCGGTGTTAGCCGGTACCCCTCTGGTCCCCGTAGTCTTCTTCCTTGCGGAAGAAGAGACGGGCCCCGCTCCCGAAGGAGCAGGAGGACCAGCGGAAGGAACCCTCCCGTCCCACCGAGGTGAGACGGGTCCCGAGAAGCTCCCGAGGCAACCTTCTTCTTCCGGCTGTGAAGAACTAGAAAGTCGAAGTGGGAAGAGGCGGCAGCCGACGACGATGAAGAAGATGAAGGCGACGTTCCTCCTCTTCTTCGTCAGCTTCCTCAGGACAGACGTAAGATCTGCCATCCAGGGCGGAGCCAGGGCTGCTGTAGCCGAAGCCACAGGGCCCGGACGCACCTGTACAGACAGACCAAAGTTTGGGGTAGTACCACCACGAACAGGGACGACGTCAGCAGGTATGGGCATCTCAGGAACAGCAGGCACAGCCAGCACAGCATCGGCAGGGACAGCCAGCGCAGCAACGGCAGGGACAGCCAGCGCAGCAACAGCAGGGACAGCCAGCGCAGCAACTGCATGGACAGTCAGTACAGAATCGGCAGGTACGGCAGGCAGCACCGGAAACACAGGAGGTGGAGCAGCAGCCAGCAACATCCTGGTACCGGCGGCAGGTCCAGGGGCGAGCTCTAGGGCAGCGGAAGTGTGGTCGCGGCAGCGTGGCAACCACGAGCGGCGGCGGCACGCCCCCCTCTCGGTACGGCGAACGGCACTTCACAGCGGCTGTAGGCAAGACTGTTACCATGTGAAGCGAGTACACCAGGTGAGGAGGGACGTCGTCACCTGGAGTCGATATCGTTGTCGTGGTCACCACTCCATGGGTGACCGCAGCAGGCCCAGACATAGAACCGCCGCCCCTGGACACTAGGCACGCCCTGCAAATCGAAGGACGCCCATACCTCACCAAGGTCCACCCTCGTGGCAGTAGCACCTGCGGAAATAACAGTAGTAGCGATTAGTGGGGGGGAAGTCCCCTCGCGCGGGGGGGTGAGCCCTCTCCGAACGAGTGGAAGACCCCGAATACAAATGTACATCGGGCACCGAGCGCCCTCCCCCGCGCTCGACGGATCGGGCGAGGAGAAGAACGCCGATAACCTCCCCCCCCCCAAGGGGAAGGGCCATCTGTGGGAGCTGAGCGGGGGGGTTCTCGTTCCCCACCCCCGCACAGCACCCATGTACCCAACAATAATATAAGAGCCCGAGAGCAATCGTGCCATCGGCCCGAATGCAAGGGCATAAGGATCAATTCCCTGACTGAGCGGAACTTGAACCAAATAAATATTGATGCAATCAATAATAAAAGAATAAAATGAAAAAGAATCTTGCATTACGATTCACTTCACAATGAATAAGGGCTCGGATCGAGCGCATTTGCGCCCTCGGTACCGAGCGCAAGGGTAAAAGGATCCATTCCTTACCTTTATGGATCAAGGTTTATGGAAACCTTGATCCATAATGAATTGATGCAATCAATATATATATGAAAATGAAAAAGAATACTGCGCTTGCGATTTCACTTCATACAAATAAAAAGGGGAAGGATCAATTCCCGGTAAATAGCGGAAACATTGATCCCAGTAAACAATGCAATCTCAATAAAATATGAAATGAAAAAGAACTGCACTTGCGATTTCACTTCATTCAAATAAAAAGGGGAAAAGATCAATTTCCGGGTAAGCTCGGAAACTGATCCAAAATGAGTATTGCTACAATCAAAATAAATATATGAAAATGAAAAAGAATACTGTACTTGCGATTCCACTTCCATACAGAATAAGTTTCCGTGCCGAGCACATTCGCTCGGCAACGAGCATACAGGTCAAAAAAATATAAATGAAAAGAGCACTTACGATTTTCATCTACACATTTCCAACCAAAATATACGCTCGGAGCGAGCGCTCTCCTGCCCTCGGCACCGAGCATACACAATACGAGGATCATTTCTGGGAAAATGAATTCCCGCACTTACGCCCTTCAGTCCCGGCACTCGGGTAATCGGAGGGCGTGGTGAAACCAAGATCCTTTAATTCACAATTGAATTCAATGGAAATAAATATGAAATGATTGTACTTACAATTCAGTTTCACTAGATAAATAGAAAAAGAAAAACACAACCATGCGAAAGCAACGACGATAAAGCGGGCAGAGAGCGATGATACACGTCCACACGCCAGCAGGCCGAAAGCAAAAGTGATTTGTTTACCTACCAGTCGCGCGCGCGCGCCTGTCGGACAAGCAGTTAACTACCGAACCCCTTGTTCGAAAGCTTACGACCTATCCAGCTGCCGCTAGTACCTTCCTATTGTAAAAGGACCGAAGGTTTGTATGCCGTGTCGGAACAATCGAATTTTGCGGCACACGCTACAGGTAGGTCAGGTGATCTACCTGCCTGCCGCTGGGTGGCAGGAATAGGAACTATTACCTTCTAAGGACAGATTTTTTCTTCCACCTGTCTCCTGCGGGGAGGCTGGGTGGGCCATTTATCGTATATATCTGCCAGGTAAGTATAACTTTATTGTATCATGACAATAACATTTTTATACATTCAACTTCCCTGTCAGATATATACTTAGCTGATTGGCACCCATTGGTGGCGGGTAAGAGACAGCTATTTACTGAGTAGACAGGAAAACAACATACGTTGTAGGTAATAAATAAATAAAACCTTGGTTCCTATGTGTTTCAGACGAAGGGTTGACCTCCTAGCTATTGCTAGGAGTCTGCTTCGTCTCAAGAGCCTCAGCGAGGATGTGACCTATGGCTAAGAGTTCTTGTAGATCTGTCAATGGGGTCTTATCCACTTACTCGACAGAATCAAATGGTTATTTGTCAATGGGGTCTTATCCACTTACATGACAATACACCTATGCCTAATGGCATAATTAAGGAGCACAACACCGATCCCGATCACCTGATCCTAACACGAGGGTTTGTGCTTAATTTGAAAAGAGCTATCCCCAAACTCATTTCAAATAACCCAAAGAAAATAGTATACTTATGTTAAAATGAAAAATTTTCAACTCACTAGTTAAGGATCAGTGTCGGCTCCCTATCCCAGCAACGTATCCGTAGACACATAACCAAGAGAGAAGGCTCTCTCATAGGTCAACTTGACCTCCTTCGCGTAAAGAGAAGACAACACAGAGTTGCATCTCCCGTAAATTACAGCTGATATGTCTCTCACGACATATTGTTATGGAAAGAACAAGATTTGTTAAAAGCTCGCACTTCAAGCGCTTTTAATTCTCAGCTGTTTGAAGGAATCATCAAGTTACTTAAGAAGTGCTTTAGAGATCACAATGTTCCAAAGAAGACCAGGGCTTTCTTTGAAATTGATCTCTTCTGGATGAAGCCTAGAGCCTGGCTTGCGCCTGGTTGGCGCTTGCGCCTGGCTGGCCCGTCGAGCTTGGCTGGCGCATGTTGCTTGCCTGACGCCTCGCGCCTGGCTAGAGCCTTGCGCCTGCCTGGAACCTCGCGCCTGGCTGACTTCTCCCCAATTGCTGGAGCTTCGAGCTTGTTAAGAGTCTCAAGGAAAACTGGCGATGTCCACATCGGACACTTTTCCCGATTTGTTCGCCTCTAGCGCACTGCGCCAGGATGGAGACCCGCTCCTTCTCCTCATCAGACAATGACAGTGTTAATTGGACTGTCTTCCTCTGGTGTCTTTACGCCTGTTTTGGCATTTTGGCGCCTGATTGGCGCTACATTGTCCGAAAGTCCTGAACATCCACAATCGTTTATCAGGAGACTGGAGAAGGGTGGAAGAAATTCTTTTACTTTGAGCTTTTGGTCTCTCCGGCAAGGGGAGGTGATTTTAGTCAGCTACATCCAGTAGACGATAGGAAATCTAACAGTCCGAGAGACAAGTCTCCCTCCGAGGAGGATCCTTCTTGAATACTTCCGTTGCTAACGAGCTCTCCTCCTACATGTTGATGAGTTTTCTCGTTGCAGATTCTTCCCTATCCTTGCCCGAAGGAAGGGAAGGAGCCTGGAAGCTTAATGAGACTCTGAGCTGAAATTGGGAGGACTCCTGATTTCTAGCTCTTTAATGTATCTCTCTGAACCTTCTGGGAAGTAGTTTGAGCCATCATCGCATTCCAAAGACTCTGTCAGCAACCGTTTAACCTTTTGCTCTTCTATAGAAGAAAACGTAAATACTTTGCCTGGACAACGAATCCTCCATCTGAAGGCGTTGATTCAGGAATAAAAGGCTTTAGTTCTTTTGCCAACATACTATGCTGGCCAGAACCCATTGCCGAGTCTTCGTAGAATTTGATTCCAGATTCCAAAGCCCAAAATTTCACTTGTCCTTTTGGTCGTTTAGGACCAAGAGAAACATTTGATGATGAGCAGTCCCATCTTGTCAGAACACGGAATCTGAGGCCCAAATTAGGATCCCATTCTAAGTATAAGATCTCCTACTCTTGTTGTATAGAGGTATTGTATAAGATCCGGAAGATCTTAATTCTCTGCTATCTCTAATACTCTTCGTCGAGACAGAGTATATCTTTTTACTTTGTTCATTGATAGCAGAAAATACCAAGGTGATTCTTCCCCCTGAAAGGGAAGAAAACCACTATGTGGTTCACAGAGGTATCGGAAGGGGACAGTTTCCCCCTTCCGTCTAGCACGATCTGCAGCAACTCTCTGCCCTTTAGCATGTTTAAGGAATTATCAAGCTTCTCCTGAAAAATCCCCTCATTCATGTTTACTTCTGGTCCGTCTGCACGCAGGCCGACTCAGAGTGGAGAGGTTTTTCAAGTCTATTTATAATAGATTCTGACAGAATATCCAGACTCTCTTAGAAAACCTTCCGACACATGCTGAGAGAAGAACGTGACCTCTGTGAATCCAACCTCTCTAAGGCCAAAATGAGGCATTCATCTTCTTCCTTTGACGCCCATTTATCTTAATATCTATTAAGAATATATATAACTAGGGGAAAAAAGACTAAAGTTTATTCTCCTATTAAATTAAAGATGTCGTATCTTGCTACCTCTCTTGTTTCGAGGAAAAGGAAGCAGTCTATAGGAAGCTCGTTCGTCTTCTACCTTGCGAAGAGATCTATGAATGCTTTCCGCAGGTTCTCACAACTCTTTCCAAAAAATGTTAACATACGTTAACAGTTATTATCGAGGATCGAGAAGGTTCTCACGGACGTGCAAAATCCTGCATCGAACCTGGTAAGGATGTTTGCGTTCCGTGCCTGTTTCCAAATATGAAATTGTTAAGATACAATAAAGTTTTACACATACTTACCTGGCAGATATATACGTTTAATGGCCCACCCAGCCTCCCCTCAGGAGATATGGGGAAGAAAAAATCTGTCAGAAAACGGGAATGATTCCTATTACTGCCACCCAGCGGCGGTAGGGGGTGATCACCTGACCTACCTGTAGCATGTGCCGCGAGTTTTGAATTCTGTCGGACGTCAGAGACATTAGCTAAGTATATATCTGCCAGGTAAGTATGTGTAAAACTTTATTGTATCTTAACAATTTCATTTTTACACATGCAACTTACCCGGCAGATATATACTTAGCTGATTGGCACCCTTGGAGGAGGGTAAGAGATAGTTACTCAATATAAATAGCAATTCAAAAAACAGGGAAAACAACTTTTGTTGTAGGTACTATAAATAAACTTAAATACCTTGATTCCTACCTTATTGGGCAGAAGACTTCATGAATACTGTCTATGAGTCTGCTTGCCTCAAGAGTTCCAGTGAGGATGAGACCTGTCACTGAGAACTCTTCTGGATCATGTCAATGGGGGCTAGCCCGCTTACTCGACAGAGCCTTATTTCGGATCGTACCAATGGGGCCTATCCCACTTACATGGTAGAGCCTTCACCTTTGTCATATCAACGGGGACTAACCCTCTTACAAGACAGAGCCTAGGTCCAAACCATTACAAGGAGCATGAAACAACCAATCTCGACCACCTGACCACACTACTTTGTTATAAACTACGATTTGAAAGTGGTACTTTTCCCTGACCACTTTCAATCGACCATAAAAAACAACACCACAAGATTAAAATTCCTAATCTATCTAACTAAGCAAGATTGGTTTCAGTCCCCTGTCCCAGCACCGAATCCGCAGATACGTAAGGTCCGAGAGAGAAGCACTTATCTTAAGTCACACGTACATCTCTCAAATAGTTAGATGCAAACACAGAATTGCATCTCCAATATGGGTGGATCAACTTAAGTCCTGCAACGACATATTCTTGTGAAAAGCTAAGGAGGTGGCCACGGCTCTGACCTCATGTGCTTTAACTCTCATCTGTCCGAGATGTTCCTCTTCACAGGAAGTATGTGCTTCTGTAATAATATCTCTGATAAAGAATGCCTGTGCATTCTTCGACATCGTTCTTCTCGGATCTCTTACTGAGCACCAAAGGCTCTCTGAGTTTCCTCCCATTTGCTTTTTCCTCTCTAGATAGAACTTGAGGCTCCTTACCGGACACAAGGTTCTCTCTATCTCTCTCCCTACTAGGGAAGTCAATCCTTTAACTTCAAACGTCCTTGGCCAAGGCTTAGAAGGATTCTCATTTTTGGCTAAAAATAGGGGGTTAAATGAACACACTGCAGAATCCTTCCTGAAGCCCACTGTGCCTTCTAAAGCCTGGAGTTCACTTATTCTTTTAGCTGATGCTAATGCAAAGAGGAAAATAGATTTCCTAGTCAAATCCCTAAACGATGAGTTATTGGGAGGTTCAAATTTATCTGACATAAGAAATCTTAACACCACATCCAGGTTCCAGCTGGGTGGTCTAGCTGTCTTGGACTTCGAAGTTTCGAATGATTTAATCAAATCGTGTAGGTCCTTGTCCTCCATGATGTTTAGTCCTGTATGTCTAAACACCAAGGAAAGCATACTTTTATAACCTTTTATGGTCGAGACTGCAAGGTTACATTTCCGTCTCAAATACAACAGGAAATCTGCTATTTCCGTCACAGAGGTACTGGAAGAGGATACATTCTGATTCCTGGCCCACCTTCGGAATACTTCCCACTTCGACTGGTACACGCGTATAGTTGAAGGTCTTCTGGCTCTTGCAATTGCCTTTGCAGCCGCGCGTGAAAACCCCTTCGCTCTGACGAGTCCTTCGACAGTCTGAAGGCAGTCACCCCTAGCGCGGGGAAGTTTTTGTGGTATCTGTCGAAGTGGGGCTGTCTGAGAAGATCGTTCCGTAAAGGAAGGTACCTTGGAAAATCTATCATCCACTCCAGTACCTCTGTGAACCACTCTTGAGCTGGCCAGAATGGGGCGATTAGGGTCAATTTCGCTCCTTTCGTCAAAACAAACTTTCTTATGACGTCTCCTATGATCTTGAAAGGAGGAAAAGCGTATCCGTCTATTCCTTCCCAATTTAGGAGGAGACCGTCTATTGCTACTGCCCTTGGATCCGAAATCGGAGAGCAGTAGTTCTCCAGCCTGGCATTCCAATGTGTTGCAAACAGGTCTATGTTTGACCTTCCCCATAGGCTCCAAATCTGATTGCAGACCTCTGAGTGCAGGGTCCACTCCGTGGAAATGACTTGATCTTTCCTGCTCAACAAGTCTGCTCTTACGTTTTTCTTTCCTTGGATAAACCTCGTTAAGAGCGTGATGTTCCGCTCCTTTGACCATAGAAGAAGCTCCTTCGCCTTCTTGTACAGTGAGAGGGAGTGAGTCCCCCCCTGTTTTCTTATGTAGGCTAGAGCTGTCGTGTTGTCTGAGTTTACTTGCAACACTGAGTTCGCGACTTGGGATTCCCACTGCCTGAGAGCTAGATGCACTGCCACTAACTCTTTCTCGTTGATGTGCCAGGACACCTGTTCCCCACTCCAGGTGCCTGACACTTCTCTCGGGCCCAACGTCGCCCCCCATCCCATTTCCGAAGCGTCTGTAAACAACACTAGGGAGGGGTTCGGTAACTGCAGTGATAGTCCCTCGTTTAGTCTGCCTGGTTCTAACCACCAGCTGAGGTTTTCCTTTATTTCTCTGGAAAGAGGAAAAGTTCCCCACAGATCCTGATTCCTCTGGTCCCAATTCTCCTTCAAGAAGAATTGAAGGGGTCTTATGTGAAGCCTCCCTAGAGAAACGAACTGTTCCAACGAGGAGAGGGTCCCCAGAAGACTCATCCATTCCCTCGCGGAACATTGTTCTTTCTCTAGGAAGGTCTTCACTTTTAGAATACACCGCTCCTGTCATTCTATGGACGGAAACACTTGAAAACCCCGAGAATCCATCAGAATCCCCAGATAGACAATGCTTTGCTGGGGATCCATCTGGGATTTCCCAAGGTTCACTAACAGTCCCAGGGACTGAGTCAAATCCAACGTCGATCTTAGGTCCTCCAGACACTGATTCCTGGATTGAGAGCGAATCAGCCATCGTCGAGATACGAGATATTCTTATTCCTTTCAAATGTAGCCAATGGGCTACGTTTTTCATCAATCCCGTGAAAACTTGGGGAGCTGCGGAAAGACCGAAACAAAGGGCGCGAAACTGAAATACTTGGCCCTGCACCATAAATCTTAGGTACTTTCTGGACGAGGGATGAATGGGTACATGAAAGTAGGCATCTTGTAGATCCAATGACACCATCCAATCCCCTTGTCTTAGCACTGAGAGAACTGATGACGTCGTCTCCATTGTGAACGTTGTTTTGATCACAAAGTGATTCAGGGCGCTTTCGTCCAGCAATGGTCTCCACTCCCCCGAGGCTTTTGGTACCAGGAAGAGGCGATTGTAAAAGCCTGGAGATTGAAGGTCTAATACCTTTTCTATAGCCTTTTTTTCTAACATCTGTTGCACCAGATGTATGAGGGCTTGGTTCTTTAAAGGATCTCTGTATCTTGCCGCCAACTCAGTTGGAGTGGTGGTTAAGGGAGGTTTTTCCCTGAAGGGGATCAGATATCTTCTCTCGAGGATAGAGAGGGACCAGTTGTCCGCCCCTCTCTGAGCCCAGACTTTCGCGAACCTCAAAAGTCTGGCTCCTACTGGAGTCTGGAGGACTCCTGTCTCACTGCGGCTTTGAGAATGGTCTTCGAGAAGATCGTCCTCTCTTAAACGGTCTTCTACTCTTAAGTGCGGGTCTCGAGGTTGTTCTTCCTCGAAAGGGCTGTAGGAAGGACACTTTATTCGTACCTCCCTCTCTTTTAGCCATCGGCACAGCAGGTTTAAGCCTCTTGGCGAACTGGGCAAGAAGATCTTGCGTAGCCTTGTCCGAAAGTGATCTAGAAATGTCCTTCACTGTCTCCTGAGGAAACAGGTATTCCGAGAGTGGGGAAAAAAGCAAAGAGGCTCTCTGTAAGGGAGAAACAGACTTGGAGAGAAACGAGCTGTATACTGATCTCTTTTTGAGCACTCCTGCTCCAAAGAGAGAGGCCACTTCTGTGGATCCATCCATGACTGCCTTGTCCAGGCACGAAAGGACACTGGATAACACCTACATCGTCACAAACTCCGGATCCTGCGCTCTTTTTGCTAGAGCTCCTAAAGCCCAATCCATGAAGTTGAAGACTTCTAATGTGCAAATAGACCCTTGAGTAAATGGTCCATCTCGCACATTCCCCAAGACGCTTTAGCTGACAGTAGAGCGCATCTTCTAGAAGAGTCCACCAATGCAGAAAAATCCGCGTTTGCAGAAGCCGGAAGGCCTAACCCCATGGGTTCCTTCGTGTCGTACCAGACACCCGGCTTACCTGTTAATCTAGACGGAGGGCACAAAAACACCGTCTTACCTGCCTCCTTCTTAACCAGGAGCCAGTTCTCTAGATTCTTAATGGCCTTTCTCATAGAGAGAGTTGGCCGCATCTTGACAAAAGAAGGGGACTTTGCCAACTTAGTACTTGACAGCAGAGATCCTGGAGAAGGAGGATCAGCCGAACACAGCGAGTCCCCAAACTCTTGAAGTAGCAGTGACAAAAGTCTCTTATAATCAGAGATTCCTACTTCTTTCGTTTCTTCCTCCTCCGAGACTTCCTCCAAGGTTACGTTCGGAGAGGGAGACTTCTTAGGAGAAGAAGTCCTGGCAGGCATGCGACTCTTATCCTTCAAGAGTTCGCCAGATGAAGCCGCCACTTCAATACCCAGGATATGCTTCCTCGGGAAAGATGAATCCTCCGCTTCCTGCCGTTCCACAGGTTCTTGATACCTGATAGGAGAGGATCTAGAGCCTACCTTCCCAGGCTCTTGGCGCCTATCCGGTGAAAATGACATTTTTATAATAATATAAAGTTTCACTTATACTTACCCGGTGGTTACAATAGCTGTCGTCTCCTGACGTCACGGCAGAATTTGAAATTCGCGGTAGCGCTAATGGTTTGACAGGTGATCCCTCTACTCCCGCCCTCTACCGGGAACCGGGAACCATTCCAACAATAAATCAGAAGTTTCATGCCTACCTGTCCATATGAGGGGAGGAGGGCGGGCTTCGTTATGTAACCACCGGGTAAGTATAAGTGAAACTTTATATTATTATAAAAATGTCATTTTCACTTATATAACTTACCCGGTGGATACATATAGCTGATTGACACATTTAGGTGGTGGGACAATGGCAGCTAAAATACCAACTGTTGGAATTATCCGAAGATATAGGTTCCTTACCTTTAAAGACCACTGACTCAGTGGTTACTGCCTCTGTAGTCTGCTGGCCTTTATTGTACCGACAGGATATATGGATCCGTGCGTCGGACACAATAATAAGTACTTGCCGTTGAGGACGTGACCGTAACGGACAAGGACTACTAATGCCCCTCCCTGCTCAGGGCGCAGTACAAATCACCACAAAATACAATGAAAAACGAGGGATCACCACAACCGTTTAAGAAATACACAAAGACATTAAAAGACTGAAAGATACTCAAAAAACTCCCTGTATCTTCAGACAACCTTAAAAATACAAATAACATAATCAAGGAGAACAGTTAGTGAGGATGGGATACATCCTTCTCTCCCTCACCCAATACCGTGTCAGTCACAATGAATGGCCCCAATGTACTGCAATTTTCATATGTGGTTTGCAAATCTGTCAGATAATGAGATGCGAAGACAGAATTGCTTCTCCAATATGTAGATTTAATAATGTCTTTCAAAGACAGATTACGTCTAAAGGCCATAGACGTAGACACTGCTCTAATTTCATGCGCTTTGACTTTAAACACTTTGATATCTGAGTCCTGACATTGTCCGTGTGCCTCAGAAATCAAATTCCTTAAAAAGAAGGAGCGCGCATTTTTAGAAAGAGGACGAGAAGGATCTTTCACTGAACACCACAGGTTATCATTCTTACCTCTTATACCTTTGGTCCTTTGCACATAATGTCTAAGTGCTCTCACTGGACAGAGAAGACATTCAGGCTCATTAGGCCCCACTAACTCCGAAATGTTCTTTATAGAGAAAGAACGAGGCCAAGGACGTGAGGGATTTTCATTCTTAGCCAAAAACCCCAGCATTGATGAGCAAATGGCATTGCCCTTAGCGAATCCAACTCTCTTATCAATAGCATGCAGCTCACTGATTCTTCTAGCTGATGCTAAAGCACAAAGAAAAAGTGTCTTCCTGGTCAGATCTCTAAAAGAACTAGAGGAGATCGGTTCGAATCTATCTGACATCAGCCATTTAAGAACTACATCCAGGTTCCCAAGCTACTGTTTCTTGACTCCTTTGTCTTGGTCGTATCAAAGGAACGAATCAGGTCTGAGAGGTCTTGATTATTAGAAATGTCTAATCCTCGATGTCTGAACACAGAAGACAACATAGCTCTATAACCCCTAATCGTCTGGGTAGAAAGCTTCTTATTCTCACGAAGAAAAAGAAGGAAGTTAGCTAACTGAGCTATAGAGGTCTTAGAAGACGAAATTCCTTCTTCTTTGCACCAAGCTCTGAATTGGACCCACTTAGCTTGGTACACTCGATCAGAGGATTCTCTTCTGGGTCTAGCAATAGCCCTTGAAGCTCTCTTTGAAAATCCTCTCTTTCTGAGGAGATGCTCGACAGTCTGAAGGCCACTAGTCGAAGAGCGGACAAGTTGTGATGGAACCTCAGAAAGTGGGGCTGTCTGAGTAGATCCTTCCTTAACGGTAACTCTCTCGGAAAGTCCGTCAACAGCAGTAGTAGATCCGGAAACCATTCCCTGGCCGGCCAAAAGGGGGCTATCAGAGTCATCCTGACGTTCTGATGACCTCTGAACTTTGCCAGAACTAATCTTAGCATTTTGAAAGGTGGAAAGGCATACAGATCCAGATTTGACCAGTCCAGAAGCATGGCATCCACTGTAAACGCCTTCTCGTCTGGAACTGGGGAGCAATACAGTGGTAGACGAGCTGTCTTGTTTGTGGCGAAGAGATCCAAACTGAGGACATCCCCAAATCCCCAAAGCTTCTTGCATATTTGAGGATGTAACGTCCACTCTGGGGGAGAGGATTGTCCTCTCCTGCTGAGAATGTCCGCCTTTACATTCTTCGAGCCTTGAATAAATCTTGTGCTCAAGACAACCTTGTTCTCTTTCGCCCAAATGAGTAGGTCTCCCTCTATCTCGGCCGCCTCGCACAGAGGAAGAACGAGTGTGTCCCCCCCTGTTTTTTTATGTAAGAGAGAGCCGTGGTGTTGTCTGCTTGAACCAGCACTACTTTCCCTCTTACCTCTGTCTTGAAGTGCATTAGAGCCAAATGAATCGCCTTCAACTCTTTTAGATTTATGTGCCAACTTCTCTGATGAATCTACCAAAGTCCCGACACTTCCTTTCTCCCCAGAGTAGCTCCCCACCCTTTGTCCGATGCGTCTGACAAAAGCGTAAGGTTGGGGCTCAACTGGCTTAGAGACAAGCCTTCTTCTAGCCTTCCTTCTGATTTCCACCAAAGGAGGTCCTGTTTGATTCCTTCCGAGATGGGGAACACGAAGGAGTCTGGGAACTTCTTCCTTTGCCACTTCTGCTTCAAGTAAAATTGAAGTGGTCTCATGTTGAGCCTGCCCAGACTTACAAATTGCTCTATTGAAGCCAAGGTTCCTAAAAGGCTCATCCACTGATTCGCCGAGCAAGTTTGTCTGACAAGAAATTCGTCTATTTTGTTCAGGCAAGAGTCGATCCTTTGGAGAGACGGAAAAGCCTGAAAAAGAACTGAATTCAGTCTCACTCCTAAATAAACTATCTCCTGAGAAGGAGTGAGACATGACTTTTCCTTGTTTACTAACAAACCTAGGCTTTCCGTCAGCCTTAAAGTCTTTTGTAGGTCCTCCACACACTTCTGTCTGGACCTTGCCCTGAGAAGCCAATCGTCTAGATACATGGATATTCGTATCCCGTCTAGATGAAGCCACTTTGCTACTGACGACAGAACTCTGGTGAACACTTGTGGAGCTGTCGACAGGCCGAAGCAGAGGGCCCTGAACTGATAAATGCGGCCCTGGAACACGAATCTCAGGAATCTTCTCGATTCCGAATGAATCAGAATATGAAAATAAGCGTCCCGAAGGTCTATGGAAACCATCCAATCTCCAGGATGAAGTGCTGCTAATACCGATTGGGTCGTTTCCATAGAAAACTTCGTCTTCAGGACAAAGACGTTCAGGGCACTGACGTCCAACACCGGTCTCCAACCCCCCGTGGCCTTCTTTATCAGGAAAAGGCGATTGTAAAATCCTGGTTCCTGCGGAGAGTCCACTAACTCTATGGCTCTGCCAGTAAGGCGAGAACTTCTTGATGGAGGGCGGCAAATTTTTTTCGGAGTTCTCCGAGTAGGCTGACAAATTCACAGGAAATTCTGTGAGAGGGGGGTGCTTGATGAACGGAATGGTGTATCCTTCCTTCAGGACCTGGACCGTCCAAGGATCCGTTCCGAGATGAAACCAGGTCTGCCAGAAAAGGTGTAATCTGGCTCCTACTGCTGTGTGGAGGACTACGGGCCTATTTCTTGATGGAAGAGGGAGTGGTTTTAGAAGAGGCTCTACCTCTCCCACGAAACCTGGAGATAGATCGAACGGGAGCTCTCCCTCGAAATGGTTTAGGAGCTTCCGTGGAGGGAGCACTCCGAGAAGCAGAAAGAACCGGAGCTATCTTCCTGGGCTTCTTCACTGACTGTGATAAAAGATCCTGGGTCGCTTTCTGTGTTAAAGATTGAGCGATCTCGCTCACAATCTCTTGCGGAAAAAGGTGTTTCTTGTCCAAAGGAGAGAAGAGCAAGGCAGACTTCTGGTTCGATGAAACCCCTTTCGACAAGAATGAGCACCAAAGCTGTCTCTTCTTCAACACTCCAGAGGCGAAAATGGCAGCGAGCTCCGAAGCTCCATCACAGATGCCTTTATCGATACAATCCAGTACCGAGGCAAAATCCTTCAACTGCTCCTCCGAAAGTCCAAATGACTTGACTTTCCTGGCCAGCGAAGCAATGGCCCAATCCAGGAAGCTAACAACTTCGAAAACACGAAAAACACTCTTGCAAAGATGCTCCAGTTCATTTGTTGAAAAGACAATCTTAGCAGTATTAAGGGCTGCTCTGCGGGAAGAGTCCACGAGACTAGAAAAGTCTCCCTGAGCGGAGGCAGTCACACCCAGGGAAAAAACTTCTCCAGTGTCATACCAGACACGGCTCCTTGACGAAAGTCTCGAAGGGGGAAGACAAAAAACATTTTTCCCCTGTTCCCTCTTCTCCAAAAGCCAAGTGCTAACTTTCTTGATAGCTTTCTTAGCCGAAATCGAGAGGACGAGACGCGTGAACGAGGACGAGGAGTCAGGCTTACTGTCCTTTTTCCATTGCGAACTAGGAGAAACTGGAACGGAAGGCGCAAAAGAATCTCCAAAGTTGTCAACGAAGGATCGTAAAAGGAGTTTATACCCCGACAAATGCTTGTCTTTTTCTGTAAGTCCTTCTCCTTCTTCCTCCAAATCCGAAGCTTCCTTCGACGAAACTGGCGAACATTCCATCAGAAGAGGAATCCTGTTCGGCGAAGTCACACCCTGATGCGTCCGAGGAGGGTGTGAGAAAGCAGGAGAAGACGTCTGAGCCTGTACTGAGACGAATCCGGGCGGCTGAGCTGGCAGCTGCGTTGGCGGCTGAGCTGGCGGCTGAGCTGGCGCTCGAGCGAGAGCCTGACGTGGCACCATAGACGGAGTCAGAAAAGGAGTCCGACCAGGCGCCTGAAGTGGCGTCTGAAGAGGAGTCACATGGAGAGTCTGAGCCTGAAGAGGCGACTGCAAAGGAGCCTGCGAAGAGGACTGCGGAAGATGTAAGGCGGTCGGGAGCGCATTCGGGGACGAAAGAGACTTGCCAAAAAGATACTGCCTAACTTGGCATTCATCTGTTCAAACACCGAAGGTTGAGGATCCACCGACGTAGAAGGCGCGGGAGGCGTAGAAGGATGATCCACAAACACGTCTGGAGCCGCAGGAGTTATCGCTTGAGGAGGCTCTGGAGAAGGCTCCGAAGGTATGTGCGTGTTCGGCTTCTCCACTTCTATGAGAGAAGGGCGATAAATCGAAACCGCCGGAGAAAAAGCTTCAGGCTCCTCCCAAAAACTACAAGAAGGTTCGGCAGCCGCCACCTTCTTGTGAACCGCAGCAGGCGAAACATCGCGAGACCTTTTCAGCGGTCTAGAAGTCTTATTACGCCAACCTCTATAAGAGGAAACATCTGAACTAGAGTCGCTTGACGAAAAACACTTCCCCGCAACACCTTTCCAATGGTGAGCGACAGCATCCTGGGATACGGCTACAGGATTGCTTGAGGGGGCGGCTGCTCGGGAGCAGATCCCGCTCGCCTCCCTTCGGTTTTCGGCATGCCTCCTCCCAGGATCTGAGGAGTTTGACAGGGGCCTAGACCTAGGAGAACGAACGGGCCGAACAACCACCTCCTCCACTACACTTGCACTAAGTAATTTATCACACTTAACTACCACTTCTTGCACTGTCTCACCCATTTTCTGCATAGTGGTGAGGAAAGAGACAAATTTCGAGTCCATATCGGCTCGTAATACTGACACGGGATCAGGAGTTACAGATTCGAGGGTAGGAGCAACCACTACGGGGTTAATAGGAACAGGATTAACAGAATTCAGAGGAATATCCTGGCTACTCACTGACTTAGAAGAAGATCTCTGTGAAGCCTTTCTGATTCTATCTTTTTCTAACTTTCTCATATACTTTCCCAGTGCCTTCCACTCCTGAGATGTTAGAGACTTACATTCTTCACACGTATTCTCAAAAGAACATTCACGTCCCCTACAACTAACACAAGTAGAATGAGGATCAAGTGAAGCTTTAAGAAGTCTAGTCTTACACCCACTACTACACACCCTATACTGAACAGAGCTGGTGTCAGACATCGTGAAGAATTCAAAATAATTCCTAAAAAGGACAACAATATCAAAACCAAAATAACTATAGCGCTAGCAAAAAGAACAGTAAACTCAAGGTACATCACCAAAAGGAGAAAACCAAGATGATCAAATCCAAATTCCAACCAGCAGAGGAACCGTGTTACCGGTTCCGACGGCAGGAAACTTCTGATTTATTGTTGGAACGGTTCCCGGTACCCGGTAGAGGGCGGGAGTAGAGGGATCACCTGTCAAACCATTAGCGCTACCGCGAATTTCAAATTCTGCCGTGACGTCAGGAGACGACAGCTATATGTAACCACCGGGTAAGTTATATAAGTGAAACACTTGTTTCCACTCTCGAGCGCCTACTATGAGTAGGGTGCGAATCCAGAGTCAGGATCCTTTCAGGCTCTTGGCGCCTGTGAGGAGAGGCGCTTGAGCCTACTCTTCTGTGACTCCCAGGAGTAGGGCGCGAGTCTGAAAAGAGGCTCCTTTCAGGCTCTTGAAGCCTACGAGGAGAGGCGTAAGAGCCTACTCCTGAGCCTCTTCCAGGAGTAGGGCACGAATCCCTGGCAAGGCTCTTCTTAGGCTCTTGCTGCCTTTGAGGAGAGGCGCTTGCGCCTACTCTTGCTCGTCTTACAGGAGTAGGGCGCGAATCCAAGATTAGGCTCCTTTCAGGCTCTTGACGCCTGCTAGGAGATTGGTAAGCGTCCACTCTAGATACTCTTCCAGGAGTAGGGCGCGAACCCATGTTTAGGTTCTTTCCAAAGTCTTGGAACCTGCTAGGAAAGCCTATCACGAGCTACCGGTCTCGAGGAACGTAAAGGGCTTCTATTATCCAGGCGTCCTATCGAACGTTGGCGCATTCTAGAAAAGTCATTAAAATCTTTCGAAGGAGAGCCCTTTTCACTTCTATCCCTATGGGCAGAGCGTACCCTCTCTCGTTCCTTCCTTCCACTTGAAGAGGAGATCCTACTCCTAGGAGATCGTTCGACTGATACTAATCGATCACTACCTTCTCGCGTGAAGACTTTCTCCTTACTCCTACCAGGAGAGGATCTAGAGCCTACGTCTTGGCGCCTTGCGCTATGACTCTTCTTAGCATCCGAGCTTCTGTGCGGGGAATACAATCTTCCCTGTCTAGACGAAGCATAAAAGGAGTCGTCTACTCTCGGGGGAGAAGAGGTTCTTACTGGTGAAAAGCGTCTACTATACTCCTCCTTCCTACTAGGAGAAGGCCTCCTACAGAGCTCTTAACTGGAAGAGAGGCGTCCTTCCTGCGAGAAGGCTCCTTGCGCCTACTAGTCGAAAGAGAGCCTACTAAAGATGATAGATTCGCTTGAAGGTCCAACAGGAATTTCTTAGTAGAGGACCGAATCCCTTCTGGTGAAGATTCAGGAGACTTCATAACCTTCTTAGGTGAAGGAGAATACTCCGGAAAAGGCTCCGGGCTGGAGTCAAGAGCGCCTTCTCCTGACGGTTTCCAGGCTCTCTTGAGAGGGCGCGATTTGGAAGATGAGCTCCATCCACGCTTAGGTGAGGACGAATCTGAATCGGAAAAACACTTCCTTAGGAGGCTTTTCCTATAGCTCTCCAAAGCAGCCTGGGACGAGCCTACAGGATCTGCTGAAGGGACGCCTGACCATTGGGGATACTCTACATCCCCCTTGCGGCTTTCGACATTCCTCCTCCCTTGGGCATGGGAGTCTGAAAGAGGTCTAGGCCTAGGAGCGATGCGGAGTCGGTCAGACGCCCCCTCCACTGCACTGGGGACACTGCACACGTCACTACACACTTCACTCTTACCTTGGTCTATATCACGCAATTGCTGTTGCAAATTGCGAATTGACGCTTCCACAGCGGCTCTCTCGGCAGACGCATCTACGAGTTCGCTGCGGGGGGAAGGAGCTGAAACCAAAAAGGAAGATGGCGAAGCTACTGCAGGGTTAGAGATACTATCCTGTTCCACAGAACAGGATCTACTTGAACTTCTAGCCGAAGCTTTCCTAATCCTATCCTTCTCTAATTTTTTCACGTATGCAGTTAGATCTTTCCATTGCACTTCAGTTAAACTCTCGCATGCATCACATGTATCCTTAACTGAACAATCCCTTCCCCTACATTTTACACAAACAGTGTGAGGGTCCAAAGTAGCCTTAGGTAACCTCACCTTGCATCCTTCATTTATACATACTCTAAACAGAGTTCCAGGTGTTAAATCAGACATATTATCCAACTAAATCCAAAAAAACAGCGTATGCCAACAACCAAAGATCAAATACTTCCCAAATAATCCTCGGCGAAGCAAGCAAGAAATTCTATGCAGGAGCTACCAACAAAGTTGTTGTTAGCACAGGCGACAGAAAAAACCTGCCAGAAAATGGGAATGATTCCTATTACCGCCACCCAGCGGTGGTAGGGGGTGATCACCTGACCTACCTGTAGCGTGTGCCACGAGTTTTGAATTCTGTCGGACGTCAGAGACATTAGCTAAGTATATATCTGCCGGGTAAGTTGCATGTGTAAAAAGGTTAAATCGTGCTCTGCCGAATTAGAATCCATCCTAATACTGCCACATTGTAGTAAACAATATTAATCTAGGAAACCTCTGTAAGGATAGTAGGAATTCTGTGGTTAAACTCGGTATGTGCATATGCCGTACCTTTACTTAAGGAGAATTCTCTACTACATTCTTTCCTCGCCGAGGTAGAGAGAGAATGGAAATTTTCTAACTTCGTTCCTTTAGTCAATAAGACAAATCAGTGTTAAACGAAGGAGATCCTAAACAAGTAGCAAGGATCTAAGAGAACCATTCCCGTTTCCTATTACTTGGACTTAAGGCCGTAAAATGTGCCTCTATTACTGAAGGAGCCTCTAACCAAATAACGAGAGCTCCTACCAGTCTTATCCCCTTCCAAACAATTGCAAAGCCCTCCTTCTGAAACCGGTTTGCTGCAAATATCTATAGAAGAGGATGACTTATAGTCCTATAAATAGAAAATAACTATGAGAGGGAGAGTTGGCAGGACTCCCCCGACTCGCCAAACTCTCGTCATAACCAGGCAGCTAAGGTCTTGTACTTTGAAAGACCTGCACCCTCAATGACTTCTCTAGAGGGAGAGCCTCTTTTTACAAAGTGAATGCTTTAACAATAGCAGTCTCCTCCTGTCAGTTGAAGGTTGATCTGGCAAAGAAAGTTTCCCCGCAACAAACCCTTATGACAGATGAAGTTGCTCATGCGACCAGTATTCCCTGTCATGAGAAGTTTGTTCTTCTTAGAAACTTCCCACAATCACAGCCCATCCTGACACGGCGACGGCCGCCTGTGCGACATCTTGCCTCCCTGTCAGGAAAGAACTAATCTTGTGACAAATCTCAAAGAGGAGAGACTTGCTGAATTCTATCTCCAAACACTAAGAAGTTGGAAATCTTGGAGCCTGGCGCCTGGCTGGTGCCTCGCTCCTGGCTGGCGCCTATCGCCTGTATAAGGTCCCTCGCTCTAGTAGCTGGAGTCAATGAATCTCCATACTCTTCTAAAAGGAGAGAAGAAAGAACTTTATAATTTGAAAGCCCTTCTTTCTAAGAAACCTCGTCTTCCGAAATGTCCTCTAAGTTAAGAGGCTCGGAAGGAGAAGGCTCCTTTCTCCCGTCTGTCTCCTCCCTTGATTCCTTCCTCTCCGCAGAAGAAGCACTTCTAACCGGAGACGGGCATCTTGCCTAGAATACTCCTGGTGCCTGGGAGGAGTATCGTGCTCGGAATACTCCTGGCGATCAGAATACTCCTGGCGCCTAGCAGGAGTATCGCGTTCCGAATACTCCTGGCGCCCGGGAGGAGTATCATACTCGGAATACTCCTGGCGCCTGGCAGGAGTATCGCTTGCTAGGAGGAGTATCGTAATCGGAATACTGGAGCCTGGTAGGAGTATCGCGTTCCGAATACTCCTGGCGCCTGGGAGGAGTATCGTGTTCGGAATACTCCTGGCGCCTGGGAGGAGTATCGTGTTCGGATCTCCTGGCGCCTGGCAACATCTTGCGCCTTTGCCAGGAGAAGGCTAATTCTGCCAAAAACTAAAACGAGAAGTCTCGTCACTGACTTCTCTCCATAAGTCAATTCAGGATATCCCGTTTGGAGTATGAGTCTTTCCAAGACCTCCTTCGATCCGAAGGGGAAGGCTTCTGTCTGGGGAAGAGCCATCAAAAACTTTCTCGGATAAGAGTCAAGTCGACTCCTGCCTCC
>NC_061089.1:15716769-15759269 GCF_015104395.2 Macrobrachium nipponense
ACTCATCCATTCTTACGGTCACACCAGGACTCGATGCTGTTCAGCCTGCGAGGGTCTGGGTTCGCTACACAACGTGTTGAGCAGCCACCACGGGTCCCAGGGAAAAAGATCCAAGGACCTGTGGGCAATATCCCGAAGGTAGAAGGAGGGGCATGTGGTCTGGTTGGACCAGACCCCTGCCTCAGTACCTGCGCCACGGAGAAGTTCTTGCGGACAAGGCAGCATCTCCTTCTCATCGAAGGCGGTGAAGTCCATTAGGGAGGGGATTGTGAACGACTCGAACCAATCGTCCAGGGACCGAAAGGTTCTGAGTCTTCGCTGGACGAAGTTCGGTACGAAATCAAAAAAAGAGCGTCACGGATCCCCATCCCCTGGATGCTTGACTTCGCAGGAGAAGTCATGCAGTTCCTCAGAGGAAAAGAAGGGAATAGTCGCATGACCTATCCCTCTTCTCTACTTCGGTGATGTCCAGTACCCCATACTGGTCTGGTCCGTTTGCCACGAAGTCTCTCGCATCCTCCTATCCCCATGCAGCGAAGTTCTCGGTAGTGGATAGGACACCGACAGCTCCATGGTGGGTGTCGATGGTATGGGTACTGTGACAAGCTATTAAAACGAAGTAACGATTGCTCTGTAACAACCGAACTAAGTCAACAGCGTAGTTCGTAACTGACTCGGGCGCTCTGACAGTGACAGCTGCCGACTGACTGCGTTCGGTAGGAGGCAAGTTGTCCAAGCATCCGAGTAAGTCACGTGACCTTCGCCTTTAAAGGGTTATGCCGAGAGACCAAACAAATAATGTATTTGTTTGTCACCAATGCCGGACAGCGAGGTGATGATTCTCTTAAGGCATGTGTCCAACAGGCGAAAGTCAATTGCCTTCTAGAGACCGAGGTCCCTGAAGGCAAAACATCTCATAGTTGTTGAATCTCAGCTAAGGAGAAACAACACTATGTACCGTTGAAGACGAAGGTAGATATTGAATGCAACCTACGTCTTCACAGACGAATCGAGAGAAGGATTCTCAAGATTCATAACCTGTGCTTACAAATGACTGAAAACGCTAACCGCTATTTCATTGCTGTCCGGTGAGAAGTCGTAGTTGCAATGAAAGCGGGGCGTTCTTCAGTAATGAAAACACAGGGAGAGCTGCCTGAAGAACTGCTTTCTCATGGGCTGAACATTTGGAAGTAGAGCTGTCAGGTCGGAGAGTAGGCGATGTCTTATGACACATCTGTTAATTCGAGTTGAAGAGTGAACAATTGTACACCTACGAATACGAGATATTTTGAAGACAAACTCAGATGTCTGCAAAATCATTTGCATTATCGCAGTGCGATGCAGCGTGAGACTTGTACAGACTTCTGTTACCGTGCGGTAAACAGATGAAAGAGTCCAAGAGATATCTCTGTTGAAAATTCTCGCAATGTCGAAGGCGATGGAATCTAGCGTCACAGCAGTAGATGGTCCTTCATTATTGCGAGAATCCCCGTTAATCAGAGACCTAAGTCCATGATTGTTGGGCAGAGATACGGTTCGGTAGTCAATCAAAGCAGGGGAGAGAGAGACATAACTGACCGTCCATCTCGGAGGCCCAGCTGATACTGAGCTGCTATCAGGCAGTTCAATACGCAGTAGCTGAGCCTGGCCTCTCGCTGACTCGTCATCCTGAGTTGCCAGGTAATCCATTATTCCACGAAGGAATGCGTTCGGCTAGAGCCACCGAGCATAAAAGATATGCTCGAGCAATTATATTTAGGCGAAACGAATTTGAAATGGTGTTTGTCGTGACAAAACCATAAGTATATAAAATTGAAACTGAAAACTCCTGGGAGGTTGCAGGAAACCCCGAGTTTCAGTTCAATTAGAATACTTCTCATCTAAGTCGCAATCCGTAGATTAACTACGATATGCGCCTACCCCTCGGACAATTCAACTGCTTAGCAGAATCATGTCGCGAGGTTAATATACGTAGTATATTTGTAGGATTCTGAACAACGATCTTCCATCCTAAAATTCTTTCCTTCAAGAAAAACAAAACAATAAGGATTGGAGATCGACCACCTTCGATCTCTATCAAAGAGAGTGAAGGAGAAGTCTTCCTCAAAGGAAAGCTTCAATGGTGAACAGAATACTAAGACGATAGTTCAAGCCAAACTGGATATTCCCGTCCGTTCTTCTCTAATCCCGGTTGGTCGCCTACTGTGAGATAGTCTTCTTTCAGCAGCAGTCTTCTTCCCAATGCTAGAAATTCCAGGAACTCGAGCATAGGCGAGGTTCCCGATTATCGTGTAACATATCGGGGGATTCTCGTCTCGCTCACTTTGGACCGTGGTCTCGCCTAATGTTTTGGAGATCGTAAAAAAACTCGAACACACTGAATGCGCTAGAAATTCCGTAGAATTCTAAGCAGTCTGCGAAACCCCCACCGAATTCGTCAAACGATATCGGCTGGTGGTCCTCTCGATTCCTGTAGAAATCGAGAATGGGGCAGGATCCCTCCTCAAGGACCGGGGGCGTTACGTCAGGTAGGGACCCGGACCCGGACGAGGTCCCCCCGGTAGCGCAGTCCCCAACGTGGGATCCTACAGAGAAATCTGTGTAGGATCCCTCCCTTTCCCTCGTAGCCGTAAGGAGAGAGGGAATGGGGGAGGAATTGGATACTCGCTCGCCTTCCCAGTGGAACTAGCAGTTGGAGAAGAGTAGGAGCAGCCATCGCCTTGCGGCGATGGCCTCTAAGAGGTCTAAAAGAAAAACGTATCGTTCAGAGAAAACGTTTTCCCCCGAGGAGGGTTACGAACTCTCACTGTAGGTAAGGGTCTGCCCGCCACTGTGAACATCGTCTGGGTGGGGCTGATCGACACCTGACAGGAGAGAGCCGATACCGTCCTCGACTCATTCCAGTCCTCGTCGAGGTCGAAACCTCTCAGGAGGACCGAAGGAGTATTTAAATACGGTGTCCGAAGACACGTAGAAACGCCGCTGTCGCAGTAGAGGAGGTGGAAGTAGCTTGATCGACGGCCAGAACTGAGAGAGCCTTCTTGTCCGGAGACGAGAGACTCTGGTTCAAGACAGAATTGACAAGCTCCGATCGCGGCAGACCCACCGTCGGTTTGGGTTCCCTCTCGGGCCCCAAAACGACTCGAGCAGAGACGTGGGCTCTGCTGGTGGGAGCGGCAATCCTTCCCCGAGGTCGTTGCGCTGACGAAATCAGCGCCATAACCTCGACAAAGTTCCTCTGGATCTCGGAAGTCATAGCATCTTGCAGAGTAGGACCGTCAAGACCCTCGAAACAAGAGCATTCCGAGAACCTCCCCCTTAAGGAGGAGGAACTGCGATAGACCCCTCTCGGATTCCTCCTGCCACTTGCGCGTACGCCCTGGTCGGTCCGGAGATCGTACCTGGTACTTACGGCGTCGTGACGGATCGGCGGGTATGCCCCTCACATCACCCCACTGTGCCTCACTCTTCCTGGTGCAAAACCGAGGAAGTTGCAGGCACGGGAGAGGAAGACATGACGCTCCTCTTCGCTCGCTGGCAGAACCAGCGGGCTTGGAGGGCTGCAGGCGATCTCCACTTTGCAGGCCTAGTCGAGCCGTTCCAGGAAACGGCTGGACCGAGAACAGCGGCCCCGATTTGTGTGCAAGAGGAGCTGCTGCTGGTCCCCCTATCCGCCCGGTCCCTGTGGGAGCGGCGGTCAGGTGACTGCTAGGCTCGCTGTCGCGGTGAGACCGGTGAGCGTCCTCTCGGCGCGTCGAGCCGCCGGTACCAGCCGAGGCTGGCACCGACGGCCGCGGGGACCCCTTCCTCGCCTCAGCGCGTGGCTGGTCGAAGACCGTCACGTCAGCCCGAGCAGCCGGCTGGTCGCTGCGAGAGCGTCCGCTGGCCGGTGCGATGCAGCGGGAGACTAGTACAGACTTCTGTTACCGTGCGGTAAACAGAAAGATGAAAGAGTCCAAGAGATATCTCTGTTGAAAATTCTCGCAATGTCGAAGGCGATGAAATCGAGCGTCACAGCAGTAGATGGTCCTTCATTATTGCGAGAATCCTCGTTAATCAGAGACCTAAGTCCATGATTGTTGGGTAGAGATACGGTTCGGTAGTCAATCAAACCAGGGGAGAGAGAGACGTAACCGACCGTGCATCTCGGAGACCTAGCTGATACTGAGCTGCTATCAGGCAGTTCAATACGCAGTAGCTCTCGGTGACTCGTCATCCTGAGTTGCCAGGTAATCCCTTCCACGAAGGAATGCGTTCGGCTAGAACCATCGAGCATAAAGAATACGCTCGAGCAATTATATTTAAACGAAACGGATTTCGGTAAATACAAAAGCTGATTTGGTGTTGTCGTGACAATACCAAGTATCTAAAATCGAAACTGATAACTGCTGGGAGGTTGCAGGCAACCCCGAGTTGCAGTTCAATTAAGATACAATTCGTCTCGGTCACAAACCGTAGAGTTAACTACGGGATTTTCCTACCCCCCGGACAATTCAACTGTTAAAAGAATCATGTCGCGAGGGTAATATACGTAGTATATTTGTAGGTTCTGTACCACGACCTCCATCCTAAATTCTTTTCCCCTCGAGGAATGAGAATAAGGATTGGAGATCGACCGCCTTCGTTCTCTAGTCAAGAGAGTGAAGGAGAAGTCTTTCCCAAAGGAAAGCTTCAATGGTGGACAGAATACCGAAGACGATAGTTCAAGCCAAACTGGAAGTTCCCGTCCGTTCTTCTCTATTCCAGGTTAATCGCCTACTGTGAGATACTCCTCTTTCAGCAGCAGTCTTCCAAATGCTAGAAATTACAGGAATTCGAGCATAAGCGAGGTTCCCGATTATCGTGTAACAATTATCGGGGATTCTCGCTCACTTTGGACCGTGGTCTCGCCTAAGTGTTTGGAGATCGTAAAAAAACTCGAACACTCTGAGTGCGCTAGAAATTCCGTAGAATTCTAAGCACTCTGCGAAACCCCCACCGAATTCGTCAAACGATATCGGCTGGTGGTCCTCTCGATTCCCGTAGAAATCGAGAAAGGGGCAGGATCCCTCCTCAACGACCGGGGCTTACGTCAGGTAGGACCCGAAGGTCCCCCCGGTAGCGCAGCCCGTAACGTGGGATCCTACAGAGAAATCTCTGTAGTATCCCTCCCCTTTCCCTCGTAGCCGTAAGGAGAGAGGGAATGGGGGAGGAATTGGATACTGGCTCGCATTCCCAGCGGAACTAGCAGTTGGAGAAGAAAAGGAGCAGCCATCGCCTTATGGCGATGGCCTCTCAGAGCCTGGGAAAACGTATCGTCAGGAGAAAACGTTTTCCCGAGGAGGGTTACGAACTCATACTGTAGGTAAGGGTCTGCCGCCACTGTGAACGTCGTCTGGGTGGGGCTGATCGACACCTGACAGGAGAGAGCCGATACCGTCCTCCGACTCATTCCAGTCCTCGTCGAGGTCGAAACCTCTCAGGAGGACCGAAGGGGTATTCAAATACGGTGTCCGAAGACACGTAGAAACGCCTCTGTCGCAGTAGAGGAGGTGAAGTAGCTTGTTCGACCGGCCAGAACTGAGAGAGCCTTCTTGTCCGGAGACGAGAGACTACCTGGTTCAACACAGTCGGCAAGCTCCGATCGCGGCAGACCCACCGTCGATTTGGGTTCCCTCTCGGACCCCAAAACGACTCGAGCCGAATGAATGAATAATTAATAATTATCTGGCGTCGTGACTACCAGGATCATTGACGCCGAATGAAGCCATTTGGACAACCAATTTGGGAAAAATCCACACACAATCATAAAAACTCTTAAAATTCCGCATCAGTTATTGTACTATAGCTAGCGCAAAGATGCTACTTACGCATTAAACACCACCAAAGCTTAATTAATTATTATTATTATAAAATAAAAAGTTTAACCAGGCCATGCCACGGAGCTGACCTTCAGCTCCAATGGGGCTGGCCCAAAGGATTAGATAAAATGCAAGGTCAAGGCCAAAAGCCACGAGCTTGGACCAAACAGGTCTTATAGGATAATAAATAATGAATTAAGATTAAATAAAAATTGCCACAGAGGCAAAAGGCTTTCATACTTAGAACACAAACAGGCAATAAATACATTTATTCACGTTTCCATACATTCATTCTAAAAACCCAAAGCTAAAAACTACACACATACATGAAAGCGAAATACCTAAATTTCGTTAAAAACCTCTCGGTACGGCGAACGGCACTTCACAGCGGCTGTAGGCAAGACTGTTACCACGTGAGGCGAGTACACCAGGTGAGGAGGGACGTCGTCACCTGGAGTCGATATCGTTGTCGTGGTCACCACTCCATGGGTGACCGCAGCAGGCCCAGACATAGAACCGCCGCCCCTGGACACTAGGCACGCCCATACCTCACCAAGGTCCACCCTCGTGGCAATAGCACCTGCGGAAATAAAAAAAAAAAACAACAGTAGTAGTGATTATGGGGGGGGGGAAGTCCCCCTCGTGCGGGGGGGTGAGCCCCACACCGCCAACGATCGGAAGACCGAATACAATTGTACATCGGGCACCGAGCGCCCTCCCCCGCGCTCGACGGATCAGGCGAGGAGAAGAACCCAGATAACCTCCCCCCCGAAGGGAAGGGCCATCTGTGGAGCTGAGCGGGGGGGGAGGGGGGGGGGGGGGGGGATTCTCGTTCCCCACCCCCGCACAGCACCCATGTACCCAACAATAAAATAAGAGCCCGAGAGCAATCGTGCCCTCGGCACCGAATGCAAGGGCATAAGGATCCATTCCCTGACTGAGCGGAACTTGAACCAAAATAAATATTGATGCAATCAATAATAAAAGGAATAAAATGAAAAAGAATCTTGCATTACGATTCACTTCACAATGAATAAGGGCTCGGATCGAGCGCATTTGCGCCCTCGGTACCGAACGCAAGGGTAAAAGGATCCATTCCTGATTATGAAAGGAAACCTTGATCCATAATGAATTGATGCAATCAAAATATATATGAAAATGAAAAAGAATACTGCGCTTGCGATTTCACTTCATACAAAATAAAAAGGGGAAGGATCAATTCCTGGAAATAGCGGAAACATTGATCCAAGTAAATAATGCAATCTCAATAAAATATGAAAATGAAAAAGAACTGCACTTGCGATTTCACTTCATTCAAATAAAAAGGGGAAAGGATCAATTTCCGGGTAAGAGCGGAAACTGATCCAAAATGAGTATTGCTACAATCAAAAATGACAATTTGTCGAAAATTGCATTTTTCCTAACTATACAAACCTGAGGTCCTTTAACAATAGGAAGGTAACTAGCGGCAGCTGGGACGGTCCGTAAGCTTCGAACAGGGGAGAACGGTAGTTAACTGCTTGTCCGATCGTGCGCAGCGCCCGCGCGCCCGAGAGGTGAAGAATCACTTTTGCTTTAGGCCCATGCAAAAAAGTTGCAGAGTGAGGGGTGGCATGAGGTGGGACTATATGTAAAGGACCTCAGGTTTGTATAGTTAGGAAAAATGCAATTTTCGACAAATTGTCATTTGTTCCGATACGTAATACAAACCCTCGGTCCTTTAACAATAGGAAGACTCACTTATTGGTGGGAGGAATCTGAGTCTTTTTGGTGAACAGACTGGTGTTCGTCCAACCCTGGAGTGCCTCCCTGGTCGTAAGAGCAAAGGAGGGATCCAAACCTCTGTCCGATTGATCGGGGTGTGCACCGCAGGATCAATGGTCAGACCTCTGGGCCAAGTACTAAGAGAGAGGCAAGCGTATCTCTTCGTACCAGCAAGCAAGAACTTGTTCCTGTTTGCAAGAGACAATCATAAAATGATGGGTTTGTCTCAATTTGGCATCCACTTCCTCCCCCTTGTTGGAGGAAGTGGTGGATATTTACTCCTATCCCTACTGAAAGGGATAGGATGGTGCTCTATTGAGTAGCTCACCTGCATCTCGTCCTTACCCAGCAGGGTGACGACCGTGTCCCTCTACCCAAAGGTAGAGGGAAGAAAAAGATGGGAAGAGGAGCCAGTCACACTCTCATTCCTCATCCATTCTTACGGTCACACCAGGACTCGATGCTGTTCAGCCTGCGAGGGTCTGGGTTAACTACACAACGTGTTGAGCAACCACCACGGTTCCCAAGGAAAAAGATCCAAGGAACTGTGGGCAATATCCTGAAGGTAGAAGGAGGTGCATGCGGTCCGGTTGGACCAGGCGCCTGCCTTCATTACCTGCGCCACGGAGAAGTTCTTGCGGGAACGCGAGAGAATGATGAAGAGGCGTCCACACTCATCCTGGGTGTCGAGTTTCTTCAGACAGCTCCGTCGCACCTTCACAGGACAAAGCAGCATAGCCTTCGTATTGGAGGCGGTGACGTCCATTAGGGAGGGTATTGTGAAGGACTCGAACCCAATCGTCAGTTACGAAGGGTTCTGAGTCTTCGCTACGAAGATCGGTACGAAATCGAGCGTCACAAATCCCCATCCCTTTGTGCTTGACTTCTCAAGAGAAGTCATGCAGTTACCTAAGACGAAAAGAAGGGAATAGTCGTATGACCTATCCCTCTTCTCGACTTTGTTATGTACAGTACTCATACTGACAAGCTATTAAGACGAAGTAATGATTGCTCAAGGAACAACCGAACTAAGTCCACAGCATAGTTCGTAACTGACTCGGACGCTCTGACAGCTGCCGACTGACTGGTTCGGAATCAGTAGAGGCAAGTTGTCCAAGCATCCGGGTAAGTCACGTGACCTTCGCCCTTTAAAGAGTTATGCTGAGAGACCAAACAAATAAAATATTTGTTAGTCACCGATGCCGGACGGCGCGGCGATGATTCTCTTAATGCATAAGCTCAAAAGGCGAAAGTCAATTGCCTTCAAAAGACCGAGGTCCCTGATGGCAAGAAAATCTCATAGACGTTGAATCTCAGCTTAAGGAGAAACAACACTATGTGACGTTGAAGACGAAGGTAGGCAATGAATGCAACCTACGTCTTCCAGCTGAATCGAGAGAAGGAATCTCAAGATTCTAAACCTGTGCTTACAAATGACTGAAAACGCTAACCGCCATTTCATTGCTGTCCGTTGTGCAATGAAAGCGGGGCGTTCTTCAGTAATGAAACACAGGGGAGAGCCGCTTGAAGAACTGCTTCTCATGGGCTGAACGTTTGGAAGTAGAGCTGGCAGGTGGTGGGAGTAGGCGATGTCTTTCAATACATCTGCTAATCCGGGGTGAACAATGAACAATTGTACACCTCCGAATACAAGATATTTGAGGACAAACTCAGATTCCGCAAAAATCATTCGCATTATCGGGATACGATGCAGCAAGAGACTATTACAGAATTCTGTTACCGTGCGGTAAAACAGAAAGATGAGAGTCGAATAGATATCTCTGTTTAAAATTCTCGCAATACCGAAGACGATGAATACTAGCGTTTCTCAGCAGTAGATGGTCATTCATGTATGCGAGAATCCCCGTTAATCAGAGACTTAAGTCCGTGATTGTTGGGCAGAGATACGGTTGTTATTCAATCAAAGCAGGTGAGAAAGACATAAACAACCGTCTATCTCAAAGCGGCAGCTGATACTGAAATGCCTCGGGCAATTCAATACGCAGTAGCTGTCGCTGACTCGTCATCCTGAGTTGCCAAGTAATCCTTTCCACGAAGGAATGCGTTCGGCTAGAACCACCGAGCATAAAAAGATATGCTCGAGCAATTATATTTAAGCGAAACGAATTTCGGTAAATATAAAAGCTAAAATGGTGTTGTTGTGACAACACCATAAGTATATAAAATTGAAACTGGAAACTCCTGGGAGGTTGCAGGCAACCCGGGTTTTGCAGTTCAATTAGAATACTTTTCGTCTAAGTCGCAATCCGTAGAATAACCAGGATATGCGCCTACCCCTCGGACCATTCAACTGCTTAGCAGAATCATGTCCGCGAGGTTAATATACGTAGTATATTTGTAGGATTCTGAACAACGATCTCCATCCTAAATTCTTTCCTTCAAGAAAACAAAATAAGGATTGGAGATCGACCACCTTCGTTCTCTATTAAAGAGAGTGAAGGAGAAGTCTTCCTCGAAGGAAAGCTTCAATGGTGAACAGAATACTAAGACGATAGTTCCAGCCAACTGGATATCCCGTCCGTTCTTCTCTATTCCAGGTTGGTCGCCTACTGTGAGATAGTCTTCTTTCAGCAGCAGTCCTTCTTCCTAATGCTAGAAATTCCAGGAATTCGAGCATAGGCGAGGTTCCCGATTATCGTGTAACATATCGGGGATTCTCGTCTCGCTCACTTTGGACCGTGGTCTCGCCTAAGTGTTTGGAGATCGTAAGAAACTCTAAACACTCTGAATGCGCTAGAAATTCCGTAGAATTCTAAGCAGTCTGCGAAACCCCCACCGAATTCGTCAAACGATATCGGCTGGTGGTCCTCTCGATTCCCGTAGAAATCGAGAATGGGGCAGGATCCCTCCTCAACGACCGGGGCTTACGTCAGGTAGGACCCGAAGGTCCCCCCTGTTAGTCGCAGTCCCCCAACGTGGGATCCTACAGAGAAATCTCTGTAGGATCCTTCCCCTTTCCCTCGTAGCCGTAAGGAGAGAGGGAATGGGGGAGGAATTGGATACTCGCTCGCCTTCCAGTGGAACTAGCAGTTGGAGAAGAGTAGGAGCAGCCATCGCCTTGCGGCGATGGCCTCTCAGAGTCTGGGAAAACGTATCGTCAGGAGAAAACGTTTTTCCCGAGGAGGGTTACGAACTCTCACTGTAGGTAAGGGTCTGCCGCCACTGTGAACGTCGTCTGGGTGGGGCTGATCGACACCTGACAGGAGAGAGCCGATACCGTCCTCCGACTCATTCCAGTCCTCGTCGAGGTCGAAACCTCTCAGGGAGGACCGAAGGGAGTATTTAAATACGGTGTCCGAAGACACGTAGAAACGCCGCTGTAGCAGTAGAGGAGGTGGAAGTAGCTTGATCGACCGGCCAGAACTGAGAGAGCCTTCTTGTCCGGAGACGAGAGACTCTGGTTCAAGACAGAATCGGTAAGCTCCGATCGCGGCATACCACCGTCGGTTTGGGTTCCCTCTCGGGCCCCAAAACGACTCGAGCAGAGGACATGGGCTCTGCTGGTGGGAGCGGCGATCCTTCCACCCCCGGTCGTTGTGCTGACGAATCAGTGCAATAACCTGGGTAAAAAGTTACTCTGAATCTCGGAAGTTACAGCGTCTTGAGGAGTAGGGACCGTCCAGTCCCTCCAACAAGAGCAGCTCCCAGGACCCTCCTCCTTCAGAAGAAGGACAGCAACAGATCCCTGACGTTGCCTCCAATCACTTGCGCGTACGTCCTGGTTGGTCCTAAGACAACCTGGCACGTGCGGCGTCGTGACGGATCGTGAGCGGCGCATCTCTCACGATCACTCCTATATACCTAGCTCTTCCTGGCGTATGCCGAGGAAGTTGAAGGTATCGGAGAGACAGAACTGACGCTACCCCCTCTCCCCCTGACGGTCGCCTCAATCAATTGCGCGTACGTCCTGGTTGGTCCTAAGACCATACGTGGCACGTGCGGCGTCGTGACGGGATCGTGAGCGGCGCCTCTCCACGATCACTCCTAGCTACCTCGCTCTTTCCGGTGTAGCCCGAGGCAAGTTGAAGGTAGTGGAGAGACAGACCTGAGCTCAACCCCCCCCGCTCCGCTGGCAGGACCAGCGTACGTGGGGGGCTGCAGCCGATCACCAACCCGCGGTGGGGATCGATCTGCAGGCCTGGCCGTGCCGCTCACCTGTGGCGAGCGGCTCGACTGAGCACGTCGACCCCGGTCCCGTGCGTCAGACGAGCTGCTGCTGGTCACCGTATCCGCCCGGTCCCTGTGGGAGCGGCGGTCAGGTGACCTGCAGAGCTCGCTTTCGCCGTGAGACCGGTGAGCGTCCTCGCGGCACGTCAAACCGCTGGTACCAGCCGAGGCTGGGTACCGTCGGTCGAGGGGACCTGGGGGACCTCTTCCCAGCCTCAACCTAACCCGTGGCCGGTCAGAGACCGTCACGTCCACCCGAGGTACCGGCTGGTCGCTGCGAGAGCGGCCGCTGGCCTGGCGAGAGTCACCTGAGCGGCTCTCGACAGTCTTCTGCTCCGTGCCTCGGTCATGACGCTGAGCGAACTCAGGCGTCTTAACTTTGGCTGCACGGTCACCCACCCGAGGAGATCGTACACTCGGAACTTCTCGCGGACGAGAAAACCGAGCCGGTACCTGGCTTAGCAGCAGAGCTGCCAAGACCAGGCTGAGGGTGTACCAGCGGTAGCCAGCACACCCTTGGTCCCCGTCTTCTTCTTCTTCTCAGAAGGGGAGACGGGCCCCAGTTCCCGAAGGAACAGAGGACCAGCGAAGAACCCCCCCGTCACACCGGAATGTGACGAGCCCTTCGAAGTTCCCGAAGGAGTCTTCTTAGGGGGAAACAAACCCGGTTACCAGCTGGTCGCAAATGCGAGAGCGGCGCTGGCCTGGCGAGAGTCACCTGAGCGGTTCTCGCCAGCCTTCTGCTCCGTGCCGTGGTCTTGGCGCCGAGCGAACTCTGGCGCCGAAACTTTGGCTGCACGGTCTCCCGAGGGATCTTATCTCCGCGGAGCGTACACTCGGGATCTCCCGCGAACGAGAGACCAGCCGGAACCTGGCGTAGCGGCATCGACCGCTAGCACCAGGCGGGAGGAAGTACCAGAGCTAACCGATACTCCTCTGGTCCCCGTCTATCTCTTCCTTACGGAAGGGGGGGAGACGGGCCCCGCTCCCGAAGGAGCAGGAGGACCAGCAGAAGGACCCCCCGTCCCACCGAGGTGGGACGGGCCCTTAGAAGTTCCCGAAGGAGACGTTCGGTTAGGGGGGGAGGCAGCCTTCTTCTTCGTTCGGCTTATGGCCTTAGAAGTTCGAAGGGAAGAAGGCAGCAACAGCACGAAGATGACACCTTCCTCTTCTCGTCAGTCACGCAGGACAGTCGTCAGGTCCTCCATCCAGCCGAGTCGGGCCTATTGCCGAAGCAACACGGCCCGACTGCACCTGTCCGGAAGGACCTGGACTGGGGAAGACACCATCCAGGGCAGGACCAGCATGGACAGGCGCCAGGAACCAGGAGCGACAGGAACAGCAACCAGCTCAGGAGCGGCAGGAACAGCGGCAGCGGTAAACACAGAAGGGACAGCCAAGCCAGTAGCGGGAACCACATCAGCGACAGGTACGGCAGGCCCAGCCATCGCCTCGTAGAATCATCGGCAGCCAGCGTGGTACTGGCGGCCGGGTCCAGGGCGAGCTGCTGGACAGCGGAAGTCTGGGGCAGGCAACACGAAGAAAACACAGGCGGCGGCGGCATACCCCTCCTCGGTACGGCGGCGACCGGGCCCTAGAAGCGGCAGACGCGTCACCGACACAGCATGGGGAGTGTAGACCAGCGGGGGGAAGCAGCATAAGCGGCCGTGAGGTTGTAGTGGAGACCACTCCAAGGTCAACCGCCCCAGAACCTCCCGCTAGACTCTGCAGCAGATCGTGGATGCTAGGCACGCCCTGCAGCCGCAGTGGTCCATACCTGTCCAAGGTCGTCTTCCCACGGCTGTAGCAACCTGCCGGTAGCACAGCAACAGATTAGTAAGAGGGGTTCCCTCACGCACGGGGGGGGGAGGGGACATGCCCCCCACCCCGAACGGAAGGAAGACCCCAAAAAACAAAAATACGAGGAAGCTGCAGCGGGGGGGCAGGAAAGAAGACGAAGAATCGGATACCAAGGGAGTCGCGGGAGAGCTTTCCGACGACTTCCTGGCAGACCTTCGCTTCCCCTACCCCCGCACAGCAGTGAAAAGTAATATGAAAATGAAACAGAATACTGCACTGCGATTCACTTCATAGAACTTAAAGAGGGAAAAATCAATTCCGGTAAGAGCGGAAACTTGATCCATAATAATATGATGCTATCATAAATATATATGAAAATGAACAATACTGCACTTGCTATTTTCACTTTCACAGCAATAAATCGTAAGGATTAATTCCCGGGTAAGAGCGGAAATTGATCCAAAATTAAATTTGATGCAATTAATAAATGAAAATGAAAAGAAAACTGCATTGCGAATCCACTTTCATTGCATTCTATTCATACAAAATAAGAGGCTCTTGCCGAGCGCAATCAAGCTCTCGGCAACGAACGCACAGGGCAAAAATATAATGAAAAAGAGTACTTACATCTTTCAATTACACACTTTCGCCCAAAATACATGACTCGGCGTGAGTGCGCCCGCCCTCGGCACCGAGACATAATTCAAGGGTTCAATTCATGAAAAGAGCGGAAATCGCCGTCTCTACGGCGATAGCTCCATGTTGATTCATAATTAAGTAATGAAAATGAAAACAGTGTACTTACAGTTTCATTTTCAAGTCAAACCAAACCATTAGTAGAAAACACAATATAAACAAAGCATACGACGATGAAGCGGGCAGAGAGCGATGACGAACACGTCCTTCACACCCGCGGCCGAAAGCAAAAGTGATTCTTCACCTCTCGGGCGCGCGGGCGCGCACGATCGGACAAGCAGTTAACTACCGTTCTCCCCTTGTTCGAAGCTTACGACCGTCCCAGCTGCCGCTAGTTACCTTCCTATGTTAAAGGACCGGAGGGTTTGTATTACGTATCGGAACAATAAATATATGAAAATGAAAAAGAATACTGTACTTGCGATTCCACTTCCATACAGAATAAGTTTTCGTGCCGAGCGCATTCGCTCGGCAACGAGCATACAGGTCAAAAAAATATAAATGAAAAGGGCACTTACTTACGATTTTCATCTACACATTTCCAACCAAAATATAAGCTCGGAGCGAGCGCTCTCCCGCCCTCGGCACCGAGCATACACAATACGAGGATCATTTCTGGGAAAAATGAATTCCCGCACTTATGCCCTTCAGTCCCGGCACTCGGGTAATCGGAGGGCGTGGAGAAACCAAGATCCTTTAATTCACAATTGAATTCAATGGAAATAAATATGAAATGATTGTACTTACAATTCAGTTTCACTATATAAATAGAAAAAGAAAAACACAACCATGCGAAAGCAACGACGATGAAGCGGGCAGAGAGCGATGATACACGTCTACACGCCAGCAGGCCGAAAGCAAAAGTGGTTTGTTTACCTCCCAGTCGCGCGCGCCTGTCGGACAAGCAGTTAACTACCGAACCCCTTGTTCGAAAGCTTACGACCTATCCAGCTGCCGCTAGTACCTTCCTATTGTAAAAGGACCGAAGGTTTGTATGCCGTGTCGGAACAAAAAGCGGGCAGAAAGCGAAGATAAACACGTCTATCCACCAGCAGGGCGAAAGCAAAAGTGGTTCTTCACCTCCCAGTCGCACGGCGCGCGCACTGTCGGACAAGCAGTTAACTACTGAACCCCTTGTTTGAAAGCTTACGACCTATCCAGCTGCCGCTAGTAACCTTCCTATTGTAAAAGGACCGAAAGGTTTGTATCCCGTGTCGGAACAACAGTTGTTTACTTAAAAACATCCTGGTAAGGGACCGTGTTCCGATTGTTGTGATTAAAGTACCCCAGCGTCTGTGGGTACAAGTGGTGTGTGGATTTATCACAGGAAATGGGAAGTCTGTTGACACAAGCGACTCCGTAAACATCGAGATGGCGTCAATCTTCTAAAAAAAAAAAGCATAAGTAAAAATTTCGAAAGCGTTTTGGTGAGATTTCCACTGCCGTGGACACCCTTTTCACTACCCTCTGTTTAAATTTTAAAATTTGGCCTTAATGTCTAACTTTGGAGAAAATACTTACTTCGAAAGGAGAGTAGAGGTCTTTAGCTCCGTTTCTCACCAACAAGAAGTTGCGACTGATGCCCATCTCCAGTGTCAGGACGCGTTATAATGTACTTTTTCGGAGGGTGGCATGCATTGGACGTACATGGCCTGCTGCAGGCCATGCGGTGTTTTACCCTAATTGTAAGTAAAAATTTCGAAAGCGTTTTGGTGAGATTTCCACTGCCGTGGACAACCCTTTTTTTAACCTACCCTCTTGCTTTAAAATCTTAAAATTTGGCCTTAATTTCTAACTTTGGAGAAAATACTTACTTCGAAAGGAAATTAGAGGTCTTTAGCTCCGTTTCTCACCAACGACAAGTCGCGACTGATGCCCATCTCCGGTGTCAGGACGCGTTATAAGTACTTTTTCGGAGGGTGGCATGCTATGATCGTCGTTGAGTTGATCCAGGCCATGTGGTGTTTTACCCTAGGTAATACATACACTACTTGGTTTATTTTTCCCATGGTAGGGCAAACAACCACTCAGAATTTAAATTAAGAACAATTACGCTAGCCTAACCTACACTTACCCTAGTCCCAGCCTACACTTGGCTAGCCCTACGGCAAGGGAGACTAGGCTCACTGGAAGCTAGCTACTAATACAGGACTTAAAAGAACGTTCTAATTCCAAAAAATAATTACTTAAATTTGAGTCAGAATCGAGTTACTTTTTCAATAACGAATATTTTCAAATTAATCATCATAAATCTGTAAAATATTGATGTTTTACTATTTATTTAAAAAATTATCAAAGTGCACGCTTCGTCGTCGTCTTCTACCAAAACAGTTGTTTACTCGGTGAGGGAAAGTTTTCCGATTGTTGTGATGAAAGTGCCCCAGCGTCTGTGGGTACAAGTGGTGTGCGGATTTATCACAGGAAATGGTTAGTTTACTGACACAAGCGACTCCGTAAACATCGAGATGGCGTCAATCTTCTAAAAATTTCGAGTTTTAAGTAAAAATGTTGAACGGGTTTTGGTGAGATTTGCACTACCTATGTTGGACACCCTTTTCACTACCCTCTGTTTAATGCTTTAAATTTGGCCTTAATTTCTAACTTTGGAGAAAATACTTAGTACTTCGAAAGGAGAGTAGAGGTCTTTAGCTCCGTTTCTCACCAACAACAAGTCGGGACTGATGCCCATCTCCGATGTCAGGACGCGTTATAATGTACTTTTTTTGGGATTGTTCACGCTGATCGTACATGGTCCAATCTGTACCCTGCGGTTTTTTACCCTAGTAGGTAGACCGAAGGTACATTAGCATTAGGCTGCGTAAAACTACCGCTGTAGTACTTACTGACATCTGATCTTCCAGCATCCAAACTACGGCTTAATAAAGACCTTTTCGCTCCAGTAGCGGGTCGAGACCCGTAGTAATTAGGGTTAGCCGGTTTCCTTTTGTTCACCGTTGGTCCACTACTAGGCTCAGAGGGAACAATAACAGGCTTCGCCTCTTCGTCTTCAGTCTTAACTGTTACAACCTCAGCTGTATCTGGAGGTTTTCCATTTGCGTCCTCATCTTTCACTGCCTGCAAGGAACCTTGTCCCTCCCCTTCTGTATTCATTTCAGATAGACGTCTCTTGAAGCTTCCTTCTACACATAAACACAGGTTGAAGTTTGGTTGTCAACGTTCCACGCTGAGGCAGCAAACAGCTTTACAGTGAGCAACATTTTACTTCTACAAGAAAATCGAGGAAAATTGGTTTAAATATCATGATGATAATGACCACACCTATCAATAAATCACTATAAACTTCACTGTGATGAAAATGTTCATAAAAACGTTTATATATTACTCATATATAATACGTAAGGAAGGCAAATTCAATGTTGTGTGTGACAATTCTGTATGCTAGCTAACATTGGCTAAACATGAGCCGATTCACAAGAAGAGGGTGCATCGTACTTTGTAACTGCACCTCTGATTTACCGGAATTCCATCAAGCGCTTACTTTTCCCCTTTTTATCCAAAATTTCATATAATTAATATCTACTTAGTTCATTATTTACTTGATATGACACATATTTTGTTTTTTACTACGTCTTCAATGGCAATTTGTAGAGATCTTCCTCTTTTCTACTCCCAGGACCAATCTCAACATTAATGGCGATTTGCCTACCATGCTGTTGTTCCTTGGATCCTAGACCTATAAATAGATGTGTTGGAAGTTTTGCTTAGTATGCTATTGACTAGGGCTTCCTAACCACATTGAAACAGAGCTGTGCTGCGTTATTCTTTTATGGCCATCCGGCTTAATCTTGCAACGTATTTTCTTTATAAGCCTTTGGGGGAGTACAGCCGTAAATGCACCTCATGTTGTGGCCCTTAACTTTTTATCCAAAATTTCATATAATTAATATCTACTTAGTTCATTATTTACTTGATATGACACATATTTTGTTTTTTACTACGTCTTCAATGGCAATTTGTAGAGATCTTCCTCTTTTCTACTCCCAGGACCAATCTCAACATTAATGGCGATTTGCCTACCATGCTGTTGTTCCTTGGATCCTAGACCTATAAATAGATGTGTTGGAAGTTTTGCTTAGTATGCTATTGACTAGGGCTTCCTAACCACATTGAAACAGAGCTGTGCTGCGTTATTCTTCTATGGCCATCCGGCTTAATCTTGCAACGTATTTTCTTTATAAGCCTTTGGGGGAGTACAGCCGTAAATGCACCTCATGTTGTGGCCCTTAATAAGAGTGTTTGAAGGATCTCCCATTGGTCTCTAACTGCACCCATTGTTTACCCGTTTGTTTTACCCCCATCCCGACTTCCTCTCTTTAATATGGCTGTCCAGCTTCTCTAACTGCTATTTCTCATTACAATTGTAGGGTTTTCTTCTAGTTCCACCTTCAGATCTGTGTGCTTCATCTCGTTTATTTTCTGGATCTCTTGTTCTTGTTGTCTAACCACTACAGCTCCTTCTTTTCACTAGCCTAAGTGCTGAATGGTTCAAATTGAGGTCCAATGTGAGCCCGTCCAAAAATAAAACCGGAAAACGATCATCATTATGCATCTAATATAAGGAGCCCATAAAAACACCAAAATATAGAAAGTAAGTACTATATTTCAGACTGCTGCTGTCTCTCTCTTCAGGTAGGTAATGATTTGATTCATTACCTACCTGAAGAGAAAGACAGCAGTCTCTGAAACATAGTACTTACTTTCCTCTACAGAATTTTTTATCTTGTCTGTAGCAGTATCAGCAAAGGTTACATGGCTTCTCTCTACACTGAATCCATATTCAAGAGTGTGCCAGTTAACAGAACTATTAACTACATCATCTGAAAGGTGTACAAAGATGACTCCCTATCTCTTATCAGCATCCCAAAGGATGCCATGGAGGCTCTTCTTGGCATTTGTCACATAAAGGTCCACTTCATATGCCCAGTGGGTAAGATGTATTAACAGATGAGTAGTATTGCAATGGGCTTCCCCTTAGTTGTTCTCTTTGCAAACTTTTCCATTGGTTGCATTGAAGAAGTCTTACAGGAAATTTAAACCCCACATATACTACCAATATGTCAATTACACATCTTTGAACACTGCTGACGATCAAGCCTCCTCATGTCTTGAGGACACTTTTGGAGAGAGGAGTGATAATGACCAGCTCCTCCTATTGGTTGTCTTGAATCTCCGTACCAGTTCCATAGAAACTACCTACGTAGATTCAAGTCAAAGCCATTCATGAGCCTTTCTGGTACCTTTTGCACTCTTAATGCCCTTTACATTAATTGTCTCAGTACTGTGCCAAATGCCCTTTCAAGATATACAATTATATAGCGTAATCTCATCCTCTTTGAGTGGTACTTTTCCTACAGGTGTTGTTGGCTTCTCTGGAATGAAGCCAACAGAAATTTACTGATGTGAACGGTTTTTCTTAGCCTTCGGCACTGCACCTCATAACTTCTAATTGCTTGTAAGATGGAAGATGACTGGATGGATGGGCATCCACTGTTCAACCAGCATATCATCTAGTAAGAACTGCAGCTCTATTTGCAGAGCTAAAGGACAGGAAATGAAAAACTATAAATATTAAAACAAATTGTATTTTCTATACTGTACAAGTAAACAAATATTCATCACAGTTGCAAGTGAAACATTAAATAGTTATATATTCTGCAAAGCAAAATAAACAATTATACGGTATAATCCTTCTCACTATGTTCTAGATAATTTGACAAAGATATCTAATCCTAGCAGGCAAATGCACTGACTTCTATCATACAGTATTAGATGCTTCACTTCCAATGAAAACTTGAAAAACATAACTCCACATTGAAAATAGGAAGGTATGATTATTCTACAAAAATTGAAGTCATGCCGAGGTAATATTATCCTATCGAGATACAAGCCATTCTGTAAAAGCAGAGTTACATTTCTTAGCAGAGGATCTGATCTGAACACAGAAACTCCCTTGATGCAAGGGAGGTCATCATTCATCATCATCATTGAAATTTCATTAAGGTTGTTGGTAGAATAAAATTCTTTTTCTTCATCATAGTCATTTACAACTTGATACAATCCTCTCTTTGCAGGGTGTTAAGTGTAATCTTTTACAGCTCTTCAAAGCTAATAATCTTTCTAACCTGAAAGTGTCACACTTCCCAAACCTAATTTACAGCCCTTGGGAGGTTTAGTCAACTTTTATGAAAAATTACACAAATATATCCAAAAAATACTTTAATTACAAATTTAACACACAATTTACATGCTCAGAAAATTGTCCTCTTCAACACTGTTTCCTTTTGTAGTTTAGCATAAAACAAACCCAGCTTCCATCTACGGAAGATAATTCTATCTCACACTAGCTTGTGGTTTAAAATGTTTAAATATGACACAGATTCTCAAAATACGAAATCTCTGATCTAGCCCTACTAGATTTTAATGAAGATTAACACAGCTACTGATCCTATGCATAAATCTTATGTCATACCTTAAAAAAAAGGACTTTACAGCGGTTAATGCTGCGGCATTCCATTGTCAGCTGATAAAAGCTTCTTTGTAAGTGTCCCCTAACTGACACCCAACATCAATTTTAAATAGTAGATGTTAGTTTCTTACACATAATTTAAGAGATTTCAGAAGAGGAAAGGAATTTTAAGTTCTAAATATTCATGCACCTGTACTATTTCCTTCCTAACCATAGCACCAAAAAAACTATGCATTTGTTGCCTTACCATTGTCAAAATTTCTCAGATCATAGCATGGAAATACTATAAAAATTCCTAAAATAATATTGAACCAAAATAGAAAAAATATATATAATCCTCAACTCAATCAAATATACAACTACAAAACCTTGAATTTTGTGCCCAGTAAACACATTTGAAAAAAAAAACACTCATCACTAACAATAACAACTGAATCTGCAGTGAAATGCATCCTTTCTGTATTTACATTTACACTAAAAGTATATTAAACCACTTATGTTAACATCATGGCTACTTAAATTTTCAGTTCAAGTATACAAGTAACATCTCCTTTCATAGTACAGATTAAAATCCTTCTCACAATGCTTCACCACCATCATCAAAGTGCAGATTATGCTGTAATCAGATACTACTACTCACTACTTTTCTTGTGGCAAGAGACTGACCGAATGTGATTTTAAGAGCTTCATTGTGACAAAATACTTCTATATAAAAAAAAATGTTAATTCAGAATTCCAAAAAGAAGAATAAAATCTGACTTATCTAATTGAAGACAGAAGAAAAACCATCATTTCCAAAACCTTTTCATCTTGAAATTTACATATCTGTAAAACCATCAATGAATGTGACTGAGCAATGAATAATGTAACATACATTTTGAAGGAAAAACAAAAACACTAGTTCAGCATTTTTTAGCTATTTTCAGGCTTAACATCAGGTCTAATAATGGGAGCTAACAAATTCAAATTCTGATGATGGATACAAATCTAGAGTTCTGGTGTTTCCTTAATTCATCAGTGTAACAATGTCCAGATACTGGTGTCCAGAACTAAATAATAATGCTAAACTGCTTTTCTTCTCAAAATTAATCCAATTCTGAAGCTTCATGATAGAGCCAAATTTATGTGCAAACTAATGCATATCATACATTAGTGGAGGTATAATAACAGTACAGTGCATACTTAAACAGTTTAATTTCTGTGTAAAAAAAGACTACAGGCAGTCCCCAGGTTACGACGGTGTCGGCTTACGACGTTCCGAGGTTACGACGCTTGTCAATAGACGTTATTTCCAGGGTTACGACGCCTACAACGCTCATCTGGGAGATGAAATATGACACCAAAAATGCAAAATAATAAATATTTGAAGGTTCTTTTGATGAAAAATGCCATAAGAATGCAGTTTACATAGTTTTCAATGCACCCAAAGCATTAAAAGTAAGGTTTTCTTAGGATTTTTGACGATGTTCCTGCTTACGACGCTTCTCAAGAATGGAACCCCCGTCGTAACCCGGGGACCGCCTGTATTAGGTTGGTTCATAGTATATTTCAAAGAAAATTTTCCTGCTTTCCCTGATAAATTTACTTGCTCCCAGAACTAGTGTATAGGAATACCAAAGAAACTGAGTTAATGCTATGTTTCACAGTTACAGTACCAACCTATTAACATAAAGTGGTATACCCTTAATTGTTCCTGCATATACAAAAATAATTTACCATAACAAAAAGGTAATGAGAAGGAAGCAAATTATCAAAGAATTCTCTACCAACAAATTGGTCTGTAAATCTTTATACCTTAAAATTTCTCCTTACATGGTCCACTTGAAACATGAGCCAGTTTACAGACTTGGTCACCCCAATTTTACAGGTAAAACATATTCTGTAATCAAAAGTTCTGAAAAAGGAAGAAAGAGTAATAGCTGCCTTTACATGAACAGAAACTTAAATTACAGAATCTGGCAGAATCCTGTGTTCTGGGATAATTTTGCCCTCTCTTTAACTCTTATTCCTTATTTGCGCTGGGCATTGTTGTAAACTTAACAATACTGAAAAGCGGAAGCACATGTAAATACATTCCATGTCTTTTTTTTTTAGTTTTACATTTCATGTTCATCTCATATCACAATCATCATTCAAGCATACAATATAAAATTTTCTTATTCACTTATTCAGTCATTTTTCATTCCAAAACTTTCCCAGTTGGAAGAAGAAAACATCTTTGGTTCACAAACATTGCTTAACATTAAAACTTCTATGAAGCATGAATAATCATAATCATTAATATAAAACAATAATTAAATCTTTCCAAAAACAAGTATTATATGAAGAGAGAATTCTATTCAAACCAAGGAAAAGAGAATATTTAGTATATTACAATACAATTTACTTATGTTACATATATCTTAAGTTACATGGCATTTATATCCTACCAACCAACACTCATGTTTTAGCTTTACACAAGTTCTGATTATTCAAAAGGAAATGAGGATATAATCAGATAAGGATATAACATACCAATACTGTAAAAAATTACTTTTTGTAGTAAACTTCATATTTTAGTATTGATCTTGTTGCATAATGACTACACTGCACAGGTCTGCATACTTGAAAGGGATATTAAGACTGACAAAAATTTTAATGATCCATGGACTAATACCATCATTAATATGTATGGAGAATAGTATGGAGGGAGACATATATGGCAAAGCAACAAACGTCTAATTCACTGTACATCCAATCTCAGATTTTTTTTCACATGCCTAAGCAGTGGTCCCATCAAAATAATCTACAATAATTGTAATTATCTGCCTAAGGTTGGATATAAACTGACAACCTTCTGCATCAAATGAACAATGCATTAATGCACTGAGCCACCAGAAACAAATAACACACACCAGATGAATGGCTTTATACAATTGGGCTATATTCCTTGATAAACCATGACTAGCAGAAACACTACATTTAGCCAGAACATCGTTAGTTATGGAATACAGTTCTTTACTTCAACTTTTCAAATGGTGTAATATTATTTATACATTGTATCATTTATGTTCAGAAAGTACCAAATTTATAAAGATTTCTTGCTATTAACAGTATCACCTCTTACACCTGTGTAGAGCTCCATAACACATTCACATATACTGTATGTATATGTATGTATGTGCATATATATATATACGTATATATATATATATATATATATATATATATATATATATATATATATATATATATATATATGTATATATATATATAAAACATCAACTTACTTGAATGTGTGTAGTACTTCCTGAAGTGCTTTAAAATAAAATACTGAATCAAGCACTGCACTGGAGGTATTTGTTATTACTGTTTCATGTTCAGTAATACATCATCCAAATCAAATTTGGTAATCTCTTAGGTTTGTAAATTTGTAGTTCTCTGAGTTTCTACCAGTGCAGGTACAGAACTTCCTGTGGGTTTGCATCACTACTTGATGATGCATAGACCCACATGAATATAAAGTGAATTAGGGTTTTTTTTTATATTACTATGTAGTTCTCCAGCTATATTGCAATTTGGAATATTTCCCCTGTACACTTTCAATGGAGTTTACATTTGCTACTTATTCACAAAAGCTGCTATATTTCAGTAGTATTATAGGAGTTGAATATGATAAAGTTCAAAGCTCCTGGAGCTCAGTGGTAGAGCAATGCCATGTAGTACTATACAGCAGAGTTCTTGGCTTTAAATCCCACTCATGCTATAAATAAGAACTTTAATGCTGGATTTCATCTAGAATATGCTAATGCATCACAAGTAAAATGAAATTCCCGAGTATCCATCTTGACCAGTTTGGCTTTATTTTCCTATGATATCTTTAAGCGGACTGATGCATAGTGGTTGATAGATACAACATAGATGCTGGAGTGACAGTACAAATAAATATGCAGACATTAGGGAAAATATTCCCATCTGAAGATATAAATAAATTAAAGAAGAAGGAGCACAAAACTCATTAGCACCATTTACAATCCTTGTTTACTTAAGCTAGTGGGCTCACCAGATTTGTAAATGGATCACTGACCTCTGTCACTAATGAATTTACTGTTTCTCTCTTTTTTTTTTCTATTAAACAGTGGTAACTATCTCTTCCACAGTCTGTATCCTTGTTTCTCCTATCACTCTAACTCATATTTGTTGAATTCTACCACAATGTACCAGTAACTTTTGAAAATGTCTTAGAAAACTCAAGGTAAATCCGGTCAGCAAATATCCCAGTGTTTCATTTTTCCCTGAGGCTCATCTGCATATACGTACATATATATATTATGTTTTCTGGTGATTTCAAGTGTGCGTCTGTGTTTGTATGTATGAGCAATGTACTCATATGTACTGGGTGTGTGTGTGTGTGTGAATAGTGCTCTGCACAAACCTTTGTTTATGTGTTCAAATTCTTCATGGCAGCACCAGCACAAGAAACATTAGAAAGGCATTATTCGTGAAGGTTGGAAATGGACTAGAATAACAGATGCTCACTAATAACTACAGTATTTACATTATTGTACAGCTCTATGATACGGTGGTCAACCAAGCAGTGTTGAATGCAGCACAGTGGATTGCTTACTATTTTCACATCACTGTAAGAGTTGCTTGTAGTAAGTCTAAAGTTCTGGGTACTTACCTTCTATTCTATAACAACTACAATAGCCTCCTTAAGTTGAAGTACACCTCTTCATTTTAGGTAACAATCTTACAGCCTTTTTCATTAGAGAAAAATAACAATCTTTTTGTCTTTCTGTGCATGTTTCAAGCTTGTATCTTAAAGGAGCAGCCCTGGCCAGCAGTGCATAACTACTGTACAATAACTAAAACTTTTTACAAAGAAGTGAGTCATGTGTGTACCACTTTAACAACTGCTTCTGTGCTAAAACATATACACCTCTATGTATACGTACTTCAAATATATACTGAAAACACTATACACCTGGTATAGAGTTCACATCTTTACTCAGCTTTTAATTATGAATGTGCTGTATCTTCATCGAATGTACCAAAATCTTCACTATTACAGTCGACTGAGGTTGCTTTTGAATACTTATTTCAAAATTTTCAGAACTACTCAGACTGCACTTCAGTCATGTAATCAAAAAGAGTTCATTTCATTTATAAAGTTAATGTCACCAATTGCAATGTGGTCAGTTCATCCAAGACTAAATAAAAATGGCTTTGGGTAACTTCCACATCAGCAATAATGGCAGCAACTTCTCTGTAGCAGTGTTACTGTATATAATGGTCTCCCACTATCTGAGGTAAAAGCAGTCTGTAATCAGCATTATCACATCAAGCAGTCTCTTAGGCTGCTATCACTGAGTGACATCAATAGGCATCACAATTGAATTTCATGTCACCAACTAATATACAAAAGTTCACTTCATTCTTGTCATGGGAATATGGGCAGGGGATTTATGCATGACACCACAGCCAGCAATACACAAACAACGAAAGATTCTTAATGACTTTCCCAACTTGAAAATGGAACACTAGGAAGTGATTCTCACTGTTTTTCACCTATAGAGAAAGAAAGCGACTACAACTGAAAATTTAAAAAAAATGCATTTTAAAAGGAATGCTTCAACTTCACTCATAGGAAAATTTCCCTAACACATGTGTCTTCAAGAGAAATAATTCTTCCAGAGCCACATAGATTCTGTTGTTGTAACTGCTGAGTTTCAAGAAAGCTCACTTAAAAACTACAGTATTCCAAATGTCATATTCAGAACAAAATTTCCTGAAAGTAGAGAAACACAGCATTAATGTACATGAAGTAAATTATAAGCACTGAATTTTATTTCAGTATACACAACTCTGATGCACTTTATGTAGTTAACAATTTTACCTCTGTATGGGAATTCACCCATGAATTAGATATATCACTTACTTAAATTTCAAATTAACTTAAAAAATCTTTAAATCAAAACTAACAGCATGTTCTAGTATCCCCAAAATATGTTCCACACACTTGCAAGTACATACAGTATTTTAGTGATACACTGATAACTGCGTTTGATTGTGTTCTGTAATGATACACTGATAACTGCGTTTGATTGTGTTCTGAAATGTTTTGATAGAAAATAGGCTCCCAAGAAGTTCAACTATATTTAAGTCTTCATGGGTAACTTACACAAAACAAAATTTATATGAAATTTATAAGAAATTTAATACCACTCATAATCAATCCTAGATACAGTTTAGCCCAGCACAAAGTTTATAGGTCAAGTTCATCTAAAATACTAGACAGGTAGAGCAGGTTGCTGGCAAAAATGAGCAATCTGCAGCCTTGCAACAGCAAAGACTATGACTTGCCAAAACAGCAATGAAAAGTATTCACACAAATAAAAAGGCATCAAGCTCTCTGAGCAGTTATCAAGCTGAAAAAATGTAGGTTCTGATTTGCCAGCATGGTGGTCAATTTACTTAGGTTTGAAATCAGTGGCTTTTGGGCTCTAGGGAGTTACGTCTATGTACTCTAAAACATCAAGTGCCGGGGAATTCTGGGACTATTTGTCAAGGTGGAGGTAGCAAACTTTACTTAAAAAAAAAAAAAAAAACAGGCAGCAGGCACACTAGAAAAGACTGAAGTAGTACAGTACTTCGTTTGACGATATTATCTGAAAGACTGATGATTCTCTAGAAAAGTCATGGCATTTTGTCTGCATTCATCTGGAAATGGTCCTTACATGCAGTATATCTAAGAAAATATGACTCTATGCTGGCTCACCAGTTACCTACTTTGACAACATTTTGTTGGACATAGTAAGGGGACTCAATCTTTAGTGGGTACCTAAATATGTATATGTAATCAGGAATGTCTTAAATAAATGCTAGAAAGTGCAAGATACAAAAAAAATGTGGGCAAGTGTGAAATTAGATGATATAAAGGAGTAATTAATGTGTAGAAAAGATACTTAACTCACATCCATGTCCAAATATTAGGATTTATTGGCTACAAAAGTCCATCTCTGGGAGAGAATAGTTTTGTCACAACGTTCTGAAACCAACCCTGCCACCTTTTCTCTGACACTATCAATACAGAGATTATGCCCTTCTGACTTGATCATGCGGTCACCATCTGTGCGAACCCATCTCTGAAATAAAAAAAAAGGATTTACATTGACCTGTAAAAAGCAAAGCTAATCAAATAATGGAAAATTATACTAGATGCAACTTAAGGACAAATTTCTTGTAATTCTACATTTCACTTAGTATACAATAAGAATGGATGTAATATTCACATACCTGAAGATCATTATTTTGACAGGGTTCCAAGATAAGAGTCACACCAGCCCTTGGTTCTGGGAGAGTCAAACAGAGTTCGCTGTGTTTGATCAACTGGTCCTTGGTTATTGACCACTCCTGAAATGAAAAGATGAATCAACAACATATATATAGATCATTACCTCTCAAAAAAACTACTTAAAAGAGAACACCTTAGGTATACACAAATGTACACATACACATGCTTAGTATGTACTAGTGACTCAGGTACATGAGAAATAATAAGTTCTTCCTTACCTGGTTGCCACCTGTGCCATGGCATGCATAAAGGCCTATGCTGCCTTCAGCTCTGTGGCCTAAGGTATCCATACACTTGAGTCCTTGCTTGAAGACGCCGAAGGTAGAATGAGCTGCATCAGGGACCTTCAATTCTGGGTATACATTATCCATGTACCATTTGAAATTGTGACACTTAAGCTGTTTCCGCAGTTCAATACGACTCTGGATACTGTCAAAGAGATATTGAAAATTATGAAACCGAAGCATTACTTTTTGAGACATATTTAATTTCATGGCAGCTAAAGCTTGAATTGTCTTTTCCTGCACTGTATTTTCTAACCAGATACTTTTATTACTGTATTTCTTACTGTCTTTTATGAAATATGTTGTTGTACAATGCCATTATGATGTAATATTACGCTACAAAAGAAAGCATGTATCTTACTTTCCATAATTGACACTTTTGGCAAGAGGAACGGCCGAGTAGTAATATTTCTTGTAATCATCCATCCAAACCTCTGCTGCTCTACGTGTGTTTCGAGCAAAGACATTGCCCGATCCACCAGGGAACGTATAAGGATGCTGCTTCCGGAATACGTGACCAACTCTTGAGCAGGGGACGATCTCCAAGCTGCCTCCACACTGCCACACCCGGAATGATATTTCTTGAAAAGAAAGGAGACACTGTAAGTTGAAATACGTAATAAAAAAGAGACTAGATGTTTGATGTAAATGATATGGTCTGTCCAAAGCTCTTTGGAATTGGTTGATTTGCTTATGCAATATGGCTTCTCACCAATTATCAATTTTATAAAGTTATTTAGAAATAATAGCCAAACAAGAAGCTCAAAAGGGTGAAGCCAAATAGTGACTGCAAGAAATCTTACAAGCTCCCGATTTTTCTATTTTTCACATACAAATCTTTGGGAAAAAAATAAATACCATTTGCTTCATTCAAAGAATAAAATATGTTTTGCAAATCTGGCATGTCCCTAAAATAACTCACCAAGATTTTCACCACCCCAAATATCCATAGCCATGTCGTATTTCCCGAGCTCCTCGAAGTATGATTTATCAATCATAAATAAACCTCCAGCAATCATTGGTGTCCTGTAATGCGAAACATGCGTAAAACACGTTACCAAAAAACGATGAAAAAATGACCAGAATGCATATTTTGTTTAATGACAGATAAAAGAAATACCTATCCAATCACGTAAAGCATTATCCTCCAAAGTTCCACAACAAAGGTCTGATACAATTCACATTCGTTTCACATTTGTACCATTTTCAATACCCACACAGAGATACGTAATACATACTGATAGTGTTAAGGGGGACATCAAGTTTTAAACAGATATCTAAAGAAATTCTTGGTGGCAACATATTCTGTCTATTTCTTACACATTAATTCTGGTTTTAGTGTAATTTTATATAGTACTATTATATAGATATATATATATATATATATATATATATATATATATGTATATATATATGTATATACATATATATATATATATATATATATATATATATATATATATATAAAATAATACTATATAATTACACTGAAACCAGAATTAATGTGTAAGATATAGACAGAATATGTTGCCACCAAGAATTATATATATATATATATATATATATATATATATATATCTATATATATATATATATATATATACGTATATAATATGGGATTGGCTCCAAAGTGAAAGAAAACTCAAGGTTACAGCTATGTTTATACTTTAATACTTTAAGGACTAAATTATCTTTGAACTCCCTGTACAGAGAATTAACACAAAATTAGCCACTTTAACCACCTAAACAGAGGGCTCATTAGCAGCACATCAAACCCGTACATATACATTGCACTATTCAAAACTTTTTTGCTAAAATTCACAAGTGCCCTGAGTATTGAGGCCTCTTCTTTTTATTGCCTTTTTTATGACCCTCCATTCTTTCCACATTTGTCATCTTCTGCTGTTCTTACGCCACATATACTATGCAAGCAGTTTATCTCAACAACTTCAGCCGTTATAATTAGTTGGAATTGAACGTCTACACTTCACTTAAATCCCAGACACGATTCCTTAAGTAAACCACACCTCTGCAAGATCTTTCCATTTGCTTTTGAAACTCAAATTCTTATGTGATAAAGCTAAGCTGCTTGATTTTATTTTCATCTTAGTGTTTTAAATGTACTCGATCAGTTCGGCTACAGTACTTCAAGAATTCTTTTGATAGTCTTACTAAACTGTTGAGAGTACTTAAAATCTCATCAAATAAAATAAATTTTATCAAATTACTCATGGCTCATAACAGAATGCATATGAAACTATTTATGTCCATTCGAGAATATCTGCAATTAAATACAAAATCCCAGTCAATATTTTCCAATTTTATCTTCCAGACAAATTCTGACGATTGTTGGAATTGAATGACCTAGTTACACAAAAAACATTATCATAAAATAACTATTATTTCATAATTTTACCCGTTTCGTAACGTTTTCCAACTCATCAGAACTTTGTCAACAATCCAAGCTATCATGACACAATATCAAAATCCCACAGACTTATAGGGAAACGTCACGTAGTAAGACTGATGAACAGTCAGAACCCCACGACTGATTACTACTTTATAATTTGCCAGTTCAAGCTAATCTGACATAAAAATCCGACCCCTAAGACTGACAGGGAAACGTCACGTAGTAAGACTGATGTTAGTTAGAACAAACGATCGACTCTCTCTTACTTTATCACTTGCGTTGGATCCTTCTGCCTCTTCTTCTTCTCGTCACTCGATAGGTATTCCCACTTGAAGACCAGATTCCAGTCAAAGCCGCCGCGCAGGTCCGCCGAGGCTCCTATGTACTGGAAGGTGTCCATGCTGATCACATCTATGATCGGACACACAACGCGGGTCCGGTCCTGCCAAAATACACAGGGATGAAATAATTCATAATGGAGGATTGTGGGTACACGACAAGAAGTCTTTAAGCTATATTTTCAAGTCGTGAATATTAATATGACAACTGTGAAAAAGGTTTCTGAAATGAACTGATTTCTTTGGTTTATAAGCTTCTAAATTGATAGATTCATTCAGAGTATTGTCATGATTTCTTACCAAAATCTAGAGAGAAATAATTATATCAGTCAATTGTATTTTCAATATGAATGATTTTGTAAGGGATGCTTGTCTCATCGCAAGAACAATATTTCGATTTTTTTTAGATTATTGAAAGGTGTAACAAACTACTCACTCTGTATATTTGTAAAATACTTTACTAAATATTCAAATCTTATAAAAAAATATATATATATGTAAATCTCAAAATATGTATTACCCAGCAAAAGACAAATCGAATAGAAATGAACTTATAAATAATTCTATTATCAAAATTAGTGGAAAGAAAAGTAGTGTTCTTAGTAATTCAGCTGAAGAATCTTTATAAAGAATTTCTGAGTCAGCTGAAATGTTATAAACATTGAATGAAGAAATTACTTTGCTTATCAGTGTCGATGACAACAGTTGTTACGAATAGAGTTTACATTAAAAATTAAGAAGACATTGAATCTGATCAATACTATTTAATTTTCTCTTGGTAAAATTACCCCATTTCACCAAACTTTAAATGTGAAGTGTTTTCCGCGGCCAGTTGTCACACTTCACTGTTAGAGTTTGGTGAAATGAGTTCGTTTTACCGAGCGAAAATTAAACAGTATTGGTCAGATTCAATGTCTTCTTAATTTCTACTGTAAGATCAAGTCGTAACAACTGTTGTCATCGACGCTGATAAGCAAAGTAATTTCTTCATAAAATGTTTATATTTCAGCTGACTCAGAAATTCTTTATAAAGATTCTTCAGCCGTAATACTAAGAACACTACTTTTCTTTCCACTAATTTTAATAATAGAATGATTTATAAATTCATTTCTATTCGATATGTCTTTTGCTGGGTAATATATATTTTTTATAAGATTTACATATTTAGTCAAGTATTTTACAAATATACAGAGTGAGTAGTTTGTTACACCTTTCAATAAGTAAAAGAAAATCAAAATATTGTTTTACGATGAGACAAGCATCCCTTACAAAATCATTTATACTGAAAATACAATTGAATGATATAATTATTTATCTCTAGATTTTGATAAGAAATCATGACAATACTCTGGATAAATCTATCAATTTAGAAGCATATAAACCAAGAAGCCATGGCAATACTCTGAATAAATCATGGAGTAAAAAAAGAAAAAAGAAAAAGCCAACAGGGCAATCAAAGTTCCCAGGCCTCACCTCAGACACCCTTTCCAGCATCGGCTCCAGCCAGTGTTGGTTGCATTCGCAATGCGAATCCAGGAAGGTGAGAATGGGGGCCGTTGCGGCGTCCGAACCGCGCACACGGGATCGCATCAAACCTGCCGGGAGGAGAGCAACGTCGAATCAATGGCAGGCAAGCAGAGAGAAACGGCCATTATTCCTCGCTGTGCCGTATGCAAATCAGGCGCCGGCCCAGGCACCGCACGCCCCCCATATAAATATGAAGAGGCGTTTGGGGCTGTTTCTCATCAGCTTAAATCTACGGCACGAGAAGATGCTAGTCTCTCTCTCTCTCTCTCTCTCTCTCTCTCTCTCTCTATATATATATATATAGATATATATATATATTATATATATAATATATATATATAATATATAATATACATATAAATATATATATAATGTATTATGTATGTATGTGTGCGTGTGAGAATTTGCAGAACATAACTTAGTTCGAAAGTGGCTCAGAATCACGAGTGTCGTTTCCATGACCATTTAATAAATTTGTGGACGGGGCGATGCTGCGAGAGGTCTGAGAAAGGAAATTAGATTTAAATGAAAAGCTATAGGGATATAATAAAAATTTAAAAATGAACCGTGAATCGAACGGAGGACGGTTGATGTTTACTGATGATCATACAGTGCGATGTGGGTCAAAAAGAAATCGCCAACACAACTGAGATTTTGCAGATGGTTGATATTTCTAGTAAATGTAATCATCAAGAGTAAGGTTCTGATGATAGTAACTGGTAAAATAGATGATGGAGCCGAGGAAAATGGAAAAATTGAAGCAGTTGCTTCAGATCAGTATTTGCGAGTATAGGTAACGGATGATGGTAAGATGAATGAAAGAAGAGGTTACATAATACGCAGTGTAAAAAAAAAAATAAATAAATAAAAAAAAGAATGGGCGTAAAAAAAGAAGAAAATTTATCGTAAGGGAAAGAGTGAAACATATTACACTAAACTTCTGTTTGTCATTTCCCTGTGGTATTCGCTTAAATTATATATATATATCTATATATATATTATATATATATATATATAAGTGGATACCACAGGAAAACGATAGGCAGAAATGCAAGCCCTTTCGTCCTTATTAAGATATTGTCGAAGAACGAATGAAATGCAGCTGGAAAGAAAATTACCAGGAAAGCAGAAGGATAAAAAATACCAGATGGTTAATTGTCAAAAGGGTAAAAATCAAAGAGATAATCTAGGATTATCGGATATATATACATACAAACACACACACATAATCTTATGCTTTGAGACAGTCTCGTATTGATGATGCATTGCTATAGAAGAAAAAAAAAATCTCCCTAGTTACGGAAAATTCCACGATTCACTTCCTGCCCATCACCAGAAGCCAGAAGCGAACAAGCAAACTTTCTGGAGGTAATTCTATTTCGAAACTCCCGGCCTTTCATTAGTAACCTCCTCGGGGTCTTTTTACGGTGGCAAGTTGAGCCCAGGAAGAGCAAATAGTGAAAACGCCACCACCAGGACTGCGAATTCAATACAAAAAAAGAAGGATTAAATGAACGCGTAAAATGAGAAGACGTGAGAGGTTTTATTTCTCCCAGTATGCCGGACTATATCTCAAGCTCGTGATAGACTTATCGATATCAAAGACCGGTCGATTTATTAACATTAGGTGGATGATTGCTATGAATTTATCAAGGGTTCCTGAATTCCTGATTATCATCATTTATTCATCAACCTGCACATTCATATGACATCAAATCAATCTTGTGATAGATATAGATCAATATCAAACAATGACAGATTTATTAACCATTCAGTCGATTGCCATGAATTTATTTAAAGTTCCTGAGCTATTTATTATTATCATTATTTATTCAAACAAGTCGAAAAGGTTACTTCCTTAAAAAAAACCCGAGGATAAATCTAGGAAATTACATATCAATACAAAAAGCGAAAATGTAAACAAACTTAATACGAAAACCTGTCAATTGGAATACAGAGAAAAATGCGATACTGTAACTAGAAAGCGTCCCTGAGGCTCTTGCTACAAAGAGCTTTTAAAGCCTTTCCTCAGTAATTGGATTTTGATTGAAGTAGATTTACTGCTAAAACTGAACTGCAAAAAATTTCTCCAACATGAACATTATACACTAATCTACTAATGCATGTCTGTCACACAGCACAGAGAGGGACCTCGGATGCATTTTTCACTTGATTTTTGGAGAGAGAGAGAGAGAGAGAGAGAGAGAGAGAGAGAGAGAGAGAGAGAGAAACGACCTCGCTTCGGTCACCATATTGGAAATAAATATTGCCAATAAAATGAGAGACTGAATAACCACTGTTCTGATACACCGACACCCGACTGAACTTTTACAGAACGAAATCTCATCGCCTTCAGGTTTTCACTCACCCTTGTTGATGCTATCATTTTCTCCGTCCTTTTTTTCTTATCAGGGAACCTTAAACGTAGGATTCATTCAGTTTTCGCAATACGTTTTGGCCAAAGGGAGGCTGCGCTATGAATGTTCTTAAATAAGAAGAACAGGGAAGTAAAATTGTAGCAATCACATTACTACTACTACTACTACTATACAGTTACTTTAGTCATCAGCCTCAGCCTCACCAAAACTTGCCAATATCCTACATTATCATTAACAGATAGGAAACAGTAAATGGACTACACTATACTCCTGCCTTATGGCCAAGTGTGGCTTAGTCTGTCAATCCTACGATGATGCCAAGAACGTTCACTGTTATCGTCTTCTCCGATACTGAAATGAGGGAAAAATATCGCTGGGCTCTTTAGAAAAGTACACTACGAAAAAAAGTAGACAATACGTCGTTTAGTCTACAAGAAAATTCACAAAAAAGGAAGAAAGAAAGAAAATAAACAACTAACAAAGTAACATTGTGGGAAAAGGCTACCGACAGATGGCGTTGAGTGCTTCTTTCATTCAGCTTTCTTCATGAGCTCAACAACCCGTCCTCCACATCGGTGGCCTTGCCTTTGTACATTTATTTCGGTTGTCAACAACCTGATTGTTACCGCTGAATACCCGGTATGCCTATTAAATTAGGTTTACATTTGCTTAGCAAATTATGGGAACCATTAGTCTACAGGTAAAAGCGGGACACACACACACACACACACACACACACACACACACACACACACACACACACTATGCCATTACAACGATTCAAATTTTAATTGAAATGAGAATTATTTTTTTTTCTGTTCGAATTCGAGTAGTGTTGCCATAACATAAACATCATGAACAAAAAAAAAAAAAAAAAAAAAAAACAATGGTGGCAACAAAAAGACGATTAAAATAAAAAAAAAATAGCTTTTTTGACCTCCAGTTCAATGACAAACTCAGATGGACGACAAGAATCATATGATTTGGAGATTCGGTTTTTAGTTAATTCTAGAAACACCAATTATATTTTTTGTTTAATGCACTCATATAATAACATTTAAAATCATCTCGTCGTTCCTTTCAGGCCTCATCGTGAATCTACAAACGTACGAGCAAGAGACCTGAGAACAAAAACAAGTCCCCTAAGTTACAGCAGAAACTGCAAAAAGGAAATGCCTCTAACTTACCTTCACGCTGACTGTTCCTTATGACTCGAACTTTCTGGATCTTTGCGAGTTCTGCCCCGTCGAGAGCTGCAACAAAAAGAGAAGAGCAAGTGAGTTTCTCGTGACGGACGGATGGATGAATGGATAGATTTTGTTGGACAATTGCTAGATGGATGGCTGGACGGATTGACAGACAGATGGATGGATGAACGGATAGATGGATGGATGGGCGGATAGATAGATGAATGGATGCACGAACAGATGGATGGATAGATGAACGGATAAATGGATGGATGGCGGATAGATAGCTAGAGATGGAAGGATGAACGGATAAATGGATGGGTGGAAGGATAGACAGATGAACGAATAGATGGATGGATAAATGAACGGATAGATGGATGGGTGGGGCGATGGATGGATAAATGAGCAAATAGATGGATAGATGTATAGATGAATGTATGGCTGGATGGATGGAATTTATACATATTATACAATAATGCCTGTAAAAACAGCATAAAGTCCTATTTGCACTACCATTTCCTTTGTGAATAAGGACTACGTAAAACCGAAAAACAATCGATCCACTAATAAATATATTTCACTTACTAATTAGTTCATCTATTATTACTCTCGCTGTCTCTGTCTCATAAAATATCGATGCACTAAGTAAAGTACAAAGAGAGAGAGAGAGAGAGAGAGAGAGAGAGAGAGAGAGAGAGAGAATCGTTAAAGACATTGCTACCAACAAAGACGGTCAACAAAGCCGACAAATAATTTATCATATCCTTCTTCTATTTCTTGCTTATTCTTCTTCTTCTTTAGTCGTCTTCCCAGAAAGGGAATAAGTAATTCGAACAATTTATTATAATGTCCTAGTTTCACCATTATTTCCTTAAACATAAATAAATAAATAAATAAATAAATAAATAAATAAATAAATAAATAAATAAATAAATAAATAAATAAATACATAAATAAATAAATAAATAAATAAATACATAAACCTGCATTAACGTATAACAACGATTTGTAATACCCTTTTGGATGCGACGAAGCTCATTTTACCAAAAATTAAATTCGAGTTTCGTAAAAGTTGTGATTTTACAATAAAGCCTACTAATACTTCCTCCCATTCTTCGCCGAACTTGACCACAAGAACGAGGTAAGACAACCAAAACAGTCAAAACCCACTGACTGAATGATTTATATCTACGAGCCAGCGTCACCCTAATTATTATAATCGCCGACGCAGAAGCAGCCCACGACGACCTCTTAACCGGCCTTCGCTACACGTTAAGTTCCCGTCCGAAAATCACCGTCTATCAATCAGTTTATTGCCCCCTCGCCTTCATTATCAATGACAATAATGACGACGAAGATTTATGGCCGAGCTTTCAATCATAACCTTCTCGATAATGGCCAATCTCTCATGATCCTCAACGGGAGGCTTATTAACCATAAGTCTCGGTTCCTGGCCATCGCCTCCTTCATTCAGGCATTTTCTCCGAGGCAGGGGAGGAGGAGGAGGAGGAGGAGGAGGAGGAGGAGGAGGAGGAGGTCTGTGGATGGTCGCCTTCGGGGTCAGTCGGGTCCTTTCCACCCAATCATGGAGCGACGTGAATTATGACAAGTGTCGTTCATTATAATTGCATTTATATCTCTACTCATTCAAAAACAGAGCCTTTGATCTACTACCTGCCTATGTATCATCATAATTATCATGGGTAGCATTATTGGAATAATCACAATATTGATTAGGCCTCACATTAGTGCTTCTGTTTGCAATTTTTTTCTTACTCTATTAATTTCATTTTCTACTTGTACTAAACACACGTCTAGCTTATTCATATATGTTGCATTTACATTACATAGTGTGGTGTGACATAAAAAAAAAATACGTATAAGTAACGAGATGACAGAGAAATAGGCGCTGTAGCTACTAAGCACTGCTTTACTTCAGTCCATTACCTGGATACACGAAGGGGACTTTTCAGTGTCATGGTATTTTGAAAACTAGGCAGTGGTGTTTTTACGGGCTGCTCCAGGAGCAAGAGTCCGTGCCAGCTAAAAAAAGAAAAAATAAAAAGAAGAAGAAGAAGAAGAAGAAGAAGAAGAAAGGCTGTATCTACGACGCATTTTTGAAAAATATATAACAAGAGTGATTATACGAAACGTGGGTTGGAAGTACCTTAGAATTATACAAATGATTAGCATGATTCATAGACTCGTGAGATGAATTACACGAGTGGGCGTTCTTGACCTTTATGTATTTTCGATTACAACGATTCCGCTTCATTTTGATAAAGCAATAGCGCGTTCGTCTTAGCAACAATACACTCTAGAATAATACTAGCCGTACCAAAAGTCACAAACGAGAGAGAGAGAGAGAGAGAGAGAGAGAGAGAGAGAGAGAGAGAGAGAGAGAGAAAACTCATTTGTGATTTACGTTAGCCCTTGTGAAACTATACAGAAATATTAAGTACTGAAGATCTTTAAATGTTTGCAATATCAAATAACGAACTAAAGGACACGGCCCTAACAGAATTGAATTGATTTGAAGTGAATAAAGAACTTAGGCCAAAGACCGAGCACTGGTACCTATAAGGTCATTCAGCGTTGTAACGGAAAATGACAGTAAAAGGGTTGGAAGGTGTAACAGGAGGAAAACCTCACAGTTGTTGCATATGAATAAGTTGTTAAGGGAGGGTGGAAAGTAAGATGGAAGAAGAATATGAAAGGAAGTACAGTAAAAAGGATTGACAGGGGTTGCAGCTAGGGGCCGAAGGCACGCTACATAGAACCTCAAATAATACCTACAGTGCACCGCAGGAGGTTCGCTGACGGCATTATCCCCCTACGGAGATCCCCAACAGAGAACGAACCACTTGAGATATATTAAAATATGAACCAACCTTCTCTCTGGTCACTTTTCAGGCACTGCAAGGGAACTTGCGGAATCACCATTATTATTATTATTATTATTATTATTATTATTATTATTATTATTATTATTATTATTATATTAGTAGTAGTAGTAGTAGTAGTAGTAGTAGTAGTAGTTGTAAATATCATCCTTTTCATCGCACTACTCACACAACAATTTCTGTCGTAACTATTAGTCAGCTTGCGACCATCTGTCAAAAGACGGCGGGACTTTCAGTCTGAGGAATGCAGACACCAAGTTTTGGAAATTCCTCCAGTAACCACAACTTTAGTTTCAGCCCATTTTTCCCCCACCTCGGAATTTCACACATGCAATCTGCTTCAATCATGCAACCTCTCTCTCTCTCTCTCTCTCTCTCTCTCTCTCTCTCTCTCTCTCTCTCTCTCTCATGCGAAATTATAACATTCTTATTCAGTGGATAAATGGATACAAATAAAAAAAATTATAAGGAAAAGTATTGTTGGGAATAACGAGAAACCTACAAAAAACAAACAAAATTCAGTATTCTCTCTCTCTCTCTCTCTCTCTCTCTCTCTCTCTCTCCGTATTCTACAGTATTCTGTGTCCATCAAAATATGTACCAGAATTGAAAGGTTCAACTAACCTGCGTAAAATGTGATGCTCTAAAAACAACCAAACAAAAAATGTCGGAACCCCTCTCTCTCTCTCTCTCTCTCTCTCTCTCTCTCTCTCTCTCTCTCTCTCTCTCTCTCTCTCATCCCCCAGCATTTTCTTAGACGTTCTATTTTAATTTCTTTGTGAATAAGGCCTTATAGCCGAATGGATCTGGTATGCTGCTCCGAGTGAGTGAGGTTATCCAAGCGAGGGGGAGACGAGATGCATATGCTATATTTTCCCAAGAATTATTTCCGCTCTGTACATCATCTAAGAAACGAAACGCTTCTCTTTGTTTGTTCCTGGGAAGAATTTCCCCTCTCGTTTTATCATGGCTGGTCTTTCGATTAAAAGGTACAAAGTAGCAAAAATCAGACGTGAAAATACGAAGACCATTAGAAAACTGAATGGCTCCACGGTGTGCGGTAAACCTTGTCGCCTCAGGTAGATCGAATGCATTTCGCTGTCCCTCTTTCAAGTCAACGGCCATCACACTGCGGCCTGTGGCATATATCTATATATATATTATATATTATGTCAATGGTTTTGCGGCAATCGCGACCGATGGAGCTCTTTCCTATTTCAGCACAATGCCTTTACACCCAACGTACCCAGGTACTTGGATTTTATTTGAGAACTAAGCGCCATCATGGCTACCTTCATATTAATGGCCGAATTTTTTTACCCCCTGCAATATGGCCGAATTGCAATGAATTGCCCAATTGTGGTAATTTTCCATGCATAATGAACAATTGCATGCCATTAGGCTGCGCATATCTCACTTTGAAGAAAAAGTCCGTTTGACCTCCAAAAAAACACGTAAGGCTAACCTTACCATTCGGGCCATTTTTGACCCCTTGCAATATGGCCGAATTGCAATGAATTGTCCAAATGTGGTAATTTTCCATATATAATGATCAATTGCATGCCATTAGGCTGTACATTTCTCACTTTGAAGAAAAAGTCTTTTGATGATCGTGAATCCATGTACCCACGAACTTTAAATTTTGCGAGTTGGGTTACGAGCACAGAAGCATAAGACAAAGACTTTTAACTCATTAGTGCAATGTCATAGAACGGGAACTCAGAGTTTGCAGTCTGTGCTTTTGGTGTAAGTTCACAAAGGAAATGAAATACCAAGGGAATCACTCATCAAGGAGAACTACCGAGACCAATCCACGAATCAGATTCATTTTTGACATACAGGTAACAGTCATCGGACAAAAGGAAGTTATGATATTAACCCCATAACAATTAGGATCCAATACGCCAAGGATTCCCAAACTTTAAACCCACTTAATGAATTTCGATAAAACGAAACCACTAGGTTAAACGCATACCAACTCATCGCGCTGACACTATAAGCTGTACAGACAACCACAACAATTCGTCGCATTGATGGCATAAGTTGAAAAACAGACACTTTGGAACAGGAGTTTTTAGGGAGATTTATCACCCTCGGGTATACCAAAAGACTTTTTCTTCAAAGTGTGAAATGTGCAGCCTAATGGCATACAATTGTGCATTATGCATGAACAATGGACACATTTGACAATTCATTGCAATTCGGCTGTATTGCAGGGGGTAAAAATGGGTAAAAAAAATGGCGCGAATAGGGGTCAAACGGACTCATTCTTCAAAATGTCAGTCAATTGAACCCAGTCAATAATTTCTCATCGCAATAGCAACTGAAGTACCCCCTAAGCTTAACGCTGTAAGTGGAAACGTACCAGGACCCGCAAGTAACCAAGTCCCATTGATTTTGGAAGTAACAATGCCACCGACACCGCCTCTGCCTCTGCCTCTGCCTCTAGCTCTGCCTCTGCCGCGCTGCCAATCCGAAATCCCCTCACACCTTTTCTCTCCCCAGTTTAGGAGCCACGTTTACTGTGGCTCCTAAACTTTTAAGCTCTTGAGGCGAATGACTATGGTCGCGGTTGATTCCAGCTTCGAGGTTAAGAGAGTTGACGACTGTCTCTTGTCTATTTTGTCTAAATCTTAAATTCGGTAATAACCAATTACCACGAAAAAAGACAGGAAAATCTTTAGTTATGAGTAGAAATATATGTATATGTACAAACATATATATACATATTAATATCCAAATTAATATGGACTATGGCTCATTTGTTTCACTCAATAAAAAACACTAACAAAGGATTAATTTAATAAAAAAGTTAACCATAATGATTAATAAAACAAATATATGTCTAAGTACACATACATATACGTACATATTAATATCCAAATTTATATGGATTATGGCTCATTTGTTCCACTCAGTAAAGAACACCATAGAAAGATTAATTTAATAAAAAATTAACCCATGATGATTATTAAAACAAATTATGTATATGTATATGTTTATGTAGTACAAACATACATATACATATTAATATCCAAATTAATATGGATTGTGGCTCATTTGTTTCACTCAGTAAAAAACACCATAGAAAGAATAATTTACTAAAAAAAATTAACCCATAATGATTTTTAAAACAAATACAATAATGAACAAACAAAAAACATCTCAACGGAAACTGGAACGTTCCAGATAAGGAACTCACCTTGACTTTTCGAGCAAGCAAAGTAATACAAGCAAGACATCGTTCATTTCGGCAACGGCGCAAAACCCAGTACTGAACAGGTCCCAGAGAGAGAGAGAGAGAGAGAGAGAGAGAGAGAGAGAGAGAGAGAGAGAGAGAGAGAGAGAGAGGGAATTTATCT